>NW_006282604.1:363392-381531 GCF_000327345.1 Myotis davidii | reverse complement strand
ACCCCCAGATTGCCCTGTGGCTCTGTGTGTGACCGGGGCCACAACCTCCCTATCCGCCCTGCTGTCTTCGTGACAGGGGAAGGCACCCCAACCCCCTGATCAGCCCTGCTCTGTGCCTGATAGGGGGGAGCTCCCAACCCCCTGATCGCCCTGTGGCTCTGTGTGTGACAGAGTGTGACGGGGTAGAGCCATAACCTCCCCATCGGCCCTGCCCTGAGTGTGACAGTGATGGCGCCCCAACCCCCTGATCGGCCCTGCTCTGTGCGTGACAGGGTGGTGCCGCAACCTCCCCATCAGCCCTGCCTTGAGTGTGACGGGGCAGTGCCCGAACCCCCCTATTGGCCCTACCCTGAGCGTGACAGGGTGGCATCACAACCTCCCAATCCGCCCTGCTCTGTGCAGGACAGCGGGCGGCACCCCAATTCCCCAATCGGCCCTTCTCTGAGCCCGACCAGGGGCTGCACCTAGGGATTGGGCCTGCCCTCAGCCACCCGGGAGCAGGCCTAAGCCAGAAGGTTGTTATCTCCCGAGGGGTCCCAGAGTGCGAGAGGGCACAGGCTGGGCTGAGGGCCCCCCCCTCCCCCCCGAGTGCACAAATTTTTGTGCACCAGGCCTCTAGTGTATATATAATTATCATTGAATCTTTTAATCATACTGCTTGAAAGACTAGCTTTTAAAATGTGTTTCAGTGAATCTCAAAGGAAAAATATCACTTTGTCTGGACCTCAGTCAACAATATGGAATTTCCAGGATCCAAATGCATTTGCAGTAGAAAAAGTAAGTGACTTTCCCAAACTTTGCCATTGAAGATATTCCTGAGTTTTAAAATATTGATATATTTACAAAGACTGTGTAGTTGAATTGCTTGGGCTAGAGAGTGGTGAAGTTTAACAGTAAGAGTCAGCTCCTTCAGAATAGATACTTATGCAAATGCACCAAGGAAGTAACAGCTGTATGTTTAAGAAACAGTAAATACAATGTTGTTGAATTACCTATTATAATAGAGCATTTTATTGGAGTCAGATTATTAAAAGTCTTGTATGAAAAACTAGAATTTTTAACTGTATTTTGTAATCGCTGCAGGAGTTGGTGAAGGATCTTTGAACACTTATAAAGTATAAAATGTAGTATTCGGGTATTAATTTGGAGGGAGCCACCATAACTTCTAATTTTCCACCTAGATTTATTAAAACTATCCAGCTTCCATTAATTGGTTTTGTTTTGTTTTTTCATAAAATAATATTCTATCTGTCCTGCTAATACTGACTTTCCTTTCTAGCAACTGGTTATTGAAAATGCACGAGAAAAAATATTAAGCAACAAATCTCTTCAAGAAAAGCTTGCAGAGAACATTAATAAGTTTTTGACTAGGTAAGCTATGTGTGTTTAAAATGCCTAATTGTTTTTGCCTAATGAGGAACTATACTAAAATTTTCCTTTCTGCATTATAGTGACAACAATATTGCTCAAGCACCTAAGCAAACAGATAGCAACCCTACTGAAGCAGAAACTTCAATTGATGAACTCCTGGGACTTCAGGTATGGGTAAGGGTGGCTTTGTGTGCGGTACATTTATTCATAGTTAAAAACAATGGTATTTTGGCCCTAGCCGGTTTGACACAGTGGCTAGAGTGTTAGCCTACGGACTGAAGGATCCCAGGTTTGATTCTGGTCAAGGGCACATGACTGGTTGTGGGCTCGATCCCCTATGGGGTGGGGGGTGGGGGGGGCACATGCAGGAGGCAGCCAGTCAATGATTCTCTCTCATCATTGATGTTTCTAACTCTCTCCCTCTCCCTTCTCTTTGAAATCAGTAAAAAATTATATATGTATAAAAAGATGATATTTTGCTTTTATTCCAAAACCTTTGCCAACAGATTAGATATATAATTATTTAAAATAATTAAGATATAAATTTCTTTATTATCTGAATGTAATCTGTTCCTAAAATTTTGTTAGTGAGTTTTCAGATAATCATTAAAATTGCATTATAGTCATGTGCCACATAATGTTTTGGTCAGTGATGGGCCAAATATACGAAGGTGGTTCCATATTAAGATTACTAGTGGAACTGAATTTTCTGTAAAAATGGGAAGATATGTGAATCAGGAGGAATTTTTTTTTCTTACAGAAGCAAAGTTCTGTGGAACTTGGCAATCTGTAGATTCCTTTTCACTCACAGCACCTCAATTTTGAGTGCACAGGTTTCATCCCCGTCAGTCTGCTACTGACCTGTTTCAGTACAGAGGAGCCTGTCCTCAGTGCCACATATTCAGAGGGCGCTACAGCCCTCCCAGATCTAGCCAGAGGACATTGTTGTAAGTTCTTTGTTGAGGACCTATAGCCCTGTACAAGGACACAGGTACAAAGATCTACCTTAGCAATTATTGAGTGACACTGCTGCTTTAATAAAAGCTTTCTGTGGTGGTGTGGAGCCAGCCAGACCCTGTACTTTGGGAATATTTTCAGGTTGGAATGCTGTGAAGCATAGAAAAGTTTTATTTCTTTCATCAGTTCAATGCCTGAGGGAGACCTTTGTGCCAGTGGAATGAAAAACAAATTTCCAAAGTCAAAATATTGAGTTCTTAGTATTACACCATGTCCATGTTAAACATCCTCATTTTTTAAAATATTTTTTTATTGATTTCAGAGAGAAAAGAAGAGAAAGATAGAAACATCAGTGATGAGAGAGAATCATTGGTTAGCTGCCTCCTGCACAACTCACACTGGGGATCAAGCCCACAACCCAGACATGTGCCCCAACCGGGAATTGAAATGTGACCTCCTGGTTCATAGGTCGACTCACAATCACTGAGCCATGCGGGCTGGGGAGCCCTCATTTTTTTTATAGCTCCCCCAAAGTTCCTTAATCTAAACACTGGTCCAATATGCAGTAGCCCAAACCACATCATCCTGACTATCCCCGATGTTCCTGTATCTTTCCATCTTGAGTTCTGTCTATTCCCTCTGATTCTCAGGCCACCTGCCACTTCCTCCTGGCAGTCACTCTTAGAGTGATTTATGCCTTACCCAGCTATATTTCCAATTAGTCTAGCCCACATCCCTGTTCATAGAGCAGCATTGGCAGCTTCGATGTTCTGTTGCTTACCCTGTTGGGAGGAAGCACGAGAAGGGCTTGTGGGACAATATTTATAAAGTCTGTAGTAGTGTAAAGAATGTATTAGGGCCGAAACCGGTTTGGCTCAGTGGATAGAGCGTTGGCCTGCGGACTCAAGGGGCCCAGGTTCGATTCCGGTCAAGGGCCTGTACCTGGGTTGCGGGCACATCCCCAGTGGGAGATGTGCAGGAGGCAGCTGATGGATGTTTCTCTCTCATCGATGTTTCTAGCTCTCTCTCTCCCTTCCTCTCTGTAAAAAATCAATAAAATATATTTAAAAAAAAAAAAGAAGAATGTATTAGGCCTCACATTCACTCACTGATTCATCCAGAGCAACTCCCAGTGTTGCAAGCTCTATTCATACTGAGTGCTATGTATAGGTATACCATTTTTAACCTTTTAGACCATATTCTTACAGAACCTTTCCTATGTTTAGATATTTTTAGATACACAAGTACTTATGTGTTTGTGTTAAAATTGCCTACAGTATTCAGTATCATAACATGCTATACAGGTTTGTAGCCTAGGAGCAATAAGCTATAACATATACCCTGGCTACAGTAGGCTACATCTTCTCAGTTGGATTTCAGGCAGTTCTGAATGATGGCTGTTGTGTATTTTAGTTGTAATTTTGATTGTGGGAGGCAGCAAGTGCTAGTGTATGATGTTCACACAATGACAGAATCCACCAATGATGCATTTCTCAGAACATACCCCATTGTTAAGTGATACTTAACTATTTTTTCCAGTTTTATTGAAAAACAATTGACATACATTACTGTATAAATGTAAGGCATATAGCATGATCGTTTGATTTACACATATTAAAATTGCCTTATTTAAATGGTAAAAGTAATAAAACCCATCGAATATCTTTAACCAACTCTTCCAGATATCAGTAAAGCACTTCCGATGTCCATATAACAATCAGTCATGTATTTCAAAGTATTTAATACTCAAAGATTCATGAGTGGGTATGTTTGTGTGCAATAAGCAGCAGTGCTGTGCAGTGTGTAACACATTAATTTTCCCTGTACTGTTATAAACTATAAAAATTTTTCAAAAAGATAAAAGGGATTCAAGTGATATTTAACAACATGTAATGAACAGGACTTACTAAGTGAGTAATTTTGTGAGACCTCCTGCTAAGAAAAGGAAGACGGGGGTAACAGTCGCTTGCTCTTCATTGAGGGTGAGAGTGTGAGCTGGTGAGGGAATAAGTCAACGGCGTATATTTTAAGATTCGCCTGTGAGTCAATAGCCTTTTTGAAGAGCAGCTGAGATTGTAACTAGCGCATCCTTTCACTTGTACCATCAGACAGTGTAATCATGTTTGTTGCCATGCCCGCAAAATGAATTCATTACAGTGGGTTTTCTTTCAGATGATGAATTCTGGTAAAAACCATTGAATTTTTTTCTTTTTGTCAGTTCCTTTAGAATAATTTTTTTAAACATACACAAAAATACATCTATATTCTCCCATGGTGAAATTCAGTAAATTTAACAAAACAGGATAAGCTTTTATAAAGCAACCTTTACATTATCTATCATTATTGCTTTTTACAGCCTCTTCTATCTTAATGGTTAACAGATACATATTGTGTATTCTAAATTTTTATAATCTCAAAGTCCTTCCTTATATTTTCTCCACAAACATCTAAAATCAGGTGGTTACTGTAATCAAGGCACTCTGTTAGATACTGTGAGAGGTTATATTAAAGTGATGATACAACCCTCTGCTATTGGTTGTTTATAATGCTGTGCAGTATCTGTCAGAAGTTAAATATCCAGGTTTAACTAGCTTTTTAAAAGAACTGCTGGACGCCCTCACTGGTTTGACTCAACAGATAGAGTGTCAGTCTTCAGTCAAGGACACATGCCCAGGTTATGGGCAGGGGACGTGCAGGAGGCAGCCTGTCAATGATTCTCTCTCATCATTGATGTTTCTATCTCTCTCCCTCTCCCTCTCTGAAATCAATTAAAAAAATAAATAAGATAATAATAAATAAAAGAACAACAAGACATAATATCCAACTGAATAGTATATGCATCAAATTCACTAAGGCATGAACAGCTAGTTATACAAATAGGTGAAGTAGGAATTTTAAAAATATTTTCCAGACCTGGAGGTAGTAAGATATCTTAGGCTTTACAAATCACTGTAATAATATTTTTTATTTAGTTTAGTCTATATAAGATGGTGGATGTTAACTTATTGTGGAATCATTTTACATTGTATGTAGTAAGTCAAGTAATTATGCTGTACACTCTAAACTTATACAATACTAGTGGGCCGGTGCACGAAATTTGTGCACATTAAAAGGTAATTAGAGGAAACATTTTAATACTGCTATTTGCCCTTTCCCTATAATAGAAATGTCAGAAATGAAAGAAAATTAGTAAAATGTATATGAAAATCTCCCTCCTGTCAGAGGCTGGGATGCACCATGGGACCCAGAGTCAAGTCCCTGCCCACCCACATGCACCTCGAAATCGCACGAGACCCAGACTCAGCTGGCCCCCACCCCGTCAAGCCCTGCAGGGCAACGGGTGCATTCTCAGGTCCCCTGTCCGGGCATGGGGCACAGCCTCAGGGTCCCCGTCAAGCCCTGCAGGGCAACGGGTGCATCCTCAGGTCCCCTGTCCGGGCATGGGGCACAGCCTCAGGGTCCCCGTCAAGCCCTGCAGGGCAACGGGTGCATCCTCAGGTCCCCTGGCCAGGCATGGGGCACAGCCTCAGGTTCCCCATCAAGCCCCACCAGGCGGGGCCAGGGGGGGGGAGGCACAGACTCAGGTCCCCCTGTCCTGGGGCAGGGACGCAGCCTCAGGTTCCCCCCGCGCAAGGGCATTACCTGCATTTGCATATTAGCTCTTTATTATATAGGATTATATGTCAAGTTATAGCTTGATTTTATTTTGTATTTATATTTGTGTATAGTTCCTATGTTTATTTAATGTTTGAAAATATTTTATTTTGCTAGTATTAAACTATATTCAATGGGGATTTGTTTTTTGTTTTTGGTAGAGTGAAATCCATATGTCTGAAGAAGCTATACAGGATATACTGGAACAGACAGAATCAGATCCAGCATTTCAGGCACTCTTTGATCTCTTTGACTACGGTAAGACCGTTTCTTTCAAGGCAATTAGAAGAAAAAAGTATCTCCGTTTCTTTGGAAACTTAACCAGAGTGAAGCAACATTTCCCAGAGCATCTGAGAAAAGTTCCTATTTTCATTAAACATTATACGGATATGAAAGGAGTTTTTGTTTTGTTTTTTTTTTTCTTAAAGAAACTTTAGCTAAGCTGAAAAAATGCAGAACAGTGTTTTTAAAGTTCAGGGGTTTTTTTGTGGACATTTTTGCCAGGCAGCACAAATGTGTTGAAGTCTGCTACTATACATACATTATACCAAACACAGTTGAATAATACAGAAGGAATACAAAAAGTTGGCTATTTCCCTCAACCTTATGGCCTAGTGCAGTAATTCTCAGTGTAGTCTCTCAACCAACAATATCAGCATTATATGAGAATATGTTAAAAATGCAAAATTGTGGCCCCCTTTCCCAGGTGATTCTAGGCTAAAGTTTAAGAACTACCTGTCTGGTGGAAAAATCTTTGTACCTGTCAGTCATATATAAAGCAATATATTAAAAACATCCAAAATACCATAATTAAAACTAATGTCTAACATTTGCTTGACCACTGTCAAGCTTCATTAATTGATGCTTATTTTTATTTTAGTCATGTAACCGATTGTTTCCCTGTTCCCTTTTTAACAGGTAAAACAAAGAATAATAAAAATTTATCACAAGGCATTTCCAGTCAGCATATGGAAACCAATCCCAATGTAGTCTTAGCAGATGAAACTAATCTAACAGTTAAAGGTTCTTTTAAAACAGAAGAATCTGGTAAGAATTTGACTTTGTTAATATCATCAATCCAAACCCTAAATGTCAGTCTCAAAATTTCAAAAGCAAAAACCCTTGTCTAATTTGGAAGTTCAAATTACAACGTAGGTCAATTTTGTATTTCTAGTATTCTCTCTTCGTTATAAAAAATATAAAAAGAAAATTATTCCCCAGGCTTTAGTACTTTGATTAAAAGATGAATTTTTAGTACTTACTCTCCCATGATACAATAGATTCTTGACATGCACATATTGGTATTACTAGTATTGACCAATTCAAAAAAATCTATAACATTTGCCAGTTTTTTGAATCACAAGTTCACATCTCTAATATATAAGGTTGCTGTGTGGTATTCATTCAGGCTAGTAAGCAAATTTAGCTGACTGCTCAGTATTTATAGCTCCCTTACTTAGAAGAAATTATATGTTATTTCTTGAATTAAGGATTTATGAGGTTTGAGGTAATATTTCTCTGTGTCTAACTCAATTCTTTGTATGTATTTCTGCCTCCCATGGAGTACCAATATGGCACATAATTGCCCCCACAATAAGTACTTATTAAATGAGGGAAGATAGTAAATATGTTCATTTTAGATCTTTTAAATATTTGCCAGTTTTCTTCAAAGTGTACTTTGGTGAAATACAACACATGTACTGAACTGCACAGTAAAAAATGAATATAGCTCATTGAATTACAGTCCAGCAAATACTATATAACCATCTCTCGTGTCAAAAATAAAACACCACAGCACCACCAAAACCTCTCTTCATATTGCTATCCAATATTTTTTTCATCCCTGTTCCTCAAAGATAACCATTATCCCGGTTTCTCTCACATTATCCTGGCATCTCATACTTCTTGCTAAACTCTAGACCTCTTTAGTACCACGTATATTCATTTCTGTCTACAACAAGCTGTGCCAAAGTAATCATTTCTGCTCATGTGTCTTAAATATTATCACCCCTAAAAACCCTGATGGTTTCCTAGTTTTGCATCATGTCTTACAAAAATTAATTTTGGAGAACCTTACATTTCTACTTTGAGTCCTCTGCCTACACCCAAGTCCAGTCCTCCATTTCTTCTTTGCCTGAATTATGGTGGGGTATACCTTTCTCACTACATAGTATGTGTGAAAACATCGTGCTTCAATTAAGCTCTACCATGCACAAAATGAGGTTTGAAATTTATTTTCTCAGATGGTCTTCCTGCTTCATTGAAACTTGACTAGTGAATTTATTTGGCCTGACTGCAATCTCCACTAATTTCCCCACAATAAGGATTCAAATGTTTTCTGTACCAAATATTATTTTACCAGTGTCACATTAACAGAATTACATGAGTATTGATTAACATTTCCTGTATTTTTTATATTGTTAATTGTTACTGTTTTCTGTCCTAACCTGTGAATACCATATGCAGTTTTTCAGTACTCTGCTATTTTCTGAAGTATCCTTTCCTCTTATTCCAACTGTCACACTACATTTTTCAAGATATAATACCTCCTTTGTAACACTTGTTCACATCCCTAGCAAAAAGAGATGCCTTTTGTTCCTATACTTTCACAGTTTTTATCATGTTTTATTACGGCTTTCTGATCTGTATCTGCTTTCCTTACTATACTGATTTCTCCAAGGTCATTCAGCTTTGTTTCCCAGTACCAATCATATGGTTGATCTTCAGTAAATGTGTGTTGAATATCAAACAATATACAAGAACATCATATGTTGATCATGCGAAATGTACGTGGCCCCATTTCACTTTTATGAATATACCAGCCCTAACCATTTTGGCTCAGTGGATAGAGTGTCGGCCTGCAGACTAAAAGGTTCCAGGTTTGATTCCAGTCAAGGGCATGTACCTTGGTTGCAGACACATCCCTGGTAGGAGGTGTGCAGAAGGCAGCTGATCGATGTTTCTCTCTCATCGATATTTCTAACTCTCTATCCCTCTCCTTTCCTCTCGGTAAAAAATCAATAAAGTATATTTTAAAAAAAAGAATATATCAGCTAAGGTCAATAGAAATGGTAGAAATTAAAAACTCAAGTGTCTTGAAAAAAACTGCGTGTTTGGGCCTCTTTTTTTTTATATGCTGGTAAATATTTGATGTTCTTAAACCTGTATACTTTATCCTTCATTGTGTCATCTATTTCCCAAGAAGGTTGAAAACAATTTGACACGTTTAAAAGGCATCTATAATAAGAAAAGTACCTTTAAGTACTTTTGATACATCAGACTTCTGGTTACTGGTATGTCAATGTATGGTGACTTCCTTGGCTTAATAGGTTTTATGTAAAGATGACTACCTCAAAAGCTGTACATACTCACCATATCTTTCTACTGTGCTAATATTTTGCAGATGATCAATCTGGTCAACCCTCACTTTGTACATCTTATCAAAATGAAGACACATCAAATGCTTTGAAGAATGGCAGCAACCATGATGAGCTTAGACAGGAAACCCAGGGTCATTTTTCCCAGATAGGTTCTAGCATCCAGAAAAAAACCTTCAAAACAGGTGTACCTACTGAACAGAAGTGTAACCTTGATATTACCTTTGAGTCTGTGCCTAATTTAAATGACTTTAACCAAAGAGTAAATTCTGATGCCAAATGTAATCAGCATTGTGGTGAATTATACACCAATCAAATGTTCACTGAAACTGACATGGCTATGGAAGTTGAAAAGAACTCTTTGTCTCCAAATGTGCCGAATGAATCTCGATTACAGGTAGATCAGTCTGATACACCAGTAACTTCATTTGTTCCCCTTGGTGGTGAAACTAAAAACGAAAACTTAACTCTCTCTGGGAAAAGTTCTCAACTTTTATCCCAAGATATACCATCCAAAAAAACCCAATTTTGTGAAAATTCTAAAGATGTAGGAAGACTGAAAACTAATTTCCATGGTTCCAAAGCACCAGAATCTAGAGAAATTCATCAGAGTAAAATTGAAATTGATGATGTATTACCAGTTACATCACAACTTTCAGAGTGCCAAGATAATTCTTCACTTCAAAGTATATCTGTGTCTGTTGAAAGTTCAGTTTTAAATGTATCTGAACAAGAAGAAATTGGTCTTGGAGGTTCAATATCTTCAATTAAACAACCATCTAATGATTCATCATGTATTGAGTTAGATCATACAGGACATGAAAATCAGCCCTCCAAGTCTGAGAAAGTTGCTTTGGATTCACAAGAACCTTCATCTTCTGCAAAAGAAGATGGAAATAGTGTTTTTCTCTCATTAGGTGAAAATGAAAACTGTGGGGAAGTTGCATTGACACCTCCAGAAGGTAATCTTGTAGAAGAAAGACATTCTCTTCCTTCAGAACCTGTGTGCTCTTCAGTGGTAGAGTCTAGCCCTGAGTCCCAAAATACTAGTGATAAACCTGCTAGCAACAACTCAGCAGAGATAGATGCATCAAATATTGTCTCTCTCAAAATTATCATTAGTGATGATTCCTTTGTTTCCTCGGAGACTGAACTTAACACTGCTGTTTCTAGTATCAGTGGAGAAAATGTGCCAACTATAATTTTGTCTTCTGCTAAATCACCTGCCAAAAATGCAGAATTAGCTAAATGCCTGCCTTCAGAAGAAACTGCAGGTGCTATCACATCTGCTGAAGGAACAGGGAATTCAGCCTCAATGGAACAGAGCCTTTTAGTGCTTAAACCTGGAGACTCTGCAGTAAACCACACTCGGAGTGAAGACAGCATTGCTTTTTCAGCCAATGTTACACCATGTGCTTCCAAGGATGGGGGGTTTATACAATTGATGCCAGCTACAAGCACAACTTTTGGCAGTTCAAATAACATTCTGATAGCTACCTGCATGACTGATCCAACAGCTTTGGGAACAACTGTAAGTCAGTCCAGTGTTGTGGTGTTGCCTGGAAATTCTGCACCTATGACTGCCCAACCTTCACCGTCCCAATTACAGACACCACCAAGGTCAAACAGTGTATTTGCTGTCAACCAAGCTGTGTCACCCAACTTTTCACAAGGTAACTTTAAGAACATACTGAAGTTTACTTCTGTGGCGTAGGATCTAATTTCTCGTGTATATAAAATTATTGACTAAGCGGTAATAAGTCATAGATAGGTAGTATGAGAAAAGATTCTGAAGTGTGTGATTATACCTCCTCTTTAGCTAATTTAAACTTTTTTGTTTTCTAAGCTATGGAATTTGATGGTTTACAGTTTTTCCTTTTGTTTTTTACAACTACTTCCTAATCCATGTGCTAAACTACAAAAGAGAAAAGATTCATTTACCAAATAGCTATATACCTACTAAAATCCATTGTTCTGCGAATGTTTTAAAAATAGATCTGTTATAGTCTTAATTTTCAAGGAATTTATTATCTATTTGGAGAGACTTTTAAGACACAACCGGTATTTCTCCCTCCATAAAGCCCTTCGTAATTTCTCACTGTCTTCCACCTTCCAGAATTTATCCCTGTCTTTAGACTTCTTTGTTTATAGAGGACTTGTGGCAATTAGTACATGCTATTTTGTCTGTAGTTGTTGATTGACATGCCTGTCATATTTTTTTATGTATGTTCCTTCAGGATAGAACTTATGACACATTCATCTACATTTCCTTAATTATTGGTTCCCACTTTCCCCCCCTCTTGTACATTTATAGGCGTACAATAACATTTGATTAAATACCAACAATTAAGTACCAAGCCTGATGACTTGGTATCAAGTGCTATTTAAAATAAGATAAAGGTAGAGAATGGAACTTGAGATGAAACTTAGAGAAATAAGGTAGTATTTGGAGTAACAGGAAGGAAGGAATCTTAAGTAGCACAAATGTAGGTAGATGATTGAGTTGCTGAAGTAGATATTCATGAAAGTGAGATCATCCTGAGGAGCAGTTAGTGAACGTGTGTAAGGAAAAGGTTATTTACAGGCCGGGGCTAAATTATAGCCACAGACTCTATTGTTGACTTCGAAGGACCATGTAAGCATTGTTTCCTCCCATAATTTAGACTGGACCGTTTTTGACCAGTCCATTGAGATAATAGGTTGGGGTTGTGAGCAAGTGTTGGGATATTAATATTCAATTGGAACCCTAATAATCTGGTATAAGATTCAGACTTGAAACCTTCACCACCAATTTTCTAATCAATTTTAATATTCTTTCTAGAAGAATCAAGATATAAATATAATATGACATCTTGGCTGTAGAGTCTTATGCTTGCTTATGATGTTCACCTTGACTCAATGCCATCACTATAATATTCAAATTCACATTTTCTTAATTTCTCAGTTCCTAAATTAATTTCATAAAAAGAAAAGTAAATTGTAAGGAAAGGGGATTATAATTTTAGAGAGTTTGTTTCAAATTAGTAATTATGTTGGTGTCTTATGTTCGTTCATGAGACAGAATCTTATTTTATTGAATTTTGGTTTTTTTTAGGATCTGCCATCATAATTGCTTCTCCAGTCCAGCCTGTACTCCAAGGAATGGTAGGAATGATACCTGTATCTGTGGTTGGTCAGAATGCAAATACATTTTCTGCTCCTCCTCAGCAGGTAAGATTTTTGAACAAAAAGTGGTGTGGTGATGTTTTTTCAAACATAGTTTATAACTAATGGCTTCTTTTATAGGTCCTTCATATGCCTTTGGCAGCACCTTTATGCAATAGAAGTATCCCTCAATTCCCTGTGCCTCCAAAGTCTCAGAAAACTCAGGGACTAAGAAATAAACCTTGTACAGGTACATTTTTAAGTTCATTAATGTCAACTTTATGTTTATATATTCATTTGTTTGCAACAACACCACAGTATTTTCTTTTTGAGCACTTATACCATTCCTAACAGGTGATCATCCATTCTTTGCTTAAAGTTTTTGCAACAATTTAAACAAAAAGATAAATGGAACAAAATAGAATTTAAGAGAGACTCCGTATGTATAGGAACTTGTATGTGATCAAGGTAACATCAGAAGTCAGAGGGGAAAGGATGGATTGTTTAATAAATGAAATTTATTGGCTATTATGTATATTATAGGAAACAATTAGAACCCTCCCTTATATCTTATACAAAGGTGAAACCCAAGTTGATTAAAGACCTAAAAGTGAAAAGCAAAACAATTAAGCATAAAAGAAAATGTAAGAGAATATCTTAATGATGCTGGGATAAAGGAATTGCTTTTAAAAAATGAAAAAATGCATAATTTATACATGGAAAAGTGTGATGGTGCTGAATACAAAATTACAATTCTTTCAACAAAAGATGCCATATACAAAGTAACAACCAGACTTTCATTCAGGGCCTTGATGAATATTGCACCTAGTTCTCAGACTTCTATACCTAAAACTTTTCCATCTTTATGGTAACAACATGCCCATGTAGATAACCTGCCACAGCCTAACCCTCAGAATTCTGACTTTTTCCATTTCTGAGTCTTCACTCATCCTTTCCCATAGCTTCATCTTTAATTTTTCACTAATTTTTAAAGACCAATAACTTCTGTCATTTCCATATATCCACTGACTCTCGCTTCCACCAGTGATAGCTCCTAGTGTTTGAATCCTCACCTTTTACCTGAACACTCAGTTCCATTCTAGTTTTTCTTCACTATTCGGGTTACACCCTACCACATCAGTCATTTTTCTCAGTACAATTAAAAACCTTCATATCTACATTCTTCTACCATACCCACTTGGTACCCCCAGCCCTGGATCTAACCAACCAGTGATCTCTGCACTCACACCAGGGCTTCTGAGCATTGCTTTAGAAGTGGCACTGGCCCTTTAATGCCACTTAGTTTCCCCACTTATCAGTAGTAAACTCCATTTCAATATGTACCTGTTCTACTTCCAAAATCACTTTTCCTTTCTCTCTTAGAGGAATAATTATCTCCTTTATAAGGTTAATGCAATCTACTTATGCCCTAGGTTATATATAAAAGCCTAATATGCAAAGTGTCCCCTCGGGAATTCGACCGCTCGCTATGATGTGTGCTGACCACCAGGGGCGGCACGGAATGAAGGAAGGCCCCAGCCAGCAGCCAGGGAAGGGGGTTCCTGGCCAGCAGCCGGCAGCCACTAGGGACCCTACCCGTGCACAGATTTCGTGCACTGGGCCTCTAGTCTAATATATATATTCAGCTTTTCTTTGGGGCTCCTCCCTCTCTGGCTGTAAAGCTACTTAGGTTTGTCCAACCTGCCAACCCCTTATCCTCAGCCCCTCTTATCTCTCAGTTCTTTATCCATGTTCCTGTCTTTTCTCATGTTTCCACTAAAACTGTTTAAAATGAGGTCACCAGTGACCTAATATTGCTATATGCATTGAACATTTTCCATTCTTTACTTCCAACTGTTGATGGCTTCTGGAACCACCACTATACGACGTTCCTCCCTCTCTAACTTTCCATAACTGGAGACTTTCACACTCTGCCTATCCAAGTCTCACCTCTTCTTCCTCAAAGACCTCTTCTGCGTACTTTTCCTCCCTTGGTTAGTATCACCATTGATTGCTCCTTTATTCTTCATATCTATGTAAATTCCCTTTACTGACTCTTAAGATCCTCCTTGTCTCTTACCTGGAATATTTAGAGCCATCTATAATAATGAAAGCAATAATATGCAAATCGACCAAATAGCTGAACAGTGGAATGACCTTCTGGATGAAGCCAGGGCTGCAAGGGCCAAGGCAGCTGGGGCTGCAAAGGCCTATTCTTAAACGAATTTCGTGCATCGGCCTTCTAGTCTAATTATATCTATCTAGAATTCCTATTTCTAGTTTTCTTTCTTTTTTAGTTCATCTTCTATACTACTGCCAGAGTGACCCTATAATATAAATCTATTCGTGAACATTTCCTATTTAAAGCTCACAAGGTTTCTCTCTGAAACCTTTTGCATAATACATAAGGTCCTTGCCTGGCCAGTGTTGGCTCAGTTGGTTGGGTGCGCTCCTGTATATCTAAAGGTTCCTGGTTCGATTTACAGTCAGGGCACACACTATGGGTTCTATCCCTGATCAGGGTGCATGCAGGAGACAACCGATTGATATTTTTTTCTCATTGAGATCTATCTCTCTCCCTTCTCTCTCTCTCTCTCAAATCAATAAAAACATTAAAAAAAATTTTTTAAATACATAAGGCCTTTCATGGTCTCATCTCTGCTTTTCCTTCTAGCTTCATGTCTTGCTGCTCTCTCACATAAACTCCATAGAAATCAAAATATGGTTATTAAAACTACAGAACATGTGCTGTAGGTGACAGGCTTACAAAGAAGATAATTATATGGGCACATTTTTAAAATAAGCAAAACATACTGCTTTCTTGAAGTATCTTTCTAGACCTAAGTAGTACTCTTTTTTCTTTCTTTTTTTAATTCTCATCCCAGGATATTTTTTCATTGATTTTTAGAGAGAGTGGAAGAGATAGGGACAGACAGAGAAATATCCATGTGAGAGAAACACATCTATTGGTTGCCTTCTGCATGAGCCCCAACCAGGGCCTGGGCCAGGGAGGAGCCTGCAACCAAGGTATGTGCCCTTGACCAGAATCGAACCCGGGACTCTTCGGTGCGCAGGCCATCATTCTATCCACCGAGCCAAAAGTTAGGGCTAAGTAGTACTCTTAAGTGAACATTGTAATTCATAAACCCAAAAACGGGTTCATAATATTTGCCTGAAGTTGAAGCAAGGCATTTCTGTATTTCCTCTAAAATGGATGAGTGACCATATTGTATATATTACAAAACTGCTTTTAAACTTAATATGTGAAAGTTTTCATTTGTACATTAGCTTTCGTTTAAATTTTTGTCTCATGATGTGTGAGATAGTGTAATCTGTTCCATTTTCTTTCAGAGGAATATACTTTTTCTCTCAGGAATGTTTTTCTTTTCTAATTAATTCATTTATAATTCCAGGAAAGCAGGTAAATAATTTGGTGGATTCATCAAGTCATTCAGTTGGATGTCATGCACAAAGGTAAGCAAAAAGTAGTTCCTATCGGATTATTTGAATGCACAGATTTCAAATGTAAAGGATTTCTTTATGTTGCTAAAGGTAACTTTTTTCTTTTTTTTAAGAATTGAAGTTTCTGACAAGAATATGACAACAGATCATGGAAAAAAACTCGAAGAAATCACAGTTCCCTTCTCAGAGAATATAGTTCCAACTAGCAAACCATTGGAAAGCCATAGGCGTGTGCTCTGTTTTGATAGTACTACTCCTGTGGCAGATACACAGGGGGCAAACCATAAGATGTTGTCCCAGAGCAAAGAAAGGAATGACATTTCGTTTCCTAATCTTGGCTCACCCATGATGTCCTCTACCTTAAAACTCTCTTCTAATAATGCTCTCAAAAGAGAAAGAGAGAAACCTCCTGTGCCTAAGATTTTATCTAAATCAGAAACCGCCCTTAGCCGACATACCATAAAAGAAACTCAGTCAGAAAAGAAAGTTTCATCAACAGAAATTGGACTTGAATCTTTCCATAAAGCAACAGCTAATAAGGAGAATGAATTATGCAGTGATGTGGAAAGACAGAAAAATCCAGAAATTTTAAAACTGTCTAATGGGCAGCAAAATGGAGGTTTACGGAATGAGAAGACTATAGCATCACTACAAGAACTAACCAAAAAAGGCACATCCTCAAACAGTAAAAATGTCATTTCCGTAGATGCAGCTGTGAAGGATCTAAAACAGGAACAAACCAAATCTGCCAGTTCTTTGATTAACCCACTAAGCAAACATACCACAGAAATGTTACAGGACGCTCAGCGTCATAGCCCAGTAAACAGGCTCGTGGACAGTGCTCATCTATCTGTGCCCCGGACACCTGGCGCAGGGGCAGGGGAAAAACATAAAGAAGAGCCTACCGATGGTATCAAGGTCCCCTCTAGCAGACGTCTCATTGAAGACAGTAGCACACCCAAAATAATGGTCCCTCCTGTCACCCCTGACCTGCCGGCCTGCAGCCCTGCCAGTGAAGCAGGGAGTGAAAACAGTGTGAACATGGCTGCGCACACATTAATGATTCTCTCCAGAGCAGCCATCTCTAGGACTACTTCAGCAACTCCTCTAAAGGACAATACACAACAATTTAGAACATCTGCAAGGAATACCACAAAAAAGCGGAAAATTGAAGAACTAGATGAGCGTGAGCGAAACTCCCGTACTTCTAATAAAAATCTTTCAAATTCGTCAGTACCAATGAAAAAGAAGAGAATCAAGGCAAGTTTGAAAGTCTTAATTTCAAAATTCTACCTTTGCCCTTCGTTCAGTGCTCAGATTAGAGAGCTCAGCATTTTTTACCATAGCTACCTTACTGAACATTCTGCTCAAAACAGCTTGAGTTTAATTGACAAAACACATTGTATAGCAGTGTCTCTCACCTAGTGTGGTACTCAGAAGTTGTCTAGTAAAACAGTTCAGAATAATTGCTAAGGCATCTATACTAATAAATGGTAATATGCTAATTAACCAGACATCTTCTGGACAAAGCCACGGTGGCGGGGGCCGAGGCAGAAGCGGTTAGGGGCGATCAGGCAGGCAACCAGGTGAGCAGTTAGGAGCCAGGGGTCCCAGATTGCAAGAGGGATGTCCCAGGTTGGAGAGGATACAGGCCGGGCTAAGGGGATTCTCTTTTCCCCTTCTCCCCCCCCGCCCCCCCGCATGAATTTTGTGTACTGGGCCTCTAGTTTGTTTATAAACATCTTACTTGGGAAAAGGAGTTTTTTGTTTGTGTCATGGTAGGATGAATATTTGGGGGGTGGCGATTGACGTGAGGTATGTCCTGTCATATTTTCATGGGCTCTTATAGATGTTAATATGTGGAGCCGTGTAAAAACTAAACTTACCTGTTTTTTCCTTAATCATGGAAAGGCAATGCAAGGATAGCATTAATAAATGAAACACATTTCTTTCTTTTTTTCCATATATTTTTTATTGTTGATAGTTTTACTGATATCTCCCATTTTTGCCTCCCCCTCTCCCCTCCTCCCAGCCCCTACCCACCCCTCCAAGTCTTCATTACCTTATTACTCGTGTCCATGGGCTATGCATTTATGTATTGTAAGTTCTTTGGTTTCTAATCTGTTTAGCCATTTAGCAAGTGGATTGAATAGAAAGAAAGGTGTAAGATGTAT
>NW_006282604.1:345444-363366 GCF_000327345.1 Myotis davidii | reverse complement strand
AGTCTAGGGTTTGCTGCCATGCAAGCCTGGGTTTGAATCCTGCATCTCCTTTTTATTGCTTCTGTGATTATGATTAAGCCCATAACTCCCTGCGTCTCAGCTGCATCACTAACCAAAGGTTACCACATTATCTTACCTAAATGTAGTGTTTGTAAAGTGCCTGATATATATTAAATGTGTGGAACTTGAAAAATACCTGATAATCCTAAAATCTTAGTAAACCTTTCTAAGGTTTATGGTTTAGCAATAATGACCACTTTATGGAAATCATGTTGTATCTTACTTATTTCATTCAGCAGTTATACACTCTGGATTTGTATAATGTCTTTTGCCCTAAACTAATGTTGGAAGAACCATCGGAATATTTTATTAACCTTGATTTTATTATATTTTTCTCTGCTCTGTAAAACTAAAATTCTAAATTGAAAAATTTGTCAAAAATTTTAGTGTATGGAAGAACTCGATAAAATGTTCTAAGTGATTTAAGAAAGTTTTGGGACTTTGAGTTCAATATGTTAACAGGTTTATTTTTTTATTTTTTATCTTTACTTTTTTATTTTATTTATTATTTATTATTTTTTTGTTTTGTTTTGACAGAAAAAGAAGCTGCCCAGTTCATTTCCAGCTGGAATGGATGTGGACAAATTTTTGTTATCCTTGCATTATGATGAGTAAACATACTGATAATGAGATATTGACAAAATCTAAAAGCTTGACCTGCACTTTCATTATACTGAAATTTCACTTTATATCTAAATCATGCTGTTTCTGAAGCAGCTTCCTAGTTTGTAAATAGATTTACCTGTTATATTTTTATTTTGGGGGGAAAAATTGCAGACATGTAAATAAAGCCATTCTGCAAATCTGTATAGCTTTGACAATTGCATATTGTAAATATTGTGTAAACATTGTTGAAATAGAGGTTAAATCAACCCAATGTTCTTAACACTGTGTTTTTTTACTTCTTATGATACCTAATTCTGAGGCTTATTTATCTGGAATAGTTTCTCACTGTTGGGGGGAAATAATGTTTTTCCTTATAAATTGCCTTCAGTAACTGTCCAACGAGACATTTAAAGACATAGCCACTAAACAGTACAAAAGTGATAACCACCTCCAATGGTAGTAAAACAATCAGAAAATAACAGTTTGGGGTTTTTCTACAGTGAATACTTTATCACCCCTTCTTACAATTACAGTAAAGATTATATTCCTGAAATTTATACTTCTGGTCATTCTGGTCTCTTCGTTTTAAAGAGAAAATTTTGTAAGCCACGAGTGTTCTGATCTTTTGTTTTGTTTATAACTTTCAAAATGTTTTACAGAACTTTGAGTCTTTAGACTATTGAGCCATAAAAGGTTTGGTTATGTACTGGTTGAGATTTCTTGGGATGTATATACTTTTCCCCTAAATACTGGGGATTTAAAGAATTGCACTAATTCTTAGAACTCCTTATGTAGTAATGACCAATGCACACTTAATTTAAATCTTGTATCCTATTTTAAAGCTTATGTGAAGGATTATCTTCTGGTATCCTTTTAGAAAGCCATGCCCATCATAAGATGTAAGAAGAGAAATCATAGTTTTATATTTTAATGTAGATTCTCCTAAAATGGGCTGTTAAATAACTATATCTATACTCAGATATAGTGCATTGTCTCTGTGCTCCTTAAAATGTTACAGTTACTCTCAAAAAGGAGAATGAGAGGTGCCTTCTCTGTATTAGATGTACACACATCAGTTAAGTTGATGAATTGATTTAAACATTTAAATGAGAATAGAAATTATAATTAGTACCTGACCAATTGTGCCTAGACATTAAAGTATGTTCTCTTAAGTGCTTTCTGTTTGGTTAAATATCAGTGTATTAAGCTTTTTTCCTACAGATGTATGTACTGTTACAGAGACATTTTCCTCAACCTTTTTTTTTTTTTTTTTTGGTACTGGGCCTTTATAAAACGAAATCTGTTCTGCTCTGAACAACATTTCTCCATGTGAAAATCACATCTTAATTGCTGAATCTCACTGCAGAAATTTATGTTGTAAAAAAATTTTCTGATGTGGCAGTAGTTGATATTCCTAAGGAACTAAATATCATACAGTTGATGTTTAACTCAACTTGGTACTGTAATACAGTTAGGTTTGAATAAATATTTTCATTAACTTAAAGTTTGAATTCTTTCATATTGGCAGTCATTCTTATTTAGGTATTTTGGTTATGTTCCTTTGCAAGCCAATTCTTGCATGCTTTTTCAGAAGTTTACATAATGCTGAGAATTACAGATTTTCTTTTCATTTAATTAATATGTATTTATATGTGCTAAGCACTAAGAATTCATGTACAAATAAAATAAGTTCACTTTGTTCAAGATTCTTAGTTCACTAGCCAGCAGCCACTAGATATGTCCAGAGACTGCTTGTATTTAGAGCTTTCATTTATGTTCAAGAGCAAAAACATAAACCCCATTTTACCTTCAAAGTCTAAGCATGCTGGACTAAATTGTAGTATTGTTATCTGGTAACCTGTTTTTAACAGTCAAATCCCAGTGATGACATTTTAGGATTAAAGTATACCACAAAAATCTTGTAGCTACTTTTACAACTACATGTAAAGATACACTCTTAATTTTGGACAGTACTTAGTGGTTGATGTCAATGTATGCTAAATCTGAAAAATCTTGTATTTAAAATTTGTGATTATTTTAGCCCTGGATATTGTTGGGACCCTTTACTATGTTGAAATTGTACATGAGAAAAGCATCCATTAGCATTTAGCCAAAGGCTAGATGTTAGGACTAGTAGGGAGACCTGTATTTAATTTTGATGGGAGTAATTTCAAAGGCACATTACTATATATTCCGCATTGATCCATTTCTCAAGCTGCTATCTTTCAGCCTCAGGTCCAGTTCCTTGAAATTACATTATTTATTAAAAAGTAGTGAATGTACTTGTACTGGTAAATAAATATCTGTTTCGGTTATCAGTTACTTCCATAGGAGACATTTTAGACAGTGGAATTACCAAATCAAAAATGAGTGCATTTTATTGGATCTCAATACATTTTGCCAAACACTTCCAGAAAATTAATTTATATTCCTACTAGCAAATTGTCATTTCCTCCATAGGATGCTTATGAAATATATTCAGCAATATCATCACTGGTTTTTAAATTCTAAATATCTGACTTTTGAAACCCAGCTAATCATAAAGGTATAAGATCAAATTTTGGCCTGTATCAAATTTATATACATACACTATATACTATGTCATACAAGTTTTTTCTGTCACTGATTAAATCATTATGGTTTTGTATTCATTGTGGCTTCTTATTTTTTAACTGCTCACCCCTTTTATGCATCCTGGTTAACTTTAAAATCACCAGTATTATTTCAATTAAAATTCTATTGGAATAGTCATTTGAAGTACATTAACCCTATAATACCTGGTACTAAAAGAAAATGGTAATGGCAATCATCGCCAGCACTGCCTGGGGAATGGTGGAGGCATTTGTGGGAAATGCATTGCAGTCTGCTCATGCCCACACCCCTGTCTCCCTCGCAGAGGTCTTCCCAGAGCACCCCAAAACTTCCTACACACTCGGCACACCTCAGAATCCATTTCTCAGGGGATCCAGTCTAAGACGGTGACACATCTTTCTTTAATCAAAAATGAGAGAGAGAATGAATTATTACAATGTAAGTTGGCAGATGAAAATTTTCTTCCCCACAACATGGTATTCATGAGGTAGAAAATCATTTATAAAAACATCCTTGCTGGTTAAAACAACGATGAATCCTAATCCTCACCTACCCCCTCATTGTACAGACAAGCACACGGCATCCCAGAGGACAAATTACCTGAAAGTCACCTGAGCTGGAATTCAAAGCCTGACCCATTATCCAGGACGACTACTATCTCCACCCCACAAGACAGCCCTTACTGGCTTTGGGTTCCAGGTAACCCATTCTCCAGGCTAACGTTTATTCCGTTAGTGGGAGAAGCAGGGCCCTAAAGCCTGGTGTCTCCCCCAGAGGCTTATGCATTTCCATTGACCCCTCTCTAATATTCAAAAAGAAATCCTAAATTGTAGGGTGATCCTAGTGTGAGCATTGGCATCAGACAGCCCGAGTTCAAGCCTGACCCTGCGGCTTGGGGCTGTGTGGCTTTAGGTCAGTTTATTTACCTCTTTGAGCCACACTTTATTCATCTGTAAAAATAAATTTTTTAAAAAATATATTTTATTGATTTTTTACAGAAAGGAAGGGAGAGGAATAGAGAGTTAGAAGCATCGATGAGAGAGAAACATCGATCAGCTGCCTCTTGCATACTACTGGGGATGTGCCCGCAACCAAGGTACAAGCCCTTGACCGGAATTGAACCTGGGACCCTTCAGTCTGCACGTCGATGCTCTATCCACTGAGCCAAACTGGTTAGGGCTATCTAATAGTTTTATAGTTATTTCTATTCTCATAAATGTCTTGTAAACTGGGTATTGTGTTTGTTGCTGTTTTTAGGGAACTCTTTATTACATTGTTTTAACTGGTTATTGCTTTCTTAATGTAAAATTTTTATAGAAGCATAACAGAGCAAGTGCACCAACTATTCAAACAGTCCAATGAATTTTCTAAAAGTATACACAATCACTTGATCAGGTATGGAACATTTCCAGCACCCTAGAATTCCCTCACACTTCCTTCTTGTAACTGCTAGCCTCAGGGGTAACTTTTCCTGACTTCTAGCACCATAATGTCAGCTTTTCTTTTTTCTTCTTTAACCATGGATTCCTGCACTATATAGTCAATCTTTCATAACTTTTGCTGAATATAATGAGATGTCATTATCGAAGCAGAAGTATTAACAGGATCTACAGAGGGAGAGGTTCTGATTCCAAGAATTAATTTGTCCCCATCTGACACTGGCCTTCCATTTAAATTGATTTGATGACGATTTCCCGTGATGCCAGCATTTGTGATGACTATTAATAAATCACAAGGATAAACTCTAGACAGAGTGGGCATATTCCTACCTGAACCCATTTTTGCACATTGTCAGTTATATGTTGCTTTCTCTCAAGTTTGAAGAGCATGTGACATTACAGTTAAAGTTCTAAATACTTCATCACAAGGGAAATTAGTCAAGCACTCTGAAAGTGTTTTCACTCTTAATGTGTACAGGGAGATAATAGAATAAGTTGAATCACTTTATCAGTCATTGCTTGCATCACTGTTATTTTCCTATCATGTTTTTGTTTTTATATCATGTTTTTGTTGTTTTCATATCATGTTTTTGTCATTTTTATATCCTGCCTCTTGCTGTTATATCCTTTTTTACTGTTTATTAATAAATTTATATATTATTTTCATATACATTTTACTAATTTCCTTTCATCTCTCACACTTCTATTATGGAGAAAGGGCAAATAGCAATATTAAAATATTTCTGCTAATTAATTCCATTTTAATGTGCACGAATTTTGTGCACCGGGCTACTAGTATTTAAATAAACAGTATATGTAAAGGATTTAGGTCAGTGTCTGGAACATAATAAGCACTCTAACATCTAGCTGCTATTCTAGCTTACGCTGTTTCTTATTTCTATTTTCTGCAGCAGTTTATTTGGAATGGGAAATAACTGTTCCTTGGAACTAAATCACCAAGAAGTCATCTAGGCCTGGAGGCTTTTGCAGAAGAAACTCAGTTTTTCACCACTAATTTCCTCTCGGCTGATTGGTCTAGTCAGGCTTTTAGCTTATTCTGAATTAAATATTTTTTCCTCTAATATTTACTTGTATTCTCTTTAAATTAGATGTGATTAATTTTTTTTCTGACTGAATCACCTCTTATATTTGACAATTGAATACTCTTCTTTTTTTTATTTTTTTTTAAATATATTTTATTGATTTTTTACAGAGAGGAAGGGACAGAGATAGTTAGAAACTTCGATCAGCTGCGTCCTGCACACCTCCTACTGGGGATGCACACCTCCTACTGGGGATATGCCCGCAACCCAGGCACATGCCCTTGACCGGAATCGAACCTGGGACCTTTCAGTCCGCAGGCCGATGCTCTATCCACTGAGCCAAACCGGTTTCGGCTGAATACTCTTCTTTTTTGTTGTTGTTTTTGGGGGGTTTTGTTGTTCTCACCTGAGGATATTTTTCCCATTGATCTTTAGAGAGAGTGGAAGGGCGGGGAAAAAGGGGGGAAAGGGAGAGAGATGCATCAATTGGTTGCCTCCCACATAATGCCCCAACCTGGGCAGGGATCAGACCTGCAACCCAGATGCATGCCCTTTTCTGAGAATCAAACCCACAACGCTCTAACCACTGAGTGACACCTGGCAGGGCATGTTTTTCTTTCTTTTAAAATAAAAAGTTTTTATTGATTTCAAAGAGAAGGTGTGTAGAGGGAGACATGAGAGAGCAACATCAATTGGCTGCCTCCTGCACACCCTTAATAGGAATCAAGCCCGCATATGCCCGACCAGGAATTGAACTGGCCACCTTTTTTGGTGCACTGGACTACACCCAAGCGACTGAGCTACACAACCAAGGTAACGACTATACACTCAATGGCCAGATTATTATGACCACCTGACATTTATAGGCAAATTAGCTATAATTTCGAGCTGAAGTTGCTAGAGGGCCAGATCGTTATAAACGTCTGAATAGCACAACATACCTAAGTATCATTGCTGACAGGTTCATCCTATTATGTTGATGGCATATCCCAATGGAGATGGCTTCTTCCAACAAGACAATGCGTGTATACTTTTCTAATTGGCTAATTTCTGTTTCCTATTTTCTCAGAGTTTTTTCACATTTAGCTTCTTAAATTGAATAAAGAATTATCTGATTTTTTTTCCTTTTAAAACCATGTAAACCATTTAATTAAGGCAATGAATTTAGTTCCATCTTCTTAAGATTCAACTCTTTGTCAGGCTCTCCAGGAAAAGCATCAAAAGTAATTCTGTCTCCAGGAACAGACACAGTTGGAGGTGCCAAGATTTCAACTTTCTCCGGTGAACTAGCACATACTAGTATCACCATTGCTTGAGATAGTATTCCCCATTCCCCTCATCTTTGCAGGTTTTCGGTTACAAAGTAAAACCACCATCCAATTTTGCATCTGGTCAAGGGGAACATGATTCACCAGGCTACTGACAACTCTTCTTGGGACTGCTTCTCCAACATCTGCTTCTACGTACAGAGTCTGCATCAGGATGTTTTTTAGCAGTGATGATACAATTCGAAGATCCTCACGGGAAACATCTGTTGGTTTAGAGTTAGCACTTCCTGCTGCTGGTGGTGGTTTTCTCGTTTTTCTCTCCTTTATTTTAAGTTTCTCTTTCACCTTCCTTTCTTCTTTTACCTGTTCTTTGGCACCAGAAGATATGGGTGTGATTGGCATAAATTGTATTACATTTACAGAAACCGTGGAATGAGCTTGCAGTGGAGTACCAGACGGAAATGGTATTTGTTTCACTCCATGTTTAATTTCCGCCTGAATTACCTCTTGATTCTATTTCTTCAATTTAGCATTTTTGTCTTGAAGTTTCTTCTCTCAAAGTCGACTGTAAAGTTGTTTTTTCCTTAAGAGCATCTCGCTGTTTAAGATATTCAATAATTTGATCTGCCTCTGCACCTTTCTGTTCCAGTCTCTTCAGAACAGTATCATTAGTTGCCATTTTTGCCAAGAAACAGCAGAAAATCTTCCTTGGTCTCTATTTTAGGGTTCCTCTTTGACATATACTTTATGTTCTTCAGACTTTGTTCCTATTGTCTGGCCTTTGGCCACTCTCTGCAGTAGGATAGTCACCTTTTCTTTTAAAAAAAATATATTTTATTGATTTTTTTTTTTTTTACGGAGAGGGATAGAGAGTTAGAAACTTCGATGAGGAACATAGATCAGCTGCCTCCTGCACACTCCCTACTGGCAATGTGCCTGCAACCAAGGTACATGCCCGTGACTGGAATTGAACCTAGGACCCTTCAGTCCACAGGCCGATGCTCTATCAACTGAGCCAAACCAGTCAGGGCAGGATAGTCACCTTTTCAATCCCCAATTTAGTTTTATTTCAAGTTTGGTTTTGGGTTGTCCACCTACTCCATCACCATCTTGAAACCCCTGATGTCATCATTCTTAATGTAGGATTTTATCACTATAAGCTTCCCCATAACTTTTGATATGTTATATTTTCATTTCTGTCAAGATATATAGTGGAATCTCAGTTCTCGAACTTAATTCATTCCAGAAGGCTATTAGAAAAACAAAGCGTTTTATAATAAATTTATTTTGTTTATGAACAAAAAGGACATGAAATGTAAATGAAAATTTAACAGAAAGGAAATGAAATGTATAGTAAAAAGTGAAAATTTAGCTGGGCTGGCATGGCTTAGTGGTTGAGCATCAATCTATGGACCAGGAGGTCATGATTAAATTCCCAGTCAGGGCACATGCCTGGGTTGCGGGCTCCAGTCCCAGTAGGGGGTGTGCAGGAGGCAGCCAATCAATGTTTCTCATCACTGATGTTTCTCTCCCTCCCTCTCTGAAATCAATCAATATATATATATGTAAAAGACAATAAATTTACATATAAAATATTATATATATATATATATGACAAAGAGTTACCAAATGTACAAGGAAAGAACCAAATTGATGCTGCCTACAAGAGACTTAGGCTTTAAGAACACATGCACTGAAAGCAAAAGGAACAGAAAAAGATATTTCATGCATAGAAAGCAACAGCAGTTGGACAAAATAGACTTAAGGCTAAGACTTTAATAAGATACAAATATCTCATTTCAACAATGGGTAGAACATGTTAACAGTGGTAAACTGATTGAGCCCGCAACTGGGCATGTGCCCCAACCAGGAATCGAATCCATGATGTCCTGGTTCATAGGTTGATGTTCAGCCATTGCACAATGCCAGGCAGGCAACTTTTTGTCTTTTGATTAAAGAATTTCGTTCTTTATACCCATAGTTATTGATAGATACGGACTTACTAGTACATAGTTGTTCTCCAGCTGTTTTATCATTTTTTTAATCTCTTGCTCTCTTCCATGATAATTTGATGTTTTCTTATAACGCTGTGCTTAGATTCTCTTTATCTCTTGTGTATCTACTGTAGGTTTGTGCTTTGTGTCTACCATGCTGACATAAAATACCTTGTGTTTATAAGTCTTTTCAGCTTTGTAATTTAATGCATACTACAGGTCTACACTTTTACTTTCCTCCCCCACCATTTTGTTTTTGATGTCACAATTTATATATTTTCCACCGTGTATATCAATAATTTTTTGAAGTTACACCTTTTTAATATTTTGTATTTTAACCTTTATACCGTTGCTATAAGTGATTTAGTGTACACCACCATTGCATTAGAACATTCTGAATTTATCTGTCACAGTGAGACTTATACTTTTAAATGTTTTCTTGTTACTAATTTGTGTTCTTTTGTTTCAGGTTGAAGGTTCTTTAGCATTTCTTACAAGGCCAGTATACTAATGATGAACTGCAGCTCTTGCTTGTCTGGAAATTATCATTCCTTCAATTCTGAAGGACAGCTTTGCTGGTAAAAGTTTTTTAGTTGGAAATTTTTTCTTTCTACAGTTTGAATATATCATGCCACTCAATCTGATCTGTAAAGTTTCTGCTAAAAAATCTGCTTATTGTCTTACTGTGGTTCCCTTGTACATAACAAAGTGTCTCTTGCTGCTTTTAAGATTCTCTCCTTATCTTTTACTTTGACAATTTAATTACAATGTGTCTTAAGTGTGGGGCTCTCTGCATTCCTCCACCACCACCACCACCCCTTTTTTTTTTTACTCTTTGGGCTTCCTTGTATGGTTTTTTGTTTCATTTCCCAGATTATAAGTTTTCTTGCCATGATTTCTTTGAATTAGCTTTTCCCCCCTTTCTCTCTTCTCCTTCTGGGACCCCAGTAATGCATATATTTGCCCATTTGATTGTGTCACATAAAGCCTCTAGCCATCTTAACTTTTGATGTGAACCCCTGTGTTGAATTTTCTAGTGTAATTATTGTCTTCTTCAATTCTGTGTGATACTTATATTTTTTCTCTTTTAAAATTCTCACTTTATGCATTTATTCTCTTAACCTTGTTGAGCATCTTTATGACCATCAATTTGATTTTTTTATCAGTAAATCACTTGTCTCTTTTTAATTAAGGTCTGTTTCTGGAATGTTTTTTGTTCTTTTGTTTGGAACATATTCCTCTATTTCTTCATTTTTCCCTTTACTCTCTGTGTTGGTTTCTGTGCACTAGATAAAACAGCCACCTCTCCCAGTCTTAACAGAATGATCTGTGTAGGACACAATCAGCCTGGCCAGAGCTCCTTATTGCCTCTTAAACTGTTGCAACTGTCCTTGTGGCCTTCTTTGTTTTCAGTTGCTCCCAATAGCTGAAGATGTGCCAAAAACCAGTGTCCTAAAAGGGAGGATTGCAGTGAATACCTAGATGCAAGCTGATTAGAAACTAACATCAGGCAGCAGCTGGGAAAGAATATATTAGGGCCCTTCTAGGCAGATGGCAATGGGCAATGGGGGTTAGCACCCATTCATACCTGCTGATTTTAGTTTTTGTTGGACCCATGAGTGCAAGCCTTGTTGGCTATCAAAGCCGGGTGATCCCAGGGCCTGATAACTTTGAGTAGCACCTAGGAAAGTTGAGTTGCCACACATGTGTGCAAGCTCCTTCTAGGAAATACTGATTTGTAGTGGGCATAAGTCAGAAGGCAGAGGTGGCATCTGCTGACATCCCTGTTCTCGAGGGAGGATCACAGTCAACTCCTAATTGTGGGCTAAATTTTCCTGTCATCCTCCATAAAAAAATTATTTTTGTGCCCTTCTACTTGTCATTGGATTCTGTATAATTTTACTCTGAATAATCTTTTCTTTATACAGAATAGCGTTTGTCCTATTTTAACACTTTCTTCCTTTTAATAAACTTAGAAATTACTTCTCTTTATACTTTACTAGAGGCCCGGTGCACGAAAATCATGCACTCAGGTGGGGGGGGGTGTTCCCCAGCCTGGCCTGTGCCCTCTCACAGTGCAGGAGCCCTTCGATTGAGCTCCCCAAAGAGGTTGGCCCCGCCCACCCATCTGAGGCTCCTCAATGGATTGTCCCAAAGAGGTAGGCCGGAGCTGGGAGTCTCGCCACACAGAGCTGCTGGGACCCAGCTCCACATGGAGACTCGGGACCTGCCTCCATGCTGCACACACTGCGTCAAGTCCCTGCCCACCTGCGTGCGCATGCAGCCTCTTGATGACAGATTGTTACAGCGTGAAGGCATCACGGCATGAGGGCGTGGCGACCACATAGGCTTTTATCCGTGGTCAGCAAACTGCAGCTCACGAGCCACATGCGATTATTTGACCCCTTGAGTGTGGCTCTTCCACAAAATACCACGTGCGGGTGCACATACAGTGCAATTGAAACTTCGTGACCCATGCGCAGAAGTTGGTTTTCAGCCTGGGCGAGTCTATTTTGAAGAAGCACTATTGATATCTGGCTCTGCTGACTAATGAATTTGCCAACCACTGGTATAGATAATCGGCCTTTTCAACTCTTACCTTCTATAGTAATTTAAAATGTAGAACTCGTTTTTATTTATATGGGCATTTGCCCTTATTTAGCAAATACAATTGACCTTGAACAACATGAGTTTGAGTTCTGTTGGTTCACTTATACGCAGATATTTTTCAATAAATACCTGTACTGGGAGTCTGTGGATATGAAAGGCCAACTGTATGCATTGGTCTATGCCAATTCATATAAGGCACTTGAACATCTTTGGTTTTTTGTAGCCACAGGGGGTCCTGGAACCAATCCCCCCGCAGATACTGAAAGACAACTTAGTTCTTGGGAATCAAGTTATACGCAGATTTTCTTAAAATATATTTTTGTTGATTTCAGAGAGGAAGGAAAAGGGAGAGATAGAAACATCAATAATGAAAAGAATCATTGATCACCTGCCTCCTGCACCAACACCCTTACTAGAGATCGAACCCACAACCTGGGGATGTAACCTGACTGGAAATCGAACCATGACCTCATGGTTCATAGGTTGGCACTCAACCACTGGGCCACACCGGTCAGGCTATATGCAAGTTTTTGACTGCACAGGAAATCGGCCCCCTAACCCCTCATTGTTGAGCCAACTGTAAAATGTCTATTCCTATTTTACCACTAACTAACCTTCATCCCCAACCAGTCCTTTTTTTAAAAAAAATATTTTATTGATTTTTCACAGAGAGGAATAGAGAGCTAGAAACATCGATGAGAGAGAAACATCGATCAGCCGCCTCCTACACATCTCCCACCGGGGATGTGCCTGCAACCAAGGCACATGCCCCTGACCGGAATTGAACCTGGGACCCTTGAGTCCGCAGGCCAACACTCCATCCACTGAGCCAAACCAGGTAGGGCGCCAACCAGTCCTTAATCATTTAAAAACTTGTAAAGTTTCACATTCCTAATTTCTTAATTTTGATTTTTTTTTTCATCATTCTTTCAGGAAACATCACAGTGCTATATTTCTAAACTATTGTGTGCCCAGACACCTTCTAGTGGCTTTTATTACTTTACTAGAGGCCCGATGCACTAAATTTGTGCAAGAGTAGGCCTTCCTTCCCCCGGCTGCTGGCACTGGCTTCCCTCTGGCATCAGGACCCAGGCTTACCTCCAGTCACCAGCAGGTACCCGGGACCCAGGCTTCCCTCTGGCCACTGACAGGTACCTAAGACCTGGGCTTCCCTCACAGCCCCAGCTTCATCCAGAAGGTCGCCCGGAAGGACATCCGGTCTAATTAGCATATTACGCTTTTATTATTATAGATTCCATTAATATGTATATGTTGTTGTTAATCCTCACCCAAGGATATTTTTCCATAGAGAGAGAGGAAGGGAGGGGGAGAAACATGGATGTGAGAGAGACACATCAATTGGTTGCCTCCCACACCAGCTCCAACCAGAGTTAAGGATCAAGGAATCAAATCTGGGACTCTTCTGTCTGCAGGCGGACCCTTTATCCACTGAGCCAAACAAACCAGCTAGGTCTCCGTTAAAAATATTATGCAGATGTTTGTTCCTTGTCTTCTGATGTTTACTATAATGGAAATAAGAACAGGCTACACATTTTTCTACCTAGATGTTTGAAGAATTATTTTTGTTTACTAAGCCCCTACCTCAGTGATGGCGAACCTTTTGAGCTCGGCGTGTCAGCATTTTGAAAAACCCTAACTTAACTCTGGTGCCGTGTCACGTATAGAAATTTTTTGATATTTGCAACCATAGTAAAACAAAGACATATTTTTGATATTTATTTTATGTATTTAAATGCCATTTTAACAAAGAAAAATCAACCAAAAAAATGAGTTCGCGTGTCACCTCTGACACGCGTGTCATAGGTTCGCCATCACTGCCCTACCTACTGGTAAGCCACTAAGTTTGCACACTGGCATTTCAAATATAGCTTTATAACAAAAATAGGAAACTTCTGAAGATTAACAAAAATTTAAAGCAGAAGAAAAAATTTATTTATAATTTCAAAATGTTTTGGGATTTGATCTTTTCATCTTATTTAGAAAAAGTTAAAATAGAAAATAATAAAAAAGGAAACATTCTTTGGAGTATAAGCTGATCCAAGGAAGTCAGCCACACTGGTGACAGGTCGTCTTACAGCTTCTGGATCAGTATGGCAGAAGCCCCACCTCCTCCATTGCAGATACTGGCAAGACCATATTCTCCCTGCTTCAAGGCATGAACCAAATGAGTGACAATCCTGGCTCCAGACATCCTAGGAGTAAGAAAGCATTTTGATTCTTTAATGAAGTAATAGAATGAGTAGTCATCCAAAAGTTCTTTTCTAAATTCTTTAAAAGTTTGTTACCATTTAATCATAGCTGAATTTTGTTACTTTTCTTAAACTTGGGAGACTCGTTTTAATAATGGTTACAGTTTTCTAAAGGCCCAAGCATAGACTGTAATCTTAAATCTTCTAAATAAAATATTAATTTTCAAGCAACAAATGTTACAGATCTGTGTTCAATGTTCAGTCCTATCACAAATGGTGTTTGCCTTATAAAGGGTAGGAAAGAAATCTATTTAACACAGAGTAATAGGAGTTATCATGAAACACTTTTAAACAGAAACACAACGGCACCCATTTACCTACTTAGAGATTTTTCTTTATGATTTTACCTACCCAATTGGATGTCCCAGAGAAACAGCTCCTCCATTGATATTCACTTTTTGAGGGTCAATCTCCAGCATCTTAATGTTTGCTAGTACAACCAGACTAAAGGCTTCATTTACTTCCCACATTGCAATATCATCTTTTTTCACTCCTGCAGCTTTAAGAACCTAAAAAATTTTATATATTATGTTCAAGTAATTAACAATCAAAACTTGTTTTCCTGAAATTCTGAAATTTTGGTTTTATTTCCCATATATTTCATTTTACTTTTCAGTTACCTTTTTAAAGAACTGGCCCTTGGTTTCATTGATCTTTTGTATCATTTTTTCTAGACTATTTCAATGTCTTCTTTCTACTCACTTTGGGTTTTGTTTGTTGTACTTTTTCTAGTTCCTTTGGTTATAATGTTAAATTGTTTGATTTTTTTAAATCCTCACTCAAACATATGCTTTTTATTGATTTCAGAGAGAAAGCAGGAGAAACACTGATATAAGAAACATCGTTTGGTTGCCTTCTGTACATGCCCCAACTGGGGATTGAACCTGCAACCTGGGGATGTGCCCTGAGAATCAAACCCACCACCATTCAGTGTACGGGAAGATGCTCTAAACCAGGGGTGGGCAAACTTTTTGACTCAAGGGCCACAATGGGTTCTTAAACTGGACTGGAGGGCTGGAACAAAAGCATAAATGGAGTGTTTGTGTAACTAATATAAATTCCAATTAAACATCATTACATAAAAGGGTACGGTCTTTTTTTGTTTTGTTTTATTCATTTCAAACGGGCCGGATCCGGCTGCAAACCCATGGTTGGCAAACCGTGACTCGTGAGCCACATGCAGCTCTTTGGCTCCTTGAGTGTGGCTCTTCCACAAAATACCACGTGCGGGCACGCACATGTACAGTGCGATTGAAACTTCGTGGCCCATGTGCAGAAGTCGGTATTTTGTGGAAGAACCACACTCAAGGGACCAAAGAGCCGCATGTGCCTCGCGAGCTAAGGTTTGCCGACCACTGCTCTAAACCAACTGAACCACATGAACCAGGGCTTTTATTTTCTTGATTCTTGAGGCAAGCCTCTATTGCTGTTAATTTCCCTTTCAGAGCTGCTTTGGTTGTGTCCCATAGATTTTGGATCATTTTGTCTCACAGTATCTTGATTTCTTCCTTGATCCATTGTTCACTCATTCATTGTTTAGTAGCATGCTATTTAGCCTCCACATGTCTGTGCTTTTAGTTTTATTATAACTGATTGCTAGTTTCATACCATTGTGAAAAGAAATTATGCTTCACATTTCAATCTTAAATGTATTGACACTTGTTTTGTAGCCTAACATGTGGTCTATTCTATAAAATGTTCCATGTGCACTTCAGAAGAATTTATATTCTACTGTTTTGGGGTGACTTATCTTTAAAATATTAATTACATCCTTCTGTAATGTGTCATTTAAGGCAACTTATCAGTTTTCTGTCTGGATGTTCTGTGCATTATGTCATTGGGGTTCTTCATTTCTGACTGGTTCACTTTTATGCTTTCTGTTTGAAGTTCTCACTGACTTCATCTAATTTTCCCCTAAGCTAATTGTTTTGAATTCTGTACCTGGTACATTGCCTGTCACCATTTCATTAGTTCTTCCTCTGGAGCAGCCGTTCTCAACCTGTGGTTTGCGACCCCTTTGGGGGTCGAACGACCCTTTCACAGGGGTCGCCTAAGACCATCCTGCATATCAGATATTTACATTACGATTCATAACAGTAGCAACATTACAGTTATGAAATAGCAACGAAAATAATTTTATGGTTGGGTCACAACATGAGGAACTGTATTTAAAGGGCCAGAAGGTTGAGAACCACTGCTCTGGAGGATTAATCTGTTCTTTCATTAGGGATGTTCCTTTTGTCTCCTCATTTGGGCTATATATCTCTGTATTAGGTAGAACCAGTACATCTCCTGGTCTTCAGAGTAGCCCCAGGTAGGGCCCAGTCTCCTAAGCTGGTCGCTCTATGGGTGTCCTTTGTGTGAGCTGTATGTGCCCTCCTATTGTAGTTGAGCCTCATTTGCTATTGGCTTGTCAGTAGGTGGAGCTGACCCTCATGAGGGCTTGCCATGATCACAGCAGACAAGCTCTTTTGATGGATCAGACCCCACAGAGCAGGAGTCACTTTAATCAGGCTTTGGTGCCAGCCAAGTCCGCCCTTCGGTGTGTCATTTGTGGAGCTGGTTGGGTGATGCTCTCGCATAGTCTGAAGCTGGCCACCCGGTATGTTGGTTCTAGAGGCCCTGGGAGGGGCTTGGGTGATGTCAAGGTCAGCCATCCTTTGTTCCTGGCTTGGTGCTGCCTGGTAGGAGCTACAAAGTGACCTCTGGTCGACGGCCACTTCTGCGGGGCTTGAAGGTACTTGGGAGAGGCTATCCTGCAAACGAAGGCTGGCTGTCACCTGTGCCAGGCATGGGACTTTTGGTGGACACAACACTGAGCTGAGGCCAGCTGCCACTTGTGCTGTGGCTGCTTAATTATAGCCAACTCTGGCCACTGTTTATGCCAGGTTTGTGGCCACCTGATGGACGTTACAATGTCAAGTTGACATTGTAACCAATCGTTGCTTGTGCCAGGCTTGGGGCTATTTAAACAAGAGTTACAGGGTACATTGAAGCCACATGATGCTTGTTTCAGTATTGTGAACCTTTGTCATTTTTTAGGAAAGTCCACAACACAAGCCAAGGTAAGGCCCTTAGACGGAAAAACTGCTGGAAGAGATTCAGACTAGCTGCATGAGTTGGGAGGAGGAGGGGAAAGGGCAAACAGTGTTAACCAGGTTAATGGAGAGTTCAATTTGGTGCCTGCCTGCCTGCCTGCCAATACTTTCATGCAGAGCCCTGCCCCTGAAGCTAGTCAATTTAGTTCTTCCCCATCTGTCTCCTTTACTGGAGCCCAGAGGGAGTGAGTGTCGGCAAGCAAGTCCACACACGGGCCATTAAAGGGAACGCATGGGACTACAGCAGCCTTCTTTCTCACTTAGCCGCAATCCCCACTGACGGTCACAGCCAGATGTTATGAGGACCTCTCCTTCCTGGCACTGGAGCTGTGCGCTGGGACCCTTTATTCCTCAGAGAGGACCGCCACAGCTGAGCTAGCCCTCCCAACTCTTAACTGGCCACACCATGGGTATAGGACCTGCCCACTCCGTGTCTCCACTCCTCCAACAGTCTTGACGTGGCTTCTTCCTAACTATATCCGGTTACAGGAGTTATGTTCACTTAGGCTGCAGGCAGTTCTCAGTGACGGTGGTTCTGTAATTTAGTTGTAATTTTGATGTGGTCATAGGATAAGGTGCGCTCAGTATTTACCTAGTCCACCATCTTAACCAGAAATTCAGTTTGTACTTTCCTTTGATGCAAGAGATATCTAAATATGTAGTTTGTTAGTTTCCAGGAAGAAGAGACCTTTTATTTTCTGATTTTAATTTCACAACTTACTGCACTGCAATCAAAAGATTTTATTTGTACTATCTCAATTTCTATCTTGGAGAGAGAAGTTTGGTCTGTCAAATGAAAGGTATATTGAGAGAGAACCAAGATGGCGGCATAGGTTAACGCTGGAGTTTGCCGCCTCGAACAACCATTTCAAAAGTGACACTAAAAGACGGAAGGGACATCACCCAGACCCACAGGAACGCTGGCTGAGTATTTGTCCTACA
>NW_006282604.1:328581-345191 GCF_000327345.1 Myotis davidii | reverse complement strand
GTTTTTTTAAGTTAGTTGTAATTTTGATGTGGTCATAGGATAAGGTGCGCTCAGTATTTACCTAGTCCACCATCTTAACCAGAAATTCAGTTTGTACTTTCCTTTGATGCAAGAGATATCTAAATATGTAGTTTGTTAGTTTCCAGGAAGAAGAGACCTTTTATTTTCTGATTTTAATTTCACAACTTACTGCACTGCAATCAAAAGATTTTATTTGTACTATCTCAATTTCTATCTTGGAGAGAGAAGTTTGGTCTGTCAAATGAAAGGTATATTAATGTCTACTGTTGGTATGGTTAATGTTTTTACTGCATCCCTTATAGTTTCTGCTTTATAAAAGTTGCTGTGGAGTTATTTGGAGCACAGATATTCAGAGCTATTGTTACTTTACTGTGAATTATTTATTTAAATTATTTTACCTGTTTGAAGTCTTTTTAAATTTAAATATCTCTTATTTTGGTAGTTCCTCATAGCCAGGAAAGTGTTGTGATGATAATGATTATCTTTATAAAATATTGCTGGTGCCCTTTTTCTTTAGAAGTTTTTATGTTGTGAGCAACAGTAAAATTAACAAGAAACTATTCTCTCTTCCTCCATTGGGCTCAGGTAACTTTCTAAGCTGTGGAGTTCAGGCAGCTTCCTCTGTCCCAGCAGCACTAGACAAAACATGGCATCCAGGTGTGAACAACTTCTCGAGCCCTCAGCATCTAGCCTGCCTCAGGCACCCTTGCCTTTTTTTAACTTCTCTTGGGTATGTACATAGGACTGGAATTCTTGGGTCATTTGGTAATGCTATGGGTTTTTAAATCTTTATTGTTGAGAATATTACAGATGACCTCCTTTTTGCCTCCCTTCACCTGGATCCCTCCCCACCCCAAGCCTTCACTACCCTGTTGTCTGTGTCCGTGGGTAATGCATGTATGCATATATGTTCTTTGGTTACTCTCTTCCCACCTCCGCTCCCTCCTTCCCTCTGAATGGCTCTGGTTCTATTTTATTCATCAGTTTATTTTGTTCAATTTGGCAGAATGGAGTATGTTCTTACCTTAGGTACAGCATATGCAGGTGCAATTGGAAAATCAATAGGTTCTACAGCTGCGTCAGCAAATGCTTCATAAAAAAATAAAAAGCTTTTAAAGTCTTTTTTATTTGCACTCAAAGGTCTAACAACTGTTATATATAGGTGTCCCCCCAAAAAATGTATACACATACTTAGAATAATTATAAAGGTAGTGTTTATTAAAATACATTTCATTTTCAAAATCGATCTATCAGCTTTTAAAGTGTGTATACATTTTTTGGGACACCCTGTATAATATGCAAAAATGCAAATTTCCTATCCCCTGAAATAAATGTAAATGTATTTGTTTCATTCTACACTTTATAAGCCATTGATTTTCACAAGTGGGGGGTTAGGGGAAATTTGCCTCCAGGGACATTGGTGTTAGAGATATTTTTAGTTGTCCTAATGGATACAATGCCACTTACTATAGTAACTAGTAGTAGAGGCCAAAAATCTGCTAAACATCCTACAATGCACAGAACAAACCCAAAAAAGAAAGAATTATTTATTGTAAAATATCAATAGTGCTGAGGTTAAGAAACTATGATCTAAACTAAGAATAAATTCAGTCACAAGGTTTTTAAAAAGTAACAAAATTTCTGTTTAACTCCTTATGAAGAAGGCAAGGCAGATTTTACAGCTGAAGATAGGCTTAAGTAAACTGAGGGTATGCCAAGCCCAGAAATAATAAATGGAAGAACATCTAGACTTCATATTTCTAGACTCTTCATCCCATATTCTTTTGATGTATATGGGATTTTATCTGGCTACTGTTCCCTACATGCCCGGGTAAAATAAAACATGCACCCTGTATTTTCCCACTCATTTTCTAGGAGAGGAAAATATTTTTAAAGCTTACTATTATATAAAGAAAATTATAATAATATTAAAGGAGCTTCTATCCCTGTTAAAATGTGTACTAGTTATATCCTGTCACAAAGCACAACCTATGTAGCTACAGATGGCTTCAATATTATGTATTACTGACAAGGAAACTCCGTTTCAGGAACGGCTTGCAGAGGTTTAGGAATAAACAAGTTCAGAACATTCTCTACCTGCTATTCTTGCCAGAGGTTTGACATTGAGTCTCTTGGCTGCATCTGCAGTCATCAGAATCACGGCGGCTGCTCCGTCATTCAGTGTGCTGGCGTTGGCAGCTGTGACTGTGCCTGAAGGCATCAATGAGCATGAAGTCAAAACATGCCTTCACACTGAATCCATTCGGTTCAATTAAACAAGTTCCTACCTAGTACTGCTTATGTTGCTAGATGCATGGAAAATTACAAATACAAATGGAGATAGCTCCTGCCCTTTTGAAACATATACATAACTATAAATTAATGTAAGAATGCTTTTTTTGTGTTAATTTTTTATAACAGTTTATTCAGAGCTAGCTCTGAAACACATGCATGATGGCACTGGGCAAATGCTGGTTTACTAATCACTTTCCTAGGATTTATCTATTAAAGGCATTAACTGTTAAGCAACTTTAAATATACTTTGGATAAATATTTGTTTTCTTAATTTCACTTGAGCCTGATGTATTGAAAATATTAAATAGTTCCTAGATGTTTTCTAGAATTACTTTTTTTAAATCCTTAGGCAATTCCAAGGCAAGATATAGTATTAATACTCCCATTTTTTCTTATGCTTCATTTCTTAATACTAACCGTTTTCTTTCTGGAAAACTGTCTTCAGCTTTGGAACTTTGCTAAAATCAACACGTTTATATTCTTCATCTTCTTTTACCACTACATCTGGTTTACCTAGAACAAACATCGTTTAAGTTATCACCAGTCAAGACAACAATTGGGTGCCTTGGTAGTCTGTGCCTTTCTTTGTATGCCAGCATACCTTAAACCATCGAGTAAATTCTATTGTACAACCTACCATCTGTAATCTGTTAGTGTCTTACAAGTTATTACGAAGCTTAAAGCACTTTAAATCTTCTATTCAGCCACATCCTGTTCTCTTGTCTCCCCACCTCCTTCTGTAATCACAGATCCCATTCTCCTGACCCTAGGGGTAGATGTCTGCCCTAGGCTGGATAAGCCCTTATAGTCCATAGTGCTGGGCACATTAATCATTCCTGGAATGGAAATGTAACCTAAGCCAGGGAAATGAACCTTTACTGTGGATTTATTCTGGAGTTGGTCAGGAGCTCTATTTGAGCTATGAATAAAGGTAGAAACTTAGGAAGCCTGAGCCAATTTTAATGAAATCTTATATTAAATTGGGTTGAACTGTCTGGAATGGCAACATTTCCCATAATTAAGCAGAAAGGTCAGTGTCCTCAGTTGAAATGAAAAAGATTAAAATGTACTAAATTTAGTCCTAGCCACTTTGGCCCAGTAATAGAGTGTCGGCCCATGTCAGCCCCCAGACTGAAGGGTGGCGCTTCCATTCTGGTTAAGAGCACATACCTTGGTTGCAGGTTTAATCTGGTTGGGCTCATGTGGGAGGCAACCAATCAATGTGTGTCTCTCATATCAATGTTTCTCTCTCTCTCTTTCTCCCCCACCCTTACAACCTCTCTAAAATCAATGGAAAAAATATCCTCAGGTGAGGATTAACAAAATTAAAAAAGTACTAAGACTTAAACATAAAAAATTTTGCAACATGTAAAGTCTACTAAAAATTAAAATGTATTTGGAACATTATCGCTCTACCTTTTACTGTAATTGTGACAGGAATCACTTCATTTCCAAACTTCCCAGCTTCCCATGCTGCTTTACTTCTGGTGTAGGAGTTAATAGCATAAGTATCCTGTTCATCTCGTGAAATATTCATCTTTTTTGCAGTGTTCTCAGCACAGTTACCCTGATAAAAGTTGGAATTTTTTAAAAAACTAATTAATGTTGCATACCTTAATAAAATATACATTATCTTTGCATAACATAAAAAAGCAATTAGTTTCTTAAAATATACTATTCTGTACTAGGTAACTTTTCACTCATGTCTCATCTTCAAATACTTGAATTAGCTCAGCTGTTGCTATTTTGAAGGCAAATAACTAAATAGTTACAGAATCCATTATGAGAAATCAGAAAATGCCCTACTCTGGTGTACAGCAATTTACTCAATAGTTGAGCCAAGCTGATGCAATGAGCATAGAAAAATATTTTCTTCAAATGAATGGCTAAAATAGACATTTATAGAGCCCATCCTTCAATTCAATTTCTAAATACATATAATTTAAGCCCAGCCATCGTGGCTCAGTGGTTGAGTGTCATGGTTCAATTCCCAGTAGGGGGCGTGCAGGAGGCAGCCAATCAATGATTCTCTCTCATCATTGATGTTTCTATCTCTCCCTTCCTCTCTGAAATAAAATATATATATATATAATTTTTTAAAGCAATAATTACCATATGAATTTTGTTGTAGACATCAGTTAGCCCATCTTTTACAATCAAATCTTCAAGCTTTACCCCACCGTATGGAGTTGCTCCTCTGTTCATCACGTAGGGAACATTGGACATACTCTCCATCCCACCTGCGACCATGACATCCTGATCAGCACACACACAAAAAACCAATGTCAATAGACATAAGTGCCAATCCATTATACCCTTTACACAACTACAATAAACAAGTAATTTACGTGGACTTTATAAAACATTTTTTACACAGTGATTACAAGAAGTACCCTCTTAACCCCGATGAAAGGAAATGGTCTACAATGTGTAATGATAATTAAGGTTAGAGTCAGGATCTGGTGGCAACAGAGTAGGTGGAAGTTATACTCATCTTCCAGAACTAAACTGCAATTGCAACTAAAATATAGAACAATCTGCCTGAATAACCAAGTGAAGACTAGCTGAACAGAAGCCTTGTAACGAAGGATTTACAGAAGCCACACCGATAATGGGAGAAAGGCCTGACCCCATTCTCACATGAGGCAGCTGAGAATCCTCGGGAATATATGTCAGTTGTAAAAGTCACCCCTGAGGAACATGGGGTCTCAAGCCCATGCCATGCTCAACCACCGAGAATCAAGAGTGAAGAAGCAGAGCCCACATAAATCTGGCTGTGAAAATCAACAGGGATCCTGTCAACAGGGAGAGACAGGTGTCAGCTAGAAATCCAGGTGCCCTGTTAAAGGGCCAGGGCACAAAATATTTTTCTCAGCCACACCTTCTGGGCTCCAGTGGAGGAGCAGCTCAAACTGAACTAGACCCATGTTTGGAAAAAATGAGTAGTGCGGCTCCGAGGGTACAGCTAAAGGGACAGTGACCAGGATCCCTGTATTGAGTCCCTCGTCCATAGGCACCATCTTTCTTGGGAAAATGATAAGACACTGAAGAAAGAAATTGAAGAAGACACAAGTAAATGGGAGCATTATACCATGTTTATGGATAGGAAAAATTAACATCATTCAAATGTCCATACTAATTTCTGGCGGTTTCAACCTCCCTACAACATGCCTCTCAGGCTAATTAAAGCAAACATTATTTTCTCACAGCTTTTAATCAGGAATAAGGAGAAACAAGTTATATAAACTAAATTCTTCACCTATTTTGAAATAGGAGATTTTATTTTCTAGGGATGATGGCAGTAAGAGACAGAAAATAAAGTATTAATCATTCTTCAATATAAAATAAAATTCATCATAAAGATGTAGTGCACATATACCATGAAATATTACTAGGCCATAAAAAAGAAATCTTACCATTTGCAACATGGGTAGATCTAGAGGGTCTTATGCTAAGTGAAGTAAGTCAGACAAATACAAATACCATATGATTTCATTTATATGTGGAATCTAAAGAACAAAATAAATGAACAAACAAAACAAAAATAGACAGAGATGCAGAGAACAAAATGATGATTGCCAGATGGGAAGGAATTTGGGGGCTAGGTGAAAAAGGTGACAGAAGTAAGGAGTTACGAGCTGGAAGTTACAGAACAGTGACAGGGATATAAAGTACAGCATAGGGAATATAATCAATAATTCTATATAATAAAAGGCTAATATGCAAATTGTCCCCTCGGGAGTTCCACCAACTGGAAGTTCAACCACTCACTGTGATGTGTGCTGACCACCAGAGGGCAGCGTGGAACGAAGGAAGGCCCTGATCAGCCCTGATAGCTGGCCAGGCCTACGGACCCTACCCATGCACAAATTTCGTGCACCGGGCCTCTAGTATTATAATAACTATGTATGGTGCCAGATGGGTACTAGATTTATTGTGGGGGATAACTGTAAATTATATAAATGTCTAACCATTATACATGCACCTGAAATAACTATAAAATAATATTACATGTACCTGAAATAACTATAAAATAAAATTGAATGTCAACTGTAATTGAAAAGAAAATAAACTTGATTATTTTCCAAAATCATAGATAATTGCTCAAAATAAGGCAATTCCTAATATTCCTATAAATCAGATCATTTTATACATGCATAAATTAGTTAAATAAACTGAAAGCATTTTAATGTAGTGCAAATAGCATTTGGTACAGAACCACAATAACTCAACTGAGATAAAACTCTTTTTCATTTTAAGTTTTGTAACATCTAAACATCTTATGACCATTTTTCATCCACTGGTTTCACAAGGGTTTGATAATAGGCAGTGTTAGTGTTAACTTATATGTAGGCAAACAAACTCTCACAACCTTTGGAAACTATAACTGGTTCAACTTCTATGGAAAGCATTTGAAAATACCAAAATTTTAACATCTTCTGATTCAAAAATTTTCCTCTTAGGAATTTTTCCAACAGACTTGCACATGATGATTTTTTAATGTTTTATTGACCAATCTCCAGTGAATGTCACATAGTAAGTGCTCAGCCAATGTGAGACAGAAGTAGAATTTGGAATTAATCCGGCTCTAGATTTTGTTTTTAACCACTACACTGTACTGCCTCAGTGGAGGTGATTCAAGTAGGTATAAGTAACAAAGATATATGTATAGCGATACTCACTGCTATACTTAAAATACTGAAGAACTACACTGGTTGGTGTGGCGCAGTTGGTTGGAGCTTAGTCCTATACACCAAAAGGTCGTGGGTTTGATTTCTGGTCAGAGCACATACCCACATTGCCAGTTTGATCCCCAGTTGGGTGCATACAGGAGGCAACCAATCAATGTTTCTCTCACATCGATGTTTCTCTCTCTCCCTCTCCTTTCCTCTCTCTCTAAAATCAATAAAAAAACATTAAATAAATAAAGTAAAATGGTGAAAAACTGGAAACTGCCTAAGTGTTCATTCAATAAGGACCCATAAAATAAATTGTTCAGTTCAATAGAATACTATCTTATGTGCTGATATAGAAAGAATCTCCAAGACATTAAGTGGGGCACAGAGTTTAAACAACTTGCCCAAAGTTCTCTGCTCTTAAGTGTCAGAAAACACAAGTGGTAAACAAGTCAGACACTCAGACAGGGGCAAGAACAAAAAAGACTTATTTTTCATTTTATACTTTTATATACCGCCAGGTTTTAGCATGTGCATATAAAACTTATAAAGTCTCTGATACAGTAGCTCAGATATCACTATATTTTTTCTCTTTGGCTTGCCATACAATTGGAAACAAAGCAAAGGAGGGATATCATCAAGGGTACACAGAATTGTGGCTCTTGTATACGTAAGAAACAATTTGCAAACATCTCAATTGATTTTATCCTGGTGTGTTATGCCCTAATCAGCTGGAATGCACCAAGCAGGGATAGAGACATCCATTTTCTATTTCCAACCCTCTAACTTTGTGTCTGTGGTCATCTCAACCTCACTTCCCTCAACTGAAAAAACCAGGGCTAGATCTAATGAAGTCTTATTTCTATGGGTTTAGGTCTAGTCGCCCCACACCACAACATATACTTCTATCTCTTGCTTGATCCCAGGTAAAGAGAAGATCTAAACCAGCAAGGCCAATAGAAAACCTGTACAATTTTTTGGGGGGAGGACCTCGATCAGAAGGACTTGGGCCCCCGAAAACCTATACAATTTAACAACTGAACCTGGGCACACAGGAACTACAAATCAGTCATCAATTCTTGGGTCAATCAACTACTTGATTCCCAGGGTCAGCACCTCTTCTCATGTATGATGAAACCCCTTCCTCTGGTAAATATAAAATTTATGATGTTTGAAATGACCAAGAATCTCAGAGAAAGACTCTGAAGACTAAAATATCTTGGCTGAGAACTACTTTTTAACACAAGACACTTGGGTATCATTTTGACCTCTATTTCCAAGGGAATTAGCACATTAGACATTCCTGAGTGTCTGAAACAACACAGCAACTATACTTAGGAGCACTTCTAAAGCACGGATGTGCTTAGATTTTTGGTGTCTTCTAGCGTTGTGTATTATTTTAATTATAACATAGAAAAGAAGGTCCTTCTTACCTGATGTCCGCACATAAGATTCTGAGAGGCCATCATGATGGCTTTCATTCCTGAGGCACAAACTTTGTTTATCGTGGTGCATGGAGTGGAAATAGGTAAGCCTAAAACCAATACAGACAAGTCATAATTCTGAAAAACAAAGATGCCCTTCAAACACAATTGTAGAACTAAAGTTAATAAAGTATGCACCATTACTTCTGCCAGTACCAGTCTATAAGTGTTCAATGATATTATGCACTTAACTTTTTATTTAAGCTGAAATGACCTCCATTTTGCCATGTCAAACATTTGACGTATGAAAGCCAAAATGTATTCATAGTACCTGCACCCAGCACTGCTTGCCGTGTAGGGGCCTGTCCTTCACCTCCTTGTATAACGTTACCCATGTATGCTTCTTTCACTTCTTCTTTTGGTATTCCTTTTTCAAAAAAAAACAAAAATGCATTTCCATATTTTATTCAATGTAATAACTGGTGGTTATCTAATAAGGTACCTGACATTATAAAGCAGGGATGGTTTCCTTTTCTTGTCAGTTTTTGAGTTTCATTCCTAACTCTATAGTACAAAAAGTTCTTTACGAGGGAATTCAGAAATATAGGCATTAAGTCATTTCTAAGTGTTACATATGTCCAAAATAAATATTTGTTCCAGTGACTCACTGCCCCTTAACACAAAGAGCAAAGCGACCACTCACCTGCCTTTTCAATGGCTCCCTGAATGGCAATGGAGCCCAGCTTAGTGGCTGGCAGGGAGGAAAGGCTGCTTAGAAAGGATCCAATGGGTGTTCTTGTAGCACTTGCTATGACCACTTCCTGGTAAGACAGGAGATGATAATAATTATTGTATTTAAATATCTTACCCAAATCATCTTTTATTAAGTACTAGTAAACATAATTCATAGACATTATTATCCAAGAAAGAGACTTTTCTGAGTTAATCATCAAAGATTAAAATAATATCAATATTTTTAAATAATGTTTTTTACTGATTTTAAGAGAGAGGGAATCATCGATGAGAGAGGAACATCATTGATTGGCTGCCTCCTGCACACACCAAACTGGGGATCGAGCCCACAACCCTGACCAGGAATTGAATCGGTGACCTCTTGGTTCCTGGGCTGACACTCAACTGCTGAGCTACACCGGCTGGGCAATAATCTCAATATTTAAACAGAATAAAACTAATCTGTTTAATGCTGGTACTTAATGATTTAAGAAATAATCGAAAATTTAAAACAAACCTACTTTAAAATAGGCATTGATCCTTCTCAGTTCTCCACAGGAGGTTTAAAACCAGAAGCTTAAGTTTCAATTCTACTCCTCAGTCAAACTTTAAGAAATGATAACTTTATCCTTGTTAACTGTATGATAACCCTAGCCCAGTGATGGCGAACCTTTTGAGCTCAGTATGTCAGCATTTTGAAAAACCCTAATTTAACTCTGGTGCCGTGTCATATAGAAATTTTTTGATATTTGCAACCATAGTAAAACAAAGACTTATATTTTTGATATTTTTTTATATATTTAAATGCCATTTAACAAAGAAAAATCAACCAAAAAACGAGTTCGTGTGTCACCTCTGACAGGCGTGTCATAGGTTCGTCATCACTGCCCTAACCAATGGGCTTCCTTACTGAAGGGAACTCTGGTCTAGGAATCAATCCCTGTATGCTAGACTAGATAGGGCCACACCACAACTGGGACACAGCCAGAGCCACAGTTTCTTAAATAATTACTAATAAGATAATATTAATATGAAATTTAAGAAAAAGTAGACAAGAGCTCTTAAATAATTATGAAACACTATTGTAACAATTCTCTCCTTACACTCGCCTTCCACATTCCCATTTCAAGTTAATAAATAAGAATTATTCCCCAGATTTTGGTTGAAGGCTATTCATTTTAGGGACCCTCATGAAACAGAGCGAGGACTCCCTCACAACGCACTCGGTGATCAGGGGACGCGCCTTCCTGTCTAACACCCAGCCTGGTCCAGTCCCTTCTGTCGTTCAAGTGGCCTCTGCAGTGTGTCACATACAACATAATGAGGGTCCCCGAGAGTAAGGAACTGCCCAAGTTTTGAGAGAAGGTGGTTTTACAGTAGACAAAAAGAAGCAGAAATTATGCACTAGATTAAAAGTTTTTATCTTAAGTTGGAAGTTAGTGTTTCAATAATTAGCTAATTCTAGTCATTGCATTATCCCAAGCTGACCCTCCCATATACACAAATTATAAAAATATGCATTTTTTATTAACTACATTTCCTTTAAATTCTTTCATTTTAAAGCACAATTTAAATTTATACTTACATTCAAAGTAGGTTTTGATGCGTAACTTCGCTCCACATATCTTATTTCCTGTAATATAAATATTTATGTTATGATATAAAAATATTAATGTATATCATTTTATACTTCTTAGTGATGAAGTTATGGTGATTTCTCAGCTTCTTTATACTTTTATTTCCAGATTTTCTAGTTAACATATCAGTGTTACATTGAGAAAAAATTACTACTTTGTAATATACTCTTTTGATTAACTGTTCATTGGAAATGTACGTTTATCTTAAAATTGCTGATATAGTGTAAGTTAAATATTTAAGGTTTAAATTAAGTAATTTTAAAACACTACGAGAAACTATACTTCCCTGGCCAGTTTGATTCAGTGGATAGAGCGTCAGCCTGCAGACTGAAGGGTCCGAGGTTCGATTCTGGTCAAGGGCACATGCATGGGTTGCAGGCTCGATCCCCAGTAAGGGCATGCAGGAGGCAGCTGATCAAGGATTCTCTCTCATGATGTTTCTATCTCTCTCCCCCCTCACTTCCTCTCTGAAATCAATAAAAATATTTTTAAAAGAAAATATCCTCATTGCTTAAAAAGATATTTAAGTAAAACTTGCTATTTCTCCCCACCCACTACTAACAAATGTTTCTCATTTATGTGAGGCAAACACACCTTACATAAACATGGTCTATATTACCAGATAAATTCTTTTTTAAGAAAGAAAAGAATAATTATCTTGTCTCTACATCTCAGTTTTTCCCACACTGTTTGTTCTTAGGAGCAAATGCCAATAATAACAAATTCTAAAAACGCAGGTCACAGTTCAGAGACCTAATTCATCTGAAATTGGACAATTTACAGGACAAAGAACAAAGAAGATTTTTCTGTCCTCTGAGGTCAGAAAGCATAATAACTATTCAAACATGACAACTTATATTTAGAACATAATCTTGTTGATAGTTATGTCCAAACATATCTCACCGCGTAATAAAACAAGTTTACAGACATCTAAAAACTTTAAACTGACCCAAGAACTTAGCTTTTCAGAGATTAAACAGGCTTTGTCCTGACTCACTGCAAACAATAAACAAAAGCACAGACAAAAAACAAGTATATTTGACAAACAGTGGTCATAAGACGAGACAAACAGCTGACCAGATGGAGGAAAGAATTAGTGACATCGAAGACGGGGATCTATAAATGGCACAGAGGGAAGAAGAGAGAGACCTGAGGGTTAAAAAAAAAAAAAAAAAAAAAAAGGGAAGAGCTCTAAGGGATCTGACTTCACCAGAAAACACAATTTTCGAATAACAGGCATACCAGAAGAGAGGGAGAAGAGAGCCTCTTCAAACACACAGTGGATGAGAATTTCCCAAACCTATGGAAAGAACTAGATCCTCGAATCCAAGAAGCAAACAGAAACCCTAGTTACCTGAATCCAAAGAGGCCCTCGCCAAGGCATGTTGTTTTCTTTTGTGTGTTTTTTAAAATATATTTTTATTGATTTCAGAGAGGGAGGGAGAGACAGAACATCAATGATAAGAGGGAATCATTGATTGGCTGCCTTCTGCACGCCCCACACTGGGATTGAGCCCACAATAAGCATGTGGCCTGACCGGGAATCAAACTATGGCCTTCTGGTTCATAGATCGATACTCAACCACTGAGCCATGCTGGCCGGGCTCTCCAAGGCACACTGTATTTTTAAAAAAATATATTTTATTGATTTTTTACAGAGAGGAAGGGAGAGAGATAGAGAGTTAGAAACATCAATGAGAGAGAGACATCGATCAGCTGCCTCCTGCACACCCCCTAATGGGTATGTGCCTGCAACCAAGGTACATGCCCTTGACTGGAATCAAACCTGGGACCCTTGAGTCTGCAGGCCGACGCGCTATCCACTGAGCCAAATCGATTGGGGCGAAGGCACACTGTATTAAAGCTATCAAAAATTAATGAAAAAGAAAAGGCTCTCAAAGCAGCCAGGGGAAAGAAGGAAGTGACCTACAAAAGGAAAACACATCAGGTTTGATTTGCCCTCTGAGAGCCATGTCATTAGATTAGCAAGGTTTGTGTTTTTACTCTCCTGAGCTTCCCATGTCCACCCAAATGACTGTGTGGGTACTGGCCCAGGCCAGCACACATCTGTACTCAGTAGGCAAGCCCCAAGAGCATCTGCTTAATGCATGTACTCCTCAGTATCAGCTGTGCAATAACAATTGTACCCTTAACGTGTCTTAGTTTGGGCTGCTGCTTACTTAACCTACTTATGAAGGATTCTAACATATTACCTGTGATCCAATTTTGCATTAAACGTTCCTACTTGTAGTAAACGTGCCAGTCATTGCTCTCCAAATCAAAGGGTCTGTAAGGGACAGCCTTAGGCACATACAATGTGACTCCCATATCCTCCCACTAGTCAGAGCAAACAGGACCAAGAATGGAAGGGGCTTTGACCCACGCCATGGTCCCTTTCCTGTCCCTTACATCACACCCCACCTTTACTCCTGGTTCATACCATAAGCAAACAACAGGCTCTGGGTCCTCCCACCTAAAAAACAAATTTCCCTGAAGCCACATTCCCACTGAACTCTCACCTCATTTCTTAGCTCCCTTGTACCATGTACGTTCAACAAGTTACTTCCAAGTTCTTTTTTTTTCCTTGTCCTCACCTCCTGTTTTCTGTTCAACCTCCTCCAGTCTGGCTGTTACCTAGACTATTATTGGCTCTGAGCAAAATCCAATAAACACTATAATCACCTCTTGGCAACACTGGATTCACTTCTCTTCTTTGGGAATCATGCACGGTGTTAGGAGGGAAAAGGGGGGCTTTTTCTTTTCTTTCCTGTAGCCTTCCACAATATGTGAAAAAGCACCTGGTAATTAAACTACAAGATTGCTCACTCCTCTGAATCAAACAGCCCCTCCGAGCAAACTGCAAGACAAGGTAAGCTACTTTCAAGGCTACGTTCTTGCATGCCCCTCCTCCCTTGGGTTTTAATGACTCCACAGAGATTGGGGCCAGAAAGTTTCTAGTTAGAAAGACTCTACTCCCTCCTTCTCAAACCCAAGCTGGTCCCCTTTTGAACTCTTTGTAACTTTCACTCTAAGAATGTTTTACAGGCTCGTGAAGATCCTGCTAAAGACACCTCTCTCGGACATCTGCCTGGACTAAAGAACTTTTCAAAGACAAACCCCAGATACCTGCTCAACTCCAGCCCCCAATCCTCCTCCCTTCCCTGTCACCTGGCAACAGCAGCCATTAAAAGAGCAAGCCACTGTTTATTTCTTGGCCTTTATATTGATTAGTATGCACAGGCGCTTTCCCTTCCGGAAAGTAAAATAAACTCTGTGAACCTATCTCTTCTCTCAGTTGTGAACTCCTTCAGAGCCCAAGTCACAGGCTAAAGCCCTACCAGTAGTTAAGAGCCAGGGCCTACCTTGCTTTTTTCAAATGGGTTGTTTTGAGAATGAAATGAGGTGATATATGTAATCCACTATGCAAACCCCCCTTTTCCTCAGCTTCTTTCTTAACTCAGTCTTGAGTTTCCCTCAGGCCTCACTAATTCCTTGTCTCCTTTGCTGTCTCATCCTCCCTCTCCCAACTTGTGAGTGCTAGAATGTCCCAGGGCTCTGTTCTAGGCCCCTTTTTATTTTACGACTTAACTATCTCCTTAATTATATCTATTCCCATGGCTTTAAACAGCATTAACAGCCTGATGATTTCCAAATTTCTATTTCCAGCCTTCCCTCTCAAGTGACCTCCAGACTCATGTATCCAAGTGCTGACCTGACAGCTTCAATTTTTTTAACGTTTTTTATTTTTGGATGTTGTTGTTTTTTTCTTGGAAGGAGGAAGAGAGAGATAGAAACATTGATCAGCTGCCTCCTGCACACTCCCTACTAGAGATAAGAGCCCACAACCCAGGCTTGTGCTTTGACCCTGAATTGAACCAGAGACCTCTTGGTGCGTGGTGGCTCAACCCACCAGCTGGGCCTCATTCATAGCTTCAATTTAATGACCAAATCATGGCTCAATCTCCATGCCTAGGAAATTAGTTTTTTTCCCAGTATTTCCCACCTCACAATATTGCATCACAATTTATCTAGGTGCTCAAGCCAAAATCTTCGGACTCGCCTTTCATCTTTCCTTAAAACCCAGATACTCTATCACAGGTACTGTCGATACTATGTCCAAAATATACCTCAATTCTTCCACATTGCTTCATCCCACTACCTCCCATCTAGTTCCAGCCACCTCCTCTTGCTACAGTAATAACCTTCTACCTAGTTTCCTACTTTCCAACTTCCCTTCCAGTCCATCCAGTTCTTAAAATGTAAACTGGATGGCATCATTCCCCTAATTAATATCCTTTGATGGCTTTCCATAGGCCTGGGAATAATACCCCAACTCTTCCCCTGAACTTTCAAGACCCGGCATGATCTGGCTCCTGATTTTCTTTCCAAACGCACATCACCCTTGCTGTGTGCCAGGCACACCCGCCTCTGCCCGCTTCTGAGCCATTCTGGCCTCCAGATCTCTGCTCTGTGCCTCTGCGGGTCAGAGCCTTTCCCCAGCGCTTCCCGGCTGCTTCATTTTCATTCTTTAGGTCTCAGCTCAAAAGACACATCCCCAGCACGGCTCTCCCTAGCCGCCCCATTTAAAGTTGGCCTCTCTTATTTCCACGTTTACATTTTTCAAAGCCCCTTTCACACTGTGTAAATATGGGGTTCACATCTTTAGTCTCTCTTTCTCTCTCAACCTAATGCAAGCTTCCTGGGAGCGGGGTTTCTCTCCTTCACTGCTACGGTGCTGGCAGTGCGCACTGGGCCCCCTTAACTCATTAAATAGCTCAGGAATGGAAGACAGAATTATAGCACAGTCATCTCCCAAGGACAGATCAGCTGTACGACCCAGTCTGCAGGCCTCACCTGATCATGCCAGGCAGACAGGAACTCCCATCCCAGCTGCCACAGTGCCCTGTGCACACTAATTTTTCCAGGAATACATAATTTTGTAACCCTCAGGGGCCCCCAGCGGACTGTGAGTTCCAAGAAGAGATTGATTTCATTTTCAGTGATGGCAGGAGATGCTATACAAATATTTGAACAAAGTCTGATGCTTACTAGACACTCAAAATCATTTCAGACAGGGTAAATGCATTACGAAGCCACAAAAGGGGAAAATGAGGGCCTATTTTACCAGGGAGGGTGAATAAAGAGCTCTCTGGAGAGGTCACTGGAGCTGAGAAATGACTGTGAAAGAGCCTTGGGAAGATGGAGGACAGAGCGTTGGAGGCACCGGGGGGAACTAGGACAAAGGACTTGGGTTAGGAGCAAGCTTGGCACCTGCCCAGTGGAGGCAGCAGAGCAGTGTAGCAGGAGCCACCTACTCAGGAACGCACAGCCAGGGCCCAGCACAGGCTGGATCAGTGAGCAGGGACCCTGCAGGCCATGAGGAGGAGTCTGTCTTCTGGACGGTGCAAGGAGAAGCCACTGCAGGCTTTCCTGTTATAAAAGGGTCACTCTGACCACAGTGTGGAGAACTGACTGTAGACGGACAGACGGGAGTAGAAAAAGGAGGTGCCCAGCAAGAGTTTGTGTGGCTAAGTCACAAAAGGGTTGATACAAACAGAGAGATCTGAAATACGTCTTCAGAGCAGTGATTTTCTGCCCAGCTGGTGTGGCTCAGTGTGTTGACCTATGAACCAGTAGGTCACAGTTCGATTCCCAGTCAGGGCACACGCCCGGATTTGCAGGCTTAATCCCCCGTGTGGAGCGTGCAGGAGGCAGCTGATAAATGATTCTCTCTCGTCGTTGATGTTTCTCTCTTTCTCCCTCTCCCTTCCTCTGTGAAATCAATAAAAATATATATTTTAAAAAGCAGCAATTTCAACCCTTCC
>NW_006282604.1:326349-328547 GCF_000327345.1 Myotis davidii | reverse complement strand
GACTGAAAGGTCGTAGGTTTGATTCCTGTCAAGGGCACATGTCCATTTTGCACATGCTGGGTTTGCCAGCTCAATTTCCTGTGTGGGGCATGCAGGAGGCAGCCAGACAATGATTCTCTCTCATCATTGATGTTTCTATCTCTCTCTGCCTCTCCCTTCTCTGTAAAAAATCAATAAAATATATTTAAAATATATATATATATAGTTTTTGCTGATATGACCAAACAATTGATATCACTTTGATAGATTCACACCAGACAGCTATTGTTGTGTTGGCTGTTATCAGGTTTTTTTGTGTTTTGTTTGTTTGTTTGTTTGTTTTGACAACCTAAGGGGAAAGAGGTCAGTACCCCTGACTAAATAGTCATGGAATTCATGTTTTAAAATTTTTGCAGGACAAAGGTTGAAAATTGCTGTTTTAGAAGTAGAACCAGTAGGTACTATTATTCTTATTTTACAGGTAAGGAGACTAAAAGTATAGGCAGGTCAAGGCCCATTCCACAGAATGAGACTGAATACTGAAATTCCTGTTAAAGCAAACATATTTCCATGGTTAGTAAATGACCACTCAAGTCAAGTCACCAAAAAAGGCCATGCCTCCCTTATTGTGCCTCATGTTGTGTGTTTTTTATACAAATTGTAGGCCAGACCCTCCATCAACAAAAAGATTGCAACCCACTGTGGTGGTCTGGAACCAAACCTGCAATATCTCCGAGGTTTGTCTGTACAACTAACTCCTCACGTTCAGTAGCATGAATACAGTGAGTCACATGCTATACAACCTACAGCGTCATTTTCCTCATCACCAACGTCGGTGTTTAACTGTAAGCTCTTAAACTATAAGAAGATTCTGCTCTTTTTCTTCTTTTTTTTTTTTAACAGAGAGTACCTACCTCATTCACCTGCTCAACACTGGTTGAAACCTAGGTGAACCTAATTACATTTTTGTGATTTCCCAAGTCATTCCATGAAACTAACAAAGATGCTGATTAACAACTCATCTTTCCAAAAAGAAACCAAAAAAAAGAAAAACTCATCTTTCCTGGAAACCTACTCCTCCTGGGATTAATTTCAAATTCTTCCTCTTCCCCTGGCTCCATGCCCTCACTCCGTATTTGTCACGTTCCACAGTTATTTTTTCGCCATCTCCTGCACAATGCTCACCTGTGGCCAGCACACTCGTTCGAGTTACTTTACACCTGAAATCCCAGTTTTCTCCCCATTTCCATCTTCCCTGGCCTCTGATTAGGACAAAAACACAAACATCAACGGTCCTCCCTGACGTGGGTCAAACCCAAACTCTTCCAACGCAACTGGTTTCCAAGTGTATCACCCCAACCAAACTGCAAGGCTCACGCTTCGCCACCCACACCCGGACGTCCTCCACCGACTCCCGCGGCTGGCCCGCCCCTCCCCCTGCACGTGCGCCCCCTTTTGCTGGGATGCACAGGCAGCAGATGCTTTCTATTCAGGGCCGTGGCTCCTGCGTTCCCCCAGCCGCCGGAGGACAAACACGTGTCTGGACACCGTCGGCACAACCCGCCCTCCACATGCAGGGGTTCTGCACCCACCGAGGGGCCCAACCAGCCACCAGCGGAAAATAGCTGGCAAACACGGTCCGTGGCTGCTGACGGCACTACTCGGTGAAGCCTGAAATGGTTGCCGGCTGCATCTGTACTAAACATGTACAGACCTTTCCTCCTGAACAGTACAGGGTAACAACTACTGGCATTGCATTAGGGGTGGGAAGTGGATGGAGCTGACACAGCATATGGAAATGCTGTGCCCCTTTCTACCAGGGGCTGCGCCAGGGCGCCCGGAACCGCACCCCTGCGGCTATCGGGGCATCTGTGTACTTCAGTCCGGGTACCGCGAGCGCCTGTATTTTCCCTGATGAGCCTGAAGTCACCGGAGTTACCCGAGCAAGTGCATCTTTGTGATCACTTAGTTCCTCCCACCTGGTAAGCCCAGTGATCACCCACTGCTTGAAAATAAAGTCTCTTGACCAGGACACAGACATGTTTTCTTCTTAAAAAGCTCGGAAATCATTTTATTGGGCCTTGGATACTGTCAGGAGAGGCCGGGCCAGCCCCGCAGCATGTCCGCCTGCCAAGCTCCGGGGCCCCTTTACGCACCATTGAGCAATTGCTACGATTGCGGAAGAAGGCCCGCAGCGGAAACGCGCTTTGGGACAGAAC
>NW_006282604.1:323711-326205 GCF_000327345.1 Myotis davidii | reverse complement strand
ACCGGCAGCCAGAGGGGGGCGGGGCAGCCGGTCCCCAGCCCTCTGGCCCCGCCTGCAGCCCGGCTCGCAGGAATCTGCAAGCTCCAAGGAGCTGGAAGTGCCAGCTGGGAACCCAGCAAACACTGCCCACGCTGTTAGTTTCTGGGTATACAACTCCTTAAAATTTGTATTTGTTTTAGAGAGAGTGGAAGGGAGGGAGAGAGAAAAACATCGCTTTGTCGTTCAACTTTTTTTCTTTTTCAGATATGCCTCGTTTATTTAAAGATGCCCTGGCCTATACACACATTTGCTACTAAAAATTGAAATGATACTTAAAAAAATGTGTTACAACTTAAATGAGTACAAGAATACGGTGTATGCCTAACAGGACTTCATGTCATAATTCCCAGCAATACCAGAAGAAGGACCTGGATGTGATAGGCAATGACTACAGCCACCTTGAAATACAGGTTCATTCCTATTCTTCTTGCGGTTTGGAGTAGCCTCATTCCTCCTCCTCAGCCATGTTGGAAACAGTCCTTTGAGATCTCTTTTAAGACTTGCCATTGTCCTCACTCCACATCTCCTCCTGTAGACCAGGCCATAACTCGGCCCCACTACATACCCAGGTATTTCTTCTTCTCTGTCCTGCTGTTGGGGTGGATGTTTTTGTGGAAGGAAAGAGAATTGGATACTATGCTTGAGAGTCAACTTACTAAGGTTTTCTGCTAGTGCTTCTGAGACAGCGTGGGTGTCGGCTGAATATCTTTCCTTGGACATCTGAGAAAATGACCCAGTGGAGGGGGCATTAAGCTTTGTTGGTGAATCCATGACAAGTCTAGGTACAGCCTGAAGTTCCTCCTAGAACCGTCGGCAAAGAGTTCAAGCTGAAGGTAATGCTCAAAACTCACAAGCTGCGACAAAGTAGTCTGGAAAGAACAGCCATCTCGTTCACCTTCCTGCTGCATTCATTGGTTTCTTGTATGTGCCCTGACCCAGAATGGAGCCCGCAACCTTGGCCTATCCTGATCACGTTCTAACCAGCTGAGCTAACTGGCCAGGGACCGGCTATACCAGTTCTGACCTTCCAAAGCCACTGGTGTAAGTGTGACTGGGCCAGTTCCTTTCTCTGAGCCTGTACTCTCACTTACATCGGAAAAGAACAAAGGAAAGTCGTGAAAAACATTCTTAGGCAATCCAATTAGCTTTTCATTTACAATGAGGTAATTTTGCAATTGGTTTTCAGTAGAAGGAGGAAAACGAGAAATAGAATACATATTAGCAGCTAACTTTACTGAACAATTAATGATTAATATTTACAGAAACTCCATGAATTAGATGCTACTATCTACCCCTTCACTGATAAGATAATGTGGGGGAGGAAGAAATTTCGCTCTGTCCTGGAAATTCTTCTGGCTGTTCCAATAATCAAAGAGACATGAAACCATTTAACAAGGGAAAATAATGAAATTTAAGATATACATGTGGGAACCCCGAGTACATGAAAGAGAGCCCCTACATGCACGAGAAGTTCAAGACAGGGAACATGGGTATGTATACAAGACATCATGAGCGAGTGATGAGGTAAGGTGGTTTGGGGGCTCAGAGAGGCATTGCAAAACAATAAGAGCAGGTGACTAGGAAATAAGAGTTCATTCTGCCCTACAGACGTGTTGGAAGAGGTTGTCTCTGATGATCTCCCAGAGGCCCTCACTCAAGTTCTCCCAGATAACCTAGGGAAGGCAGGAGTTTCCCCTGAGCCCTCAGGGGAAAAGTTTCCATTAGCTCAAAACAATCCCCATACCACAGAGGCACATCTTGGGGTGACTATCTTTGAACGCCCACAATAAAGTACAAAGTAATTAACTTTGTCCATGATTGCACAGAGAGTGGGGCAGCTGGAGGGGTCTAATACAGCCGTGGGCAAACTACGGCCCATGGGCCGGATCCGGCCCGTTTGAAATGGATAAAACTAAAAAAAAAAAAAGACCGTACCCTTTTATGTAATGATGTTTACTTGGAATTTATATTAGTTCACACAAACACTCCATCCATGCTTTTGTTCCAGCCCTCCGGTGCAGTTTAAGAACCCATTGTGGCCCTCAAGTCAAAAAGTTTGCCCACCCCTGGTCTAATATCATATGTAACAGAATGAAATGGTTGCTCCTTCTGATGGCCTGCACACAGTAACGACTGTTTTTCAAAGATTCATAGGAATCCCGTAACTAGATTTGATGGGGGGACTTATAATCTGATAGATAGAGCACCTGAATTAACCTGAAAAGTAATCATACAATTTTAAATCATGGAACACATATATCTATGGGAATAGGGGGTTAAGTTTCTTATATATAAACTGGAGGCCCGGTGCACAAAAATTTGTGCACTCAGGGGGGGAGGGGGAGTCCCTCAGCCCGGCCTGTGCCCTCTCATAGTCTGGGACCCCTCGGGAGATAATGACCTGCTGGCTTAGGCCTGCTCCCGGGTGGCAGAGGGCAGGCCCAATCCCTAGGTG
>NW_006282604.1:319881-322780 GCF_000327345.1 Myotis davidii | reverse complement strand
CATATATATATATATATTCAAATTGATTTCTGAGAGAGGAAGACAGAGGAATAGAGGAATAGAAACATCAATGATGAGAGAGAATCATTGATTGGCTGCCTACTGGGGATCGAGCCCACAACCCAGGCATGTGTCCTGACTGGAAGTCAAACTGTGACCTCCTTCATGGGTTGACACTCAACCTCTGAGCCACACCGGTAGGGCGCAGAAGTTTTTAATGAGTGTAAGACAGAAGTCCTACTATCCAGAGAATGACGTTTGGGTTTGTTACATGTTTCTCCACCTTTAGAAGATGTAGTTCTGTCAACAGTGCTCCCATGCCTATGATTTCAATTTTACAAATAGTGGGCCCCTAATGAAGCAAGGAACTGTGCTAGAAAGTGTAAGAAATTTTTAAATGGCCGAATCGGTTTGGCTCAGTGGATAGAGCGTCGGCCTGCAAACTCAAGGGTCCCGGGTTCGATTCCGGTCAAGGGCATGTACCTTGGTTGCGGGCACATCCCCACTGCGGGGCGTGCAGAAGGCAGCCGATCGATGTTTCTCTCTCATCGATGTTTCTGACTCTCTGTCCCTCTCCCTTCTTCTCTGTAAAAAATCAATAAAATATATTTAAAAAAATAAAAGAAATTTTTAAATGATGAAAATCCTTTCCTTGCTTTTATGCTTTAGATTTGGAGTAATCCTTCAGCCATAGGCCAAAGGGAATGATACATTTCACATCTGGTGTCTCAGGCCTCAGATACTGGGGTATAGGCTCAATACAGAGAAAAATTGGGTCCAGAAATGCCACAGATTTAAAGCAAATACAATCTTACAAATCTGTACATTTAGATAGTTTACTACAAAATGTAGGCCAAGCCCTAGCTGGTTTGGCTTAGTGGATAGAGTGTTGGCCTGCGGACTAAAGGGTCCCAGGTTCGATTCTGATCAAGGGCACATGCCCGGGTTGTGGGCTCGATCCCCAGTAGGGGGTGTGCAGGAGGCAGCTGATCAATGATTCTCTCTCATCATTGATGTTTCTCTTTCTCTCCTTCTTCCTTCCTCTCTGAAATCAATTAAAAAAAATAGGTGAAGAAACAACCCAGCAGCTAGTCCTTCCCTACCTCAAATGGTATAAGCATACTATTAAATGTTCCTTTTCACTCAGTGAACACAGTACAAGTAAACAAAGGTCAGGTTCTAGAGATAATGCAGAGGTGGAATTATAATGTAGTATAAGGAGGGGAGCAATAGAGATTACATCAAAATTCCCAACCTGTGAGGCTGAGGTAGCTACTATGTGGAGCAAGTTTGGGAAAGATGATGGTAGCTGAGTTGGTTAGAGCATTGTCCCGATAGGCTAAGGTTGCTGGTTTGATACTAACATACAAGAATCAATCAATAAATGCATAAATAAGTGGAACAACAAATCAATGTCTCGCTCTTTCTCTCTCTACACAGAAAGAAAATAAAAAGACAGTGCTGGGTACACATGCTGATCTTAGGAGGGAAAGCTGGGTTGGAGACACGCTGGGGTATCAACATGCAGACAGTTGTTGAAGCCAGAGTAGATGAAGTCACCCAGGAAGGGCATGTAGCTCAGCAACAGGGGAGAACGGAGATGAGATCCGATGGTGTGCAGGCAGAAAGAGCCAGACAATGTGACGGAGAGAGCTAAGGGAGAGAAGCGTGAGCCCAGGAGAGAATGGTATCTTTGAAGCTAAGATATGGAACAAATTCAGTAAGTAGGAGTGCTCACGGTGCAAATGCTGCAAAGAGATCAAGAGGTAGGTTGAAAATGAGCTTCGGACTAAGCAATAGGGAGGTCACTGGTGACCATGGCAAGAGGACTCGTGGGAACATAAGCCAATGAGTACCAGGCAGAATACAATCAGATTATGGGCTTCTCTGCCACTCTTTCAAGATGGTCAGCAAAGAATAGAGGAAGGAGGAAAATAAGGTCACACAAAACATGATCAGGGGAGAGGAAGGAGTTTGTTTTTTAAAGGACAGTGGATAGTTGAATATGTTTGTAAGCCAGTGGTTATTGAACTGTAGTGCGAACCTGGAGGGTTTCTTAAAATTCAGAGTGCTGGGCCTGAACTGAAGAGTCCTGAACCAATAGGTCTGGGTGGGGCTCAAGAACTCGCATTTTCAAGTTCTTAAGTGACGATAACGCTGCTGGTCTGTAGGCCAAGGAGGTTAAGGAGGAAATAACCAAAAGAAGGATGTGTGAGAAATATAGGAAATGTAGATACTTTAGAGCAAAACATAGGAGGCAGAAGGGACTCAGTGAAGGGGTGAAATAGTTGGCCTTGAGTAAGAAGTGAGGTATATCCTTTCTCTGAGACAGGAAGGCAGATGCACACTGTTAGAGGTGGAGAGAAGGCAAGTTATGAAAGTTCATGCCAAAGGTCTGGTTTTTTAAAAAATAAACTATATTTTTATTGATTTCAGAAAGGAAGGGAAAGGGAGAGATAGAAACATCAATAACGAGAATCATTGATCGGCTGCCTCCTGCACGCCCCCTACTGGGGATTGAGCCCACAACCCGGGCATGTGCCCTTGACTGGAATCAAACTCTGAACCCTTCAGTCCACAGGCCGACGCTCTATCCACTGAGCCAAACCAGCTAGGACCGAAGGTCTGTTTTTTTCTGCTTGTTTATCAAAGCTAAGTCTTCTGCTAAGAATGGAGGGGGTAATGTAGAGAAGGAGAACCATTACACATTCAGTCTCAGGAAAAGAAACTTGTAGAAGTGTTCCCAAGCCCCACTCTTTCTTGTAGGCAAGGTAACTATGGTCTCTTAACAAGGCGTGTTAATTTTCAAACAGGCTCATTCCTCAAACTTCACCATCCTGGTTCCCATTGCTATCACTGAACTATCAATCACTGTGGAGTAAACATCTTTTTAAACAAA
>NW_006282604.1:315315-318848 GCF_000327345.1 Myotis davidii | reverse complement strand
CTGGAGTCCCTCCTCTGGGGCAAGACTTGCTTCATGCTCACTGAGTCACTTTGACCACCGAGTATACTGGCTCCTGGATCTTTCAGGAGGTGCTAATCTAGCCTTTGCCTGAGGCTATTCAGCTGGAGCTCAGCTGTGAAGGAATGCAAGTTGCCCTGGGGCCTTGGGCCAGTTGCAAGTTTGTTAGGTAATTTTCAGCTTGCAAAAGCCTCTGTGCACAGCTTGGGCAAGGCAGGGTCCCAGGGGATCAATAGGGCGGAGCAAACAGCTATGGCTGATCGCCAGTCCTTCCCTAAGAGGCCCTGAGTCTCAGTGTCCGGGTAATTGCTGCAAGCACCTCTGAGAGAAAGCCCCCCTCGAGATGGACACGATGCCAGAAAGTCTAGCCTCTGCCCGTATCAGTCAGGGTCCCCCGAGATTCGCCCGGAACTGGAGTTCAGAGCAGTAGGGAGTTTGAGACTCCCTCTCGATTGAAAAAGCCAACCGTCCTCAGCCGCCAAGCACCTCTGAGAGAAAGCCGCCCTCGAGATGGGAACGATGCCAGAAAGTCTAGCCTCTGCCCGTATCAGTCAGGGTCCCCCGAGATTCGCCCGGAACTGGAGTTCAGAGCAGTAGGGAGTTTGAGACTCCCTCTCGATTGAAAAAGCCAACCGTGTCCTCAGCCGCCAACCCTTTCCGCGTCTGCCTCTGTACCTGTGCACTTAACTTCCACACCGCAGCTCCTCTGAGTCTCAGTATGCTTTTCTCTTTCCTTCTAGTTGTAGTATTTCCACTCAGCCAGCCTTCCTGTGGTTCTGGATGATGCCCGTTCTTTTAGTTGTATTCTTGAAGTGGTTGTGTGAGGCAGCAATCTCTGGTGTTTACCTATGCCACCATCTTGGTTTTTCTTAACTTATTTATTTTAGAGAGGAAGGGAGATAGAAACATCAGTAATGAGAGAGAACATTGATTGGCTGCCTCCTTTGGGCCCCACACTGGGGATCGCCCACAATCTAGGCATGTGCCCTGACTGGGGATTGAAACATGATCTCCTGGTTCATACTGATAGACTGATGCTCAACCACTGAGCCATGCTGGCCAGTTCAGGAAACATCTTAAATAGTATCAGTCTGCCTGAGTAGCCACAATACAATAAAGGACACACTGCATTTATCACTAAAAGAAAAACACCCAGGGAAGTTTCCTGTCAGTTTTTAGATAAACAGCCAAAATTAAAGTTTGGATCAGAATTTGTGACATTAGGTCACTACCAATCCACAGAGCGAACTGCTACTCTTCCCTCACTCTAGAATCTCACTCTAAAAGATTTCTCATCTTGGGTGTTGGAACACTTAAAATTTACACACAGAATTCTTTATATCTTTTATATGCATGTCTTTTCTTGAATCAGATGCTGATAAATGTCTGCAATTCCACAACAGTCTAAGACTCCTGCTCCAGGCTGTCCTTGGTCAAAACAGTTTAGTGACAAAGTCCACATTTTATAGCCTAGAACAAGCAACTATAAAATAGTTTCTCCACTTAAAACATTGAACTCTACTCTGTTCTCAAGCACACATGCTCTCATTCATTCGATCGGCATTTGAGTCCTACTATGTGCCAGGAGGTTTCTTTTTGCATTGAGTGTTATCAGGACTGCATCCAACTTTTGATATTTTGGGGACTCTGAGAAAAATATACAAAATCCCTAGGGCCCCTCCCAGGGCCTGTGCAAGTAAAGAGCCCCAAAACTTAATGGTAAATCTAGGTTCTGATTAATCTTATACTCAGACCATACTTTCCTGTCTTCAAGTCAACCCTCCTACCACGCCCCCCAACACACACACACAATCCCAGTTAAAGTCTATGGTTTAGTTCAGGGTCATTATGAAGTGCTATGAATTATCTGTCTCCCTCAAAGTCGTATGTTAAAGCCTAATCCAATGTGATGTTATCAGGGGATGAGTGGGGCCTTTGCTTTGGGTGGTAATTAGGTCATGAGGATGGAGTCCTCATGGATGGGATTAGTGCCCTTATAAAGCCCTCTTTCTGCCATGTGAGGGTACATCGAGAAGTCAGCAGTCTGTGACCTGGAAGAGGTTGTTCACCAGAATCAAACATGATGGCTCCCTGATCTTGGACTTCCAGCCTCCAGAACTATGGGAAATAAATTTGTTGCTTCCAAACCACCCAGTTTTTATATGTTGTTATAGCAGCCAATGACATAGACATGGTCCATTTTCCTAACCTTATTACTAAACTATAGCTTCAAAACTTAAATATTTACAAATTTTCATATATATAATTTATATTTTAAAATTTGATCTGATATAAAATTTAAATTTGTTATGACAAGGCCTATCTAAACTGATGAATGAATGCATCAATCACTTTCAGGTTTAGAATTTTTGACTTCTTCCAGGCATGAGGACCATATGCTAGCAACAATGGAAAAACTACATTCCTGATAGCTTTCATTCTGAACTAGAATTTGAAATCTAAAAAAAAAGTGGGTTCCTCTTCATATTTCTGATTCCTAAGGCTGGCTGAGATTTACTATTTCTCCATGAAATACATAAATATACCTATTATACAATTTTAAATTAAACTCAGAAACTATTTTACAGTAGAACATCAACTCTTTCTGGGTAGGTGAAAGCTTTTATATTACATTTTTATTTTGCAAGAAAATAAATTATACAACTTAAAAAATAAAATCCAAAAATTAAGCAGTTCATCAAAATATTTCAGCCTACTGCATACAGAAACTGCTACTATTTAAAATTGTACAGCGTTATCACCTCAGTATGTAGTGGCACACATTCAAAATCGTACATACCATATACGGAAAGATTACAACTTAGGAACTCAAATTTGTTCAACACTCCAGGCGACACAGATAGTGTAGATGACAGGAAAGCTTTCATGTAATGTTTACTTCACAAACATGACCTTGCAAGAGTGTGTAAATAGCATTCCAGTCATTTACATGAAAATAGAAAAACCAGCTTGAGTTTATGACAGCAAATCTTTCTGGAAAACTAGCAAATCGTTCACCCAAAATGTATTTTTTTTAATTTGCCCTTTGAGCAGGGCTAATGAAATCCTACTGCAAATAATGCATAATACTTTTAAACCACGGTCATATTTTGCATTGAATTTAATAGGAAGTAAAAATAAGAAGCTAACATTTCATTTTTGGAAATTTCAACACTTATGCACAAAGTAAGAGTAAGAGACTTAAATAGGTTGACAGAATGCTGAGACCCCCCTCCAATAAATGTAAAAATTGGAAGACTTCAGAATGTATTTCAAGATCTTCATTAAATCATTGAAACAGTAATGGTTTAATATTTATCTCGTGTTAAAATTGTTCTATATTTTACTTTGTAAGTTTTTTTCACATCTAGTTACTCTGGCAATGGGATGGTAACAAAGGTTAACGTTTCCGAGATGGCTCCATCTCTAAGTTAGAAGATAAATGTTTGAAGCTTAAATTAACCTGTGAAGAGTCCTATTGCCATACTAGTCATGGGGGGAAAAAAGGTATATAT
>NW_006282604.1:310575-315248 GCF_000327345.1 Myotis davidii | reverse complement strand
GAGAGCACTAATTTTAAGTGCACATTATAGAAAAGGGACCTGATAAAGATACAACTGTGATTATGTATTTAGCAAATTGCTGGTAAATTGTTCTTTTTCTTCAGATTCTTTTTATTTAAATTAGCAAATCTATCGTCAAAACGTATTTAAAGAAAATTCAGTAATGGTATAGGCACCTTGTCAACTGAATGGTTTTCATAAATACCAAAAAGTAGTTAAACTTTTGTATACATAACAAAAAAAAATGATGAAAGCTGTGAGTCTACAGTATTTACTGCTGTTCTATTCCCCAAAATACAGTTAGGACATAATTAGCTATTAAAAATTTATAAAATTTAATAGAAAAGTTTGCTATGAGTTACCCACATTTGCATTAAATTTGCCTTTATTAAATCAAAACATCATGGCTCTCACTCTTAAATTAAATCACCAAAATGATTAGAAGTTACAAAAAAGTTCTGAGAACAATTATAATTTAAAACAATAAATCTTCGACTTTGAAAAATGGCCTGTAATATTTCCTTCCTTTGGCATTCTTGTATTGGATAAGCAAATATGCCAAGAGCAAACTATTTGCTAAACATAAGGACCACATTTATTACAATCCTTAAAGAATTCAACCATTGTTTGCAGTCATTTAATTAGAGAAAATGATGAGCACTAAATTAATTCTTCACAATAGACTTGGTCTAATAATTGACATATGATATCTTAGAACTCATGTGTAAGATTTAAAATTAGAAACAAAATTCCAATTTCCTATGAGTTTCAGAACAGGCATTTGACTATAATCAGCAAAACCGTAAGTGTTTTAAATCAGCTTTCCTTTATCAGGCAGCTCGCAAAGCCTCTTGGGGTTGGGCAGATTCCGTGAAGTGCTCCAGTAGTCACTCTGTGATAATGCTGTGAGCCTTCAATGCTCCAGCACACCCTATCGGACTGACTTCAAAATCGCATGTTAAAAATTTTACTCAATATCAAACAAGAAGTAAAACAATTTGCAAGAAAATCTGAAACGTGTATCATAATGAATAAAAATCCACGTTGAGCCATACTTTCCCAATGGGGAGTTCTCCTCTAAGTTGCTCATGTCCTCAAGTAGGAAATCTTCACTCCTCTGGATATTCAGTTACCAGCAACTTGTAAGTTGCTACTTTGGATTGACTAAGAGGAACAAGGTAAGAGTTGCCTTCTGAACATTTAAAAAATGTTTATTTTTCAAATATATAAATATATATGTACATGTATTTGGCAAGTTTACTGTTCATGTTAAGATTGCAACACTTTTACTTATGCTTTTCAGGTCTTTCCTATGTTGTGGTTTCTCTCTTCCTCGTAGGTAACTGGTACTTATTACTTGTTTAAAGCAGAATGTCTTCCTATCAGGAAACCTGAGGCTATACATCCCTAATCAAGAGACTAAAATACCAACATATTTCTATGCTACAGATTAAGGGATCAATTATATAACTGCATTATATGAGAGCAGGAGGTTTCTGCCTTGTTTTTAATGAATTTGGATAATGGCAGAACAAATATTAGGTATAGATATATTAAGTGTATTAGAAAAAACACACTTAACTTTGCTATTTTGACTTTGCAATCAAAATGACCAACCTATCTCCATACATGTTTCAAACAATTGAAGAAACAATATAAGCTTCACTTTTCCAAAACAAGCTCTCCAGCCATATAAAATAAAAAATACTCCTTATCATTAAAAAACAAACAACTAAAACAGCAGTCTCTTGATTAAAGAAAGCCAGCATTTGTAAGTTGGAAAAATTTAATACCATTCTTAGGTCACCATTAAAATCCAGTTATTATACTGAAGCAGTGTTTGAACAAATAATTTGATACTTATTAAATACTTATCTCCTCACCTACATCTGCCCTCTCCCAATGGTGTGTAGACCAGCTCACTCTTTTGACCAAAAGAAACCAAGAGTGCTATTTCTAGTTTTAATTGCATTTTAAAAACAACACATAACAGTAATTTTCAGTGCACAAATATCTGAAGATCCTTCCTTGTGCAAGTACATTTTTGTAAGAGAGGAAAAAGGAGAAAAAAAGCAGTAAGAATCCCACCCTCACCCTTCCCAACTGTATTTCTTCTGGTGGGTATAAGTCAAATTTCCTTTTAAAAGTTCATAAAGGGCTCTTCATGAATGCAAGTGTCTCCCACAAAAGAGCATGCTGTTAAAGAGTGTGTGACATGAAGGGAATGCCATCATGCTAACTAATGTGGTTGGCAAAATATAGTTGTTTTGTTAGGTAAGGCAGAGATTTTAATATTTATGTAATCAAAGTCCAAATAAACCTTCAGCACAAACTGTTGCAACTTTCTGCCCAAGCACTCCAAAATTTGAGTTCTTAATGTTGTCCATGATGTTCAAAATTATGCCATATAAATGAAAGTGTTGATATCAGATTCATCTCTTCTGATGTATTTGTGCTCTATTAGCCATTCTATTTGCTCTTTTATCATTTTCTTTTGTGGCAAGAACATGTTTTTCAAAATTTCTACTAATTCAGTCTGCAGCTGAGCATTACTAATTTTCTTTCTCATCTTCATTATTTGTATGATAGCCTCCTAAAACAAAAAATAAAAATGAAAGAGAAGAATTAGATTATTTTAAGTAAAGGAAAACAAAAAATGACTTTTTATGTATATTATCTTCTATCCAAAATCTATCCAAATGATAATCACTAAGACAGCGATTTTCAACCAGTGTGCCACGGTACGCCACAAGAATTTGTAAAACATACAATACTACTTATTTGGCAGGGGCACTGACCTCTTTTCTCTTAGACTGTCAAATTAACAACAGCCATGTGGTGTGCATGCCCTGTCTTGAGCCATAAATATATGTCACATAACAGAGTTGCATCCTATTTATCACGTTGCATAATAAGGTTGTGCCTAGAAATCCTTATGTAAAAGTATAGGCACTTAATTTTTTTAAAAGTCACTTTGGAACAAAAAGGGTAGGTAATTATTATTATTACTATTTTTTTGTAAGTCAGTCAAAATTATACCCATTTTTTTTGTCAGATCAGTATAAAGTAAACTTTTTGGTGTGTTGCAGAAATTTACTAATTAGTTTGTATGTGTAATGAGATAAAATCACTACACTAGGAGATTAACATTGAGACCAGTATCTTTTTTACTTGCTCACTGTAAAAGATAATCTGATTATAGAGATTTTGGAAAACGAGGAAAAGCAAAATTATCTATTCTCTCTCTGCTGAAAGAAAACCAGAATAATGTTTTAGCCAATTCCTTTCATTCCTTTTTCCACACTATGTACATGTTAAAAATTTATATTACCTGTGAGCACAATATGTATATAATCCAGTATTGTGTTAAAAATTAATTAAGAGCCCGGCTGGTGAGGCTCAGTAGTTGAATGTAAATCCATGAACCAGGAGGTCACGGTTCAATTCCTGGTCAGGGTATATGTCTGGGTTGTGAGCTTGATCCCAAGTGTAGGATGTGAGGAGGCAGCTGATCAATGATTCTTTCTCATCATTGGTGTTTTTATCTCTCCCTCTCCCTTCCTCTCTGAAATCAATAAAAGTATTTTTATAAAAATCAATTAAGATTCAACAAAACCCTTACACATACTTCTCCCCTTGCATTCAGTTATTTCTTTATGTAGTAAGAGAGGCTAGTTGGTGTCTGTTTTAAGACATCAATAATTACTATGATTTATATATTTATCAGATTAATAAATCGTATTTGTTATAAATACTATCTTCAATTTATACTGATTCAACTAAATCTTTTTCAATTTCTTCAGGAGTAAGCATTTTTATCTATGTCAATTTATTCAGTATTTTCCTTGATGGTTTAATTCCTACACTGTTACTTGGAGATCAAGTGAATTCTTCCCATTCTCAATATATCCAGAGGCCAGGCTCCTGATCACAGGGGTTTATGTCAAGGGTCCACACAGAAAGAAGGAAGAGGGAAAGTCTGTCCCTTTAAGCATTTGAGGATTACAGAAACCAGGGAGGAGGAGGAGAACGATTGTAAATGTCCCAATTTCTCCCTTCTAGATTTGGTAGTGGTAAGATGATGGTTGTGATAAAGAAGTTAAGATGAAAACTGAAATCAATAAAAATATATTTTAAAAAATATTTAAAAAATTTATTTTTAGAGAGAGAGGAAGGGAGCAGGGACAGAGAGACATCGATGTGAGAGCAAAACATCAACTGTCTGCCTCCTGCACACCCCCTACTGGGGACTGAGCCTAAAACCTGGGCAGGTGCCCTGACCAGGAATCGAATGGGCAACCTGTAAGGGCATGGGACAGCACCCAACCGACTGAGCCACACCGGCCAGTGGCTGGTCCCCATTTACTGTGCTGGAGGTCACTAGAAGAGTGATATGATACGATGGAAATAATCTGCACTCCTGAATCTCTCTCCATTCCCACATGACGCAGAGTTTAGAGTTAATGCACCTGCCACAGGGAAGGAGTTTTTTTTTAACTCTGGATCAGTTTAAGACAAAACAAAAAACCTCCATTTTCTCTGCACATCTAATAGTGTGACTCTAACTGCCATCCCATTACACATCTCAACTCTGATCCATCTGAAATTTATCTTAACTGTTGTCACCATAAACTAGGAATATATCATAATTTTTCCTCCAAAAAGTAAAATGT
>NW_006282604.1:303018-310185 GCF_000327345.1 Myotis davidii | reverse complement strand
AATCATTGATCAGCTGCTTCCTGCATGCCCCCTGCAATCTGGGCATGTGCCCTGGACCAGAATCGAACCCGGGACCCTTCAGTTTGTAGGGTGATGCTCTATCCACTGAGCCAAACCAGCTAAGGCTCCATTGATTTTTAGAGAGTGGAAGGGAGAGGGAGAGACAGAGAAACATCGAGATTGATTGCTTCCTGCATGCGGCTCAATGGGGGCAAGGGATCAAGCCTGCAACTGAGGTGCATGCTCGTGACCAAAATCGAACCTAGGACCCATCAGTCTAAGGGCTGATGCTCTAACCACTGAACAAACTGGCTAGGACATTTTGTAGATATTTTAATAAGTTTTAATATTTGGCAAGGCAAGCTCACCATCATCACCCTATTATTTTTTTAAGTTTTCAAGCATATTATTCTGATAAAACTGAGAATCAATATATAAAATTCCAAAAATATTCTTGGTTGAATTTTGTATGAAATTTGGTAAACTTGATCCTAATATGGGAAAACTGACTCATTAAGTTATTCAGTCTTATCATTAAGGAATATGGTATTTCATGTTGAGCAAAGGTAGCCAGAGACAAAGAGTACATATACTGTCTGATTTAATTTTTAAGAAGAACTAGAACAGGCAAAACTAAGCAATGGTGATAGGAATCAAGTGGGTTGGAAGCGGGGACAGCGGCTGGCTGGGCGATATGGTGAAATTACTGGAGTGATAGAAATGTCTTGGGGGTTTTTGTTGCTGTTTTTAAAAATGTTTTGACTTCAGAGAGAGGAAGGGAGAGGAAGGAAGAAGAAGGTATAGAAACATCAATATGTGAGAAACATTGATCCGCTGCCTCCCACACGTCCCTCACTGGGATTGAGCCCGCAACCTGGGCCTGTGCCCCAACTGGGAATTGAAATGAGACCTCCTGGTTTATGGAATGATGCTCATCCAACTGAGCCACACCAGCTGGGAAAAATGTTCTGTATTTTAATTGAGATGATGGTCATACAGGTATACACATTTATGAAAACTCACTGGAAACTATACTTTGGAAGGCACATTCTGTTATATGTAAATTACACTCCACTAAAAACTTTTAGTAACAAAAAGAGCATGATCTCTTTATTCATATTTTCTTTTCAATCTCAGTAAAGGTCCATTCTCTTCATATAAGATCCTAAACACTACTTTTTAAAGAAATACTTATGAATTTTATGATTTCTTCTTTACTTTACCTCTTGTTTTAAAATTTGTTTACTGATAAATAGAAATGCAATTTTTATTTATTCATCTTTACTCCTTTATCATATTATATGATCTCTAAGTAACAAAAAATTTTACCTTCCGCAAACCTCAAAGGGAAGGTAGGAGAGGGCGGGGGTAAGGGGAAGAGATCAACCAAAGGACTTGTATGCATGCATATAAGCCTAACCCATGGTCACAGACACCAGGGGGGTAAAGGCATGAGTGGGGGTGGGGTGGGGGGGCAATGGGTGGGATAAGGACACATATGTAATACCTTAATCAATAAAAAAAAAATTTAACCTTTTCTCAATGCATTGGCCAGTAGTTTAAAATAATACTAAGTAAAAATTGTAAAAGTGGCATAGTTGGTTTTAATAGATCTATTTCTAAAGTTATAATGGTCGTATATTAGCTTGTTATAGGTATTCTTTATTATGTTCAGAAGGTATCATAACCCTAGCTTTAAAATGTTTTTAAAAATGTTCCCTAATTTCATATTTCAATGGAATTAGAAGTCAAATAAAAATGTAAATATATCAATCCCAGAATTGTAATTTCTTGCTGAGATACATTTAATCAGGTGTGGTCAAATGAAGACAGAACCTAAAACCAAGGGTTGGCACAACCTACAGAATCTACCATACAGACATCTCTTTTCTTTCTTTTCTTTTTGTTAATCCTTACCTGAGGATATTTTCCCATTGCTTTTAGACAGAGTGGAGGGGAGGGAGAGAGGGGGAGAGAGGAAAGAGGAAAAAAGAAATAGAGAGAGAGAGAGAGAGAAAGAGAAAGCGAGGCACACACTGGGGATTAAACCTGCAACCTAGGCACATGCCCTTAAATCGAACCCAAGACCCTTTGGTGCCTAAACCAATGCTCTAACTACTAAGCAACATTGGCCAGGGCAGACAGACAACATCTTAGTACAATTTTTAAATTCCAGTAAAATGAAAATTAGGTCAAAAAAGGAAAAAAATAAAAATTAGGTCTTCCTTACAAAAAGGTTGAATACCTACATGCTTTTAAATGTAAAAAAAATGTTTGAAGAATTAAACAACATCAAAATGCCAAAGTTTAAAAAAATTTAGACATTCTATCTTAATATTACAAACCTGGGTTCTTAGTATTCGTAGTTGAACTATTCCTTCATTCTCTTCTTCTCTCATTCTTTCTGTAGTGAGCTGCAAGCGTCCAATCAAGTTGATTTTACCCCTTTTCTGTACTTTTGCATTTTTTCTATAAAAAAACATTGAATCAAATTATTTTACAGTGAGAGGCCTTGTAAACATCATATTATAACAACAAGGTCTGAGAGAAAAGAGTTAGATATATTTTAAAAATTAATATCCAGAATTATTTCAAGGATAAGTAACAAATAATCAACATACATAGCTTTTTCTAAAATAAACTCTATGATTTCACTCAAACACAATAAAGACTCCATTAATAAAATATAGGTGATTACACTCCTTGTAATAACAAAGTGAATATAATTTACATTGCCATGAATGTGATTAGATAAAGATATATATGTTGTAATTCAGCATTATCTTATATACATATATCATTGATGGGCTGCCTCCTGCATGCCCCCTACTGGGGATTGAGCCTGCAATCCAGGCACGTGTCCTGACCAGGAATCAAACCATGACCTCCTGGTTCATAGGTATATGCTCAACTACTGAGCCATGCTGGCTGGGCCAGCATTATCTTCTAACTGGAACTTTTGAAAAACTTTTATATATTGACTGACTTCAGAGAGAGAGGAAGGGAGAGAGGCGGGAAGGGGATAAGTAGGGAAGGAGGAAAGGAGAGAGAGAAAGATGTGTGTATTGCTAATCCTCACCCGAGGATATTTTCCATTGATTTTTAGAGAGAGTGGAAGGGAGAGGGGGAGACAGAGAGAGAGAGAGAGGTATTTGTTGTTCCACTTATTTATGCATGCATTCATTGGCTGATTCTTGTATGTGTCCTGACCGGGGATGGAACCTGCAACGTTGACATATTGGGACGATGCTCTAACCAACTGAATTACCCAGCCAGAGCCTAACTGAATCTTAAGCAAAAAAAAAAAATGCTTTGTGTGCATAAAGCTACTTTAAAATGCAAAAAGATGATTTATTTTAAAGATGAAAAGCAATACAGTATAATGTCAGACACAAAAATGTATCCATGAAAAATATGTAAAGAAATAAATATCTCCATGGACACAGACAGTAGTGGGGTGAGGACATGTGCTGGGGGGTGGGAGCGGCCGGGGAGAGATCAGTGGGGGAAAAGGAGGCATACGTAATACTTTAAACAATAAATAATTTAAATTAAAAAAAGAAATAAACATCTCTAGTTCATTAATGTTTAATAAACAGCTCACTGGCATATTCTAGAGCAGCAGGTTTTTCAACTAGTGTGCCAAAAGAATTTTTAAAACATACAATACTGTACCTGACTACTTAGTCAGGGCCACTGACCTCTTTTCCTTTAGACCAGCCATGGGCAAACTACGTACGGCCCGTTTGAAATGAATAAAACTAAAAGAAAAAGACCGTACCCTTTTATGTAATGATGTTTACTTTGAATTTATATTAGTTCACACAAACACTCCATCCATGCTTTTGTTCTGGCCCTCCGGTCCAGTTTAAGAACCCATTGTGGCCCTCGAGTCAAAAAGTTTGCCCACCCCTGCCTTAGACTGTCAAATAAAAAATGACTACAACACAACAATAGCTATCTGATGTGAATAAATCAAAATTATACTTTTTTTTTGTCAGATTGGCAATAATATATTTTTGGTATGCTGCAAAATTTTAGTAGTTCATGTGTGCCATGAGATGAAAAAGGTTGAAAATCGCTGCTCTAGAATGATGAAGAGTATACGGGTGTGTTTTAAATACCAAAATTCAAACAAGGTATTTTTGTTTTAGATCAACCAACATAAACCTTACATTAAACTGAATTCCTGGTTCACTGAGAAGAGGGTACCTTCGGTAAAGTCTTTGGGTGAGTTGACTTGAGGTTCGTACAATAAAACTTGCCGTTTGAGCTTTGGGAAAGCTACTAAAGACTATAAATAAAGAGAAAACAATTAGCACCTATGAACAGTATTAAACACTAAGATCAATTCTCCACCATGCCCAATAGAGGTGAGAAAAGATTATATAATTCAACCTTTTATTTGGTACCTCCGTGAATATAATAATGTAAATGCATAATGAGAACAGAGAGAATGAGGAGAAAAGAGTTGGTTATGAGGAAGCAATGCATGTTCCCTTTACAATACATCAAGAAACTAGAGGGACTGGTCATACATGATCCACAGCAAATACCACTTGCCAGTTATATACCAGCTGTTTCTCTCTGGGTAGTAACTTATTTTGGAACTTTTAAGATGTCTATGGAGTAGGTATAAAATGTAGTTATGAGCAGGAGGCTAATGAGTACATTTTATAAGGCCACAAAAAACCAAAGTTGTCTAATGCTTAGATTTTTGGTCATAGATCTTTGAACACATTCTCATAAAGAAATCTTTGGTCACACTCCTCACAGATACTATTTAACTACCAACGCAATCGTTCTCTCCTTTTTCTGCCTTTCTCCATTTCAGTTACTTGTTTGTTTTCAATTTCCCTTTTTCCATAAATACGTCATTAAAATGTATTTTTCTTGGTTAAAACTCATTTGAAATTGTTATGAATTCATAAATTTATTATAAGCAAATCAACACATTTTTCTGCTATGTGACAGGATAAAATTTTAAAAATAAAAAACAAACCCATAAAGTCCTTCTAAGCTCAGCATCAGGGAGTTCAGTTGCAAGTTTTAGATTTTCAAAGCTGATTTTCTCTCTGGGTCTTTGGTTCCATGCAAACAACACAGCCAGCTGAAACGTTGTTACCTCCAAATCATATTGACCTACTTCATTCTTAAATGTTATCTATAACATAACAGATAATACAATTAGTTAAAACTAAGAATCTTTTCATAATGATTACCATCTATCTACTATAGTATCTCTTACGTGAGATTACATATGGATAACACTGGTAGCTGCCTTCCAATATCTATTCTTAACTGTCTTACATGGCATTAAGATATTTAACAGTCCTCAATGACTGCCCAGAATAAAGGCTTATCTCCCAACTTCCCCTGGAACAAAATGTAGCTATATGACTGAGTTCTGGCCTATGAGATACAAGTGGAAATGATGGGGAAACTTCTAGAAGTTGCCCTTAAGTGAACATATACCCTCATCTTTCTGTTGTGCTGAAAGACATAGTAAGGATCATATTGAATTCTGCGGACAAAGGCAATATCTTAAGGAAGGGATATAATTAGAAGCCTATGTCCCTAACAAGTTCATGGAAGAGATCTACTACTCCTGCTCAGACTTTTATATGTGAGAAGCAAACCTATCTTGTTTAAGCAACTCTTATTTGGAGTCCTGACACTTTCAGTCAAACCAATATCTTAACTAACACATTTACTTACAATTCCATTTGACATGAGATGATGCCAATGTAATTTTCTACCACTATGATTTTTTTTATAGAATTCTTCTACTTCAGGTATCAAATCCTCCAGTTCAGTAGGAAGTGAGACAAAGACTTTCTCAGAGCTTCTTGACCAAGCACCGGCATTCAAAATTTTTATATTTACTGAATCAGCTATAGACAAAAATATCAGAAAAATATAAAGTAAATTTTGACAATCGATAAAATTCAAAATAAATAAGCATGTACATTACATACAGGGTAAATTTTGGTGAAAATAAACAGGACTAAAGATTTTAAAAGTGAATATGTGTTGACCTGCCCGGGTGGCTCAGTAATTGACCATTCACCCATGAACAGGAGGTCACAGTTTGTATCCTGGTCAGGGTACCTGCTTGGGATGTGGGCTTAATCCCCAGTAGAGGGCGTGCAGGAGGCAGCCAGTCAATGATTCTCTCTCATCATTGATGTTTCTATCTCTCCCTCCCTCTCCCTTCCACTCTGAGAGCAATAAAAACGTATTTTTTTAAATAAAAAGTGTACTCTTGTTTCTAAAATAAGGATTAGCAAATATAGATTCTATTTTGCAGGATGTCTAAGGAATGTGATCTTTGCAATATCCTTGTATCTATTACTGCCAGTGTTTATTTTTAACTTACTGGAAAACAAAGATATTGCTTGTAAAAAAAAAGTTTAAAAAATATGTGTGTATCATATACAAAATTATAAAATAATACCTGGCAAAGCCAATTTATTATTTTTGTGCATTTCCTTAAAAGCTTGATTCAAATCTTCAGATACTTTTATGTCCTGAAACATTCTAGCAAGCTTGTTTACGTAGTCTGCTGGCATACCAACCTCCTATGAAAACCAAAGACAGAAGCATTAAATAATATCCTTCCTCTCACTTATTACAATGTTTATAGTCTACTACCTACTAAATGAAATTCCCAGAAAGTAAATAAGATAGTACAGGCAATCCTGCCTTTCTTTGCACAATTCCAATACACATGAATTTCAGTTACTCAGTCAGTATAATAAATAACTCCAGGACACCAACAACACAGTTCAACTTTCAGTGACCATTATATGTTAAATGTGAATAAATAATGCATATTTATTCATAACTAAAGTTTTTTCACAAAGAAATAAAACACTGAAAGTTTATTTTAAATTGCAGTGTACTAAATACTGATTTTGCTAATTTTTCATTTTTCCTACATATTTATATATAGTAAGAGCTTTTAATGTATTGACAAAAATTGCTGAAGTCAGTCACAAAATATTTTTTCCACTGACTTAGTATTAAGATCACTTTGCATAGTCTGTTTGCACAATAATTTTTATTATCCCACACTACAAAGCAGGTTTACCTATAAATCTGCAATTTGAAATATATATAAATTAAAGACATAAAATATTTATGTATAATAAAGATAATTATTAT
>NW_006282604.1:291987-301700 GCF_000327345.1 Myotis davidii | reverse complement strand
GGTTTCCTCCATCACTGAAGCAAGCAAGCCTCATGTTCACTTCAAGCTGCCTGGCTGCCGGCCGCCATCTTGGCTGGCAGTAATTTGCATATCACCCTGATTAGCCAATGGGAAGGGTAGCGGACGTACGCTAATTACCATGTTTCTCTTTTATTAGATAGGATATCAATATAATACAGTATATAATACCATATGTACAAATGAAAAACACATTTTAATGTAACTCAAATTCCATTAAAATGAACTGGGAGCAATAGACAAAATATTTTGATAGGAGAATTCAGTCACCATCAGCAATGATTACCCTAAATAAGCCATCACCTTTTACCTATTGGTTCTTTTTGATATACAGAAGTATTTAGTATGAAAAACACCTTAAAAATGAAATGATCTGTTCTGTGGCCTATTTAATAAGGTAAAGGTGCTTCAAATGAGTAAAGGTGCTTCACTAAAATTCCTTATTAAATAATAACATTATTATATATCACATTATTTTATCTAATTGATGCTATATGCTTATAAAATATTCCCTATTTCTTCGACACCGAAGATATCACGAAAATGTGTTACTTAACCCCACCTATGAACCATGTGTTATATTAAGAAAACCAAATATTTTCAAATTCACTTACTCTTAGCCACTCGACCATATTCTCTTCAATTTCACTATCAGCAGAGATGTCCAATATAAGACGTCGTGTCAAATGAGCTTTGTGATATCTCATAAAAACATCTTTGTTTTGTACGTATTTGAGTACCAAGAGCTGTACAGAAAACAAGGTTACTGTCAATTCATATATAAATCTCTCTCATTTAGAACTTCCTATATCTTTCAATTGTCAAAATTCAGAAATTCATAAGCATATACAGAGAGAGGGGCCTACTAAATTGCCCATCTCTGATACACTACTTTACAAGTTAGCAAATTTGAGACAATAACCAAATAACTTTTTAATTCCTGCAAACATCAATTTTTCAAATTTTCTATAAATGTAATAAAACTTTACATAAAAAGCAATGGTTCTTCCCAATTTTCTCTTTTGCATGTCTTCTTCACTTGTTTCTGACACTAATCTTCTCTGTAGGCCTTTTTGTCTATTATTACTTCTTATTTTCCTGGGCTTATATTACATGACACTAACAACCAGGAAAAAAATAAAAATGAAAACAATAAATTGCTTATTTAACTCGCTCATCCCTAGTTACCTATTTTGGACTCACACAAAAAGAAAGAGGTGAAAAACTCCGTCTCAACAATCATTCTATCACCATCAGCACCATTCCCTTCTTCCCCCCGCCATGTTTTCACCTTTAATAGGTGCTAGAATTTAATTGCCTAAAAATAATCAATAAAGAGAAGAATTAAATGCTGTTGCCCTTTCTGGAAGCTATAGAATAAAAATTTTCAGGAAGAAAAAACATTTCCCTATAAAGATCTTGCACTATAAAATTTCATATTAGTTTCTTATAAATATACATTTTAAAAAAATTGATGCTATCACAGAAAGTCTTATAAGTAAACTACAAAATCAAAGTCTGGTCATTAAAATCTTTGAAATTAAAAAACTTTATGTACCACTTCTTTAAGCTTTGCTTCAATTTCTTCAGAAGTTAATTTTTTGCTTAATGGTGTTTTTCTTAGCAACATGTCACAGTAATTGGCAAGCAGCTCAGGGCATTTTGATTCAGGTTGAGTTTTTAATCCTACCCTAAAAAAGAAATTAAAACCAATTAATAAAAAGTAATTGATATCTGCAAATATTTCTTCTAAAGTCAATTTTTCACAAATTTCTTATGTTGAATTAAAGCAGTGATCAGGATTGGGACTTGGGTGAGCAAGAAGATACCTTGGGTGCACAATTTAAGGAGGCACACACTCTTAGGTTCTCAGAGCGGTAGACCTGCTAGGCCTTAAAATTTGATTCTCAGGGAGAGTGGAAGAGAGAGGGAAAGACAGAGAGAAACATCGATGTGAGAGAAATACATAGATTGGATGCCTCCTGCACGAGCCCTGACCGGGCAGAGGAGGATCCTGCTACCAATGCCCTTGACTGGAATCGAACAATTGATTTTTAGAGAGAGAGGAAGGGAGAAGAATTGAGAGAGAAACATTGATGAAATGAGAAACATTATCAATTGGCTGCATGCCCCCTACTGAGGATCAAGCCTGCAACCCAGGCATGTTCCCTGATCGGGAATCAAACTCATGACCTCTTGGTTCCTGGGTCAATGCTCAACTACTGAACTACACCAGCCGGGTGCCAATGATCTTTAAAAGATTTTATTTATATACTTGATAAAATACTTTTGAATTAAAATTATTTTTAAATAAATTTATCAGAATGACATTGCATAATAAAATTATGCTTCCAATGTACAATTCTGTAATACATTACCTGTATATTGCATTGTGTAAATCCATGCATATTTGTTAACATTTAAAACTTTTCATTATTAATATGTTAACATAAAACTGTTCCTTCACTCTCTGAAATGTTTCTTTCCAATGTAACCTAAATTCCAAAGTGATATGCTTGGTAGCTACTATCATCCATTTAAAAAAACTGCAAACAGACCTGGCCAGTGTGGTTCAGTTGGTTGAATGTTGTTTTGTGCACCTGAAGATCATGGGTTTGACTCCCAGTCAGGGCACATACCTAAGTTTCAGGTTTGATCCTCGGTCAGGGCATGTATGGAAGCAACCGATCAATATATCTCTCTCATATCCATGTTTCTTTCTGTTTCTCAAATAAAATGTTAAAAATAAATAAATAAATAAAATGTTTTAGCATTAAGTGTGAAATTTGTTTAAAATAGCAATTCTCAGCTAGAAATTACATCAAAATATATTTCCAATTGACCTTTAGTGCTACTTAGTACCACTCTGAAGTTACTATAATTAGCTCAGATTTATTGCTATTTCATTACATTCTGACTTTCTGATTTTTCTATAATAGTATTTAGTATTTAGGATGAATAGTATTTATTCATCCTATAAATGACAGATCAATTAAGATTTTTTGGTTATAAAAGGAGATAACTTAATACACAATTAAAAATTGAGGCAGCCCGGCCGGCGTGGCTCCATGGGTGAGCGTCGGCCTATGAACCAGGAGGCCAGGGTTCGATTCCCGGTCAGGGCACATGCCCGGGTTGTGGGCTCCATCCCCAGTGTGGGGCGTGAGGAGGCAGCCGGTCCATGATTCTCTCTCATCATGGATGTTTCTCTCTCTCTCTCCCTCTCCCCTCCTCTCTGACATCAATAAAAAAATATATTAAAAAAAAATTGAGGCAGAGTTTTTAATAATCAAATGTTGCACAAATCATAAAGTAAAAAAAAATGAAACAAAAAACAAACCTAATAAAATTAGAAAAATAGGGCACTTTGCATACTCAATAACATATATGACACTCCAAAAAATTTATGAATTTCAAACGTATGATTTAAAAAAAACTTACCCTTTCTGCTTCAAAGGTAATTCAAGTTTAAATATGGTAGCATCATTAACAACTGCTTTATATGCCTGCAAATAATAATTTAAAATAAAATATAAAGATTCTTTTTGATATTTAAAATACAGTTAGGTAAGTAGTTACAATTCCAAAAATACATAAAAATATAAATTAGTTTTATTTTTAAGGTGTATCTGGCCTGATAGAATTTTTAAAGTAAATGACTTCAGCATTCTCTTTGTTATTTTATGACTGTCATTATCTTCAAGTTCCTGGGGTCTTAATTCTGCCTGATAGCCACACCATTTTCTCTTGTCCACGAGTTATCCCGGGAAACATGTTCATATTATCTCTTTTCTCATCGAACTTCCAGTATTTCCTCCTCCATGTACACTCTTGGCTGACAATGTAGCTTCCTATTTCACTGAGAAAACTAATAATCAGAGTTCCCTCCCATTTCTCTTGCATCACCAACTTTTCCCGTCTCCACTGTTTCTGTACCTTCAGCATACACACACATTATTTTTGAAATCTTAAACATCCTCTGTTGGCTCTGTCCACCTTCAGCTATTGTCCCATTTCTCTCTTTGAAGCTAACCTCCTGGAGGAACGAACTCCCTTTCTACAATTTCTCTACTGACATTCTTATTGGAAACCATTCCAAGCACGCTTTCACACCGCTACTCTACCCATTCGTTCTGTCAGAGTCACTCACTACCTCCCTGTTGCTGAAGATAATGGGTAATCCCCATCTTATTTGACCTGTCAGGAGCATTTTAAAGGCGTAGAGCATGCCCTCTTCATGAAAGTGCTTTTCCACTTGTTTTCTAGCACACCACACTCTCCTGGTCGTTCCACCCATTTTCCTTTCATGAGGAAAGATGGTTCCTCATCTTTCTGATAACTAAATCTAGAATGCACCAGGCCAGTTTTTGGATCTCTTTTCTGTCCTGACTTACTACGTTAGTGATCATAGTAGTGTCAGTGCTTTAATACCACCTATATGCTGAAGCTCCCAAATTTATTTTTTTCAGGCCCACTCCCTCCCTTAAAATCCAGACTTGATACTGCTACATGGACGTTTAATAAGCATTTCAAAGTTAACTTGTCTAGAACTGAATTCCTAATCTCTCTGCAACCATTTCTCCCTAACATACTTCTTCCAATCTTCCCATCTCAGCAAGCATCTAATTGATCAGAACAGAAATCTGAGTGGCATCCTGGAATGATCTCTTTCTGTCACACTCCATATCTGATTCATTACCAAATCCTGCAGAATCTATTTTCATTATGTAATCAGAATTCAACCACTTCTGACTACCTGTACCCACTATTGTTCTGGGCCAAGCTTCTACCATTATTTAACTGAATTACTTAAATAGGTTCTTAACTGATATTCTTGCTTCTTCTCTTGCCCCCCTTCAGTCTATTCAGCAGCCAGGTGTTCCTGTTAAAATGTAAGTCAGGTCCTGTCATTCTGTTCAAAAGCTTTCAATGACTTTCCAAACCCTACTCAGAGTAAAAGCCATGGTCCACAGAGTCTTACATGCCCTGCATTCCTGTTACCTCTTTGACTTTATTTTCTACTATTCTCTCCCTCATTCAATCTACTCTGGCCAACTTTCTTCTATGTTCCTGGAACATGACTGCATATTCCTGCCATATAGACTTTGCTCCGGCTGGAACACTCTTCCCTCAGACAGACACATGACTCATTCTAATCAGCCTCAATCTTGATTCAAATGTCACCTCAAAGAAGCCTTTGCAGGCCATTTAATTTAATATTTCAATAATACTAAAAACCAGAAAAAACATTCTTGGGAAAATGCGGAAGAGCAAGTTTCTGGCTAAATTCTAATTCACAAGTATACCCAATGCTTACAAAAATGTACAACAACCGGAATATAATAAATATGGTTGCCCTCAACTGATGAAAAATCTGAGTTCCTAGGTTTTTAGTTTCTAATAAAATAAACTATAACATGTTATAGGCAAACTAAGTATAAAATGCATAGCCTTTCAGTTTCCCATAAACAGGATTATGCGATATTCTTTTCTGTACTTTGCTTTTATTCAGTAACCAATGTATCTTTCCAAATCTAAATAAAAAGTAAGTAATGACAGTAGTGTTATATACAGGGATATATACCTTATCTCTTGCAGTAAGAAATCGGGGATCATCTTGAAAAGCTTCTTTGACGAGTTTACTAAATCTATTAAACAGTGTAAGTAACTGCTCAACATATTTCTCAGAGTCCTAAAAATAAAACGTTTTATAGTCAAGTGAGTTTTTAAAAACAATACAAAAAAGTGAGAAAATATATACATCCTATCTAATAAAGAGGGAATATGCTAATTGACCTTCATGTCATCACAAAGATGGCAGCACCCACAGCCAATAAGGAGGGAATATGCTAAATGACTGCCACGCCCTCAAAGATGGTGGCGCCCACAGCCACAAGATGGTGGCTGTCCAGCCACCCAGGGCTGGCCCGAGGACTGTGAGAGGGATCCCAGATTGGAGAGGGTACAGGCTGGGCTGAGGCGACCTCCCCCGTGCATGGATTTCATGCACCGGGCCTCTAGCAATTTTAATAAAGCACGATAGCCTTAAAATTTGGGAAATTTTCTGGAAAAAAATTTCATTAAAATAAATGGGTTCCAACATCACTGGTTTCCAATCAATTACTATTTTAAATACCCAAATCTCCATTAAAAAAATAAACTTGATATACATCAGTCATTGCCATTGAGGAAAACTTACAGTAGTAATAGTTTCAGCAGCTGCTACCATATCTGCAAGGCCAGCACTAATGATATGTTCCTCCAAGTCTTTCAACATTGGCTCTATCCCATTAGGAACTTTGTCCATCAATGAAAACATTAAGTGTAATTCTGAAAGGATAGAACACACACGTAATCATTGCAACCATCAGAATAATTTTCTCTTTGATTTTATGATGGGTGTAGAAGAGCCGCATGTGGCTCGCGAGCCTTAGTTTGCCGACCACTGGTGTAGAACACCTATGACAGTAAGAGTTTGGAGAAATATTAGTTTGAAGTTGGTAATATTGTGGGTACAATTAGTTCAGGAGTTGTTATAGTAAAGTACTATAAATTCCTCATCCACCTTGTCAGTCTGACAAAAAGTTATTAAAAAAAAAACTAATGAAAAATGAGCACATACTATAAAACCCAACTCTTTTAAAAAGTGGGTCATTTGACTGTCAATGCATGGAATATTTTATTCTAAGTACAACAGTTTATACAGAACAGTAGCACATTTTATGAAGTAGATATAATATTAAATACACTACCATATCACTAAAGGGTAAAAAAATCATCTCATCAGATTGTTCAGAGTAATGATTATAAAATAAAAGTTTATTAGTGATAATATACAGCTGTATTCATAAAGATTTTTTCAGTGTTCAAAAGCATTTTCTCATGTTATACCATTTAACTGACCTTCACAAAAATCTTACTTCACAGATTGCTTACTACTAAATAAATCCTTTTAGAGGGAGTCCAAAATGGATCAGATATAACTCTACTTAGTCTGGCATACAGAAATTCAAATATTTCATTTCAGCCATTGAGCAGCTTGCTTTTATTACTTCTATAAAGTGTATGAACTTAAGTGAATTGAAAGACATACTTTAATGCAACTAGAGATTAAATGGGACCTTGCAATTATACATACTAAAATCTGTAGAGGAATACATCAAAATGTCAAAAGTGGTTCTCTGGGTAGTAGGGAATATGGATCATTTATACTGTATTCTTTTTGGTTGTAATGTACTTGCCACTCAAATACATCTTTATTAAGAAAACATTTAAGTAATTAAAAAATACTTCTGAAATCTTAAATTGTAAAATTTTTTGGGAGAGGGATGAATATTAATTAACACAGAGTGTTTTATTACTTTCTAAAAATATTTGCTGCAAGGTTCCACACACAAGTCAGATACCTAGTTCTATCCTGTACCATGTTTACTATTTAAATTAGCCTTTAAAAACAGAGTCCTGCCCTGGCTGGTTTGACTTAGCGGTTAGAGTGTTGGCCCTGGGACTGTAGGGTTGCAGGTTTGATTCCTAGCTAAAGGCACGTACCTCAGTTGCAGGCTCATCCAAGGTCCCTGTTGGGGCACATGTGGGAGGCAACCATTCAATGTGTCCCTCTTATATCGATGTTACCTTCTTTTTCTCTCTCCCAGCTCTTCCTCCCTTCCACTCTCTCTAAAAAAATCAATGGGAAAAATATCCTCGGGTAAGGATTAACACACACACACACACACACACACACCCATATGTCGAAGAATAAATACACACATGTGCATTTGTGCATGTACTGACACCTAAGGGGGGGAAATGCTTAACATACAAGTGTATAATCTTCTTCACAGTGCTTCTAACTGTGCTAAATATTTTATCATTTTCTTTAAGCACAGTTTACTTCAACAAATATACTTATGTATAAAAGAGTGATTTAAGAGCAATTTATTAAAAGTGATCTGTCTCAAAGATATCCTCTTAAAAAATAATGAGAACTTTAAGTGATATTTTACCTACTTTCAGTTTCATTTCGCTTGATCATGCCTTGGCACTCTGCTAAGATAGTTTCTTTAAAGGACGTCACCAGGGCATTTACACAGCATTCCATGAGCTGAAATATATCAAAAATTGGTCAAGTCTATTATAAGCACAAATTTATTCCATTTTATTTTGCTTTATAGACCCATTAAACTATATTTTTCAACAACAGCAAAAAATTAAGTATACTAAAAGTAGATTTTACTTACCTTTATTACAGGAATGTAGAAGATGGATAATCTACACTAGTTTACCAGAGTATGCTTCCCCTAAGGAAAAGGCTATTGAATTTGGGTTCTCTCTGGAAATTTTAACAAAACTCCCCAAAGGAGGGGTGGGAAAAAATGACACACACACACAAAACAAAATGAAAATATAACTTTAATGAACTCATCTGGAGAGTCTGTGTTGGAATTAGATTCTAAAATTCTAAAAGTACTCATAGATTCATTCGATAAACCATCATTGGATGCCTACTATGTATGGGTACCAAAGAAATGTTTAGGAAATTAAGAAGAGTGAGATATAATTAACGCTTTGGCCACACACACACACACACACACACACACAGAGAACACACGCAATAAAAGGAACTATATTCTTCTTTCATCCATAGATGAAATTTAAATTGGATCTTGAAAATAAGTATCAGTGCTAAAAGGACTGAATATTTTATAGGAATAATAAGCTGAATGTTGCAGAGAAGAGACAGACAGTGGATGAGAAAGCTAGAAAGGTAGGCTGGAGCAAGAACATGAATGAAAAAATCTATGGTTTGGGATTTTATTCTATAGGTAGGGAAAAAAGAATAGAAGATTTTCAACAGAGGACACAGGTAATGAGCTTCTACTTCCCCCAAGTCATTTTTAAAAGATCAGTCAAGCCCTAAGCCAGTGGTCGGCAAACTGCGGCTTGCGAGCCACATGCGGCTCTTTGGCCCCTTGAGTGTGGCTCTTCCACAAAAAAAAAATGGGCGCACACGTACAGTGCGATCGAAACTTCCTCTCTGTAAAAAAAATCAATAAAATATATTAAAAAAAAAAAAAAGGATCAGTCAAATGGCAGCAAGGTAGATGGTCCTGAGTGAGTAGTAGGGAGGCTGGCATATGAGGCTGTTGAAATATTTGAAGTAAGACGGCCAGGGCTTAGAGTTCTATGTAACCCTCAGGAAAATTCACTCTACCCCATCACTGCTCACTTGCATCATATAATTATTTACTCTTCTTGCAAGTATCAAATAAAATGAGTGGATTGTGAGTACTAAAGCAAGGTATACTAACGCTGATACACCTCTTCTGAAAAGCAGATCATCTATCTGTATTAAGAAAGGAAATTATGTGTGCCTTAAAAATTCTTTGTTAAAATTCCCTTCTGGAATTAACATAATGTTGATACTTACTGAAGTTGAATTTAGAATTTAGGTCAGTGATGGCTAAGCTATGACACGCATGTCAGAGGTGACACGCGAACTCATTTTTTGGTTGATTTTTCTTTGTTAAATGGCATTTAAATATACAAAATAAATATCAAAAATATAAGTCTTTGTTTTATTATGGTTGCAAATATCAAAAAATTTCTATATGTGACATGGCACCAGAGTTAAGTTAGGGTTTTTCAAAATGCTGACACGCTGAGCTCAAAAGGTTTGCCATCACTGGTCTAGAAAC
>NW_006282604.1:289172-291226 GCF_000327345.1 Myotis davidii | reverse complement strand
TTAAAATGTTAAAATCAAATCTGATATTGTTTTACCTTTTATTTGGTGTGTGGAAGGTGTGCGGAAGAGGGGGTAGTCTTATACGGCGAGTATATAACAAACTCTGTATTTTGAGTGGAAATGTTAGGGGGTCGTCTTATACGCCCAGTCGTCTTATACGCTGGCAAATACGGTAATGGGGATTCATTACACTATTCTTTCTTCTTCTAAATACATTTTAAAATTTCTATAATAAGAACGTTTTTTTTTCAGGTCTCTCTTTGAGAATTATGCTAACAACTTTAAAATCTATGTATGTTAATTTCTGTCCTAAGGAAAACAATACACATAAGAAGTGGTTGAGAATTTTCTGTCACACCAACTGCTGAGTAATCTTATTCTATAAGCAGAAAAAGCAAAACTAAACATTTCCACCTTCAGTAGCAAAACCAGATTGAGAATAGGTAATTATATAGAACAAATGAAGAAAAAAGAGAAAGTGCAGTTGAAATAAGCTCCAAGTCCAAGTCACTTCATCTGTTTTCTATGTCATTGAAAATTTACACTTGAACATAATCCAGTTCAGTACTAGTCCAATTTTGCAAATTGCAAAATTCTAGACGAGTGTTTTTCAAACTGTTTTGAAATCAGTTTTAATAGCTGTGACAAGCTTTTATTTATTATTATTTTAATCCTCACCTAAGGATACATTTTTATTGATTTTTTTTAAGAGGGAGAAGGGAGAAGAAGGAGAGAAGGGGGAAGAGAGGAAGGTAAGGAGAGAGAGGGAGGTAGAGAGGGAAACAGCAAGCGGTTGTCTCCTGGGTATGTGCCTTGACTGGGAATTGAACCCTGGACCCCTGGGTGCACAGAATGATGCTCCAACCTGCTGACCCACACCAGCCAGGGCACAGCTTTTTAAAAGTTTTAATAATACAGAACAAAACAAAAAAAATCAGAATGCATTACAAATAATAACAAAATTATTTCACAAAACTTTTGTTTCAAATATTTGCAAATGAACATAATAAAAATATTAAATGTATTTCTTATTGTGGGTTATGATGAGGATTAAGAGGCTAAATTAAAATAATTGAAGTAAACTGAGCAGAATTTGGTTAACTGCTTAAATGAAAGAACTTAGGGAAATAAAAGGTTGATGAAGCAGTTTCTAGCTTGAGAGGTTAAACAAATTATAATAATAGGTATGTTTTAACCGTTTGCTAAGGAGCGCTATCGCGCTCTTCTTATTTAAAACAAATTTATGTAAACAATTGGTATTTTTTAATTTTTGTTGTTGCAAAGCAATACAAGTGAGTTTATTGTATGAAAAGTGTTTTACATTTTTTCCCATACACGCGCAATTAGTGCCACAGTTTTGGCATATGTCCGAAAAAATACGTCAGCAGCCAAACGGTTAATAAGCACTGACTCTGTACCAAGCATTTTGCTAAATGGTTTACATACATTATCTCATTTAACCCACATGAAAACCTTATGAAGCAGGTATCTACACTAATAAAGACAAAGACACTAATTGACTGTACCTTCGCTAAGCCCAAGCCACGCCCACCAGCCAATCAGAGCAACTATATGCAAATTAACCCAACCAAGGTGGCAGCTGGCAGCTACAGAGCTGGAGCAAGCAGGAGGCTTGGTTGCCCCGGCGATGGAGGAAGCCAAGCTTCCCACCTGCTCTGCTGTGGCCTCTGCAAAAGGCAACAAAGTGTCAATGATAGAAGCTATGACCAGCCTGCAAACACCCATCAGCCCCTCACCGAGACTGGCCAGGCACCCCAGCAGGAACCCCCACCCTGAAGGGGCTGTGGCCAGCCTACAAACAGCCACCAGCCCCTCACACAGGATGGCCACACCCTCATGGGGTGAGGGTCCCAGCTGGGGGGCTTGGCCAGCCTACAAATAGCCATTAGTCCCCCACCCAGGCTGGCCAGGCACCCCAGGGGGGACCCCTATCCTGAATGGGCTGTGGCCAGTCTGAAAACAGCCACCAGCCCCTCATCCGGCTGGCCAGGCATCCCAGCGGGGACCTCCACCATGAAGGGGCTGAGGCCAGT
>NW_006282604.1:279553-289093 GCF_000327345.1 Myotis davidii | reverse complement strand
CGCGAAGCATGTCCGACTGCAGCTTAGGCCTGCTCCCCGCTTGCAAGTGGACATCCCCCAAGGGCTCCTGGGCTGCCAGAGGGATGTCTGACTGCCAGCTTAGGCCCAATCCCTGGGAAGCGGGCCTAAGCCAGCAGGTGGTCATCCCCCGAGGGGTCCCAGACTGGGAGAGGGTACAGGCCGGGCTGAGGGACCCTCCCGAGTACACAAATTTTTGTGCACTGGGCCTCTAGTTTAACATATGGGGAAGTAAGCTTAGAGAGGCTAAGTAACTTGCAAATGCTGTAGAGTTACTTTATAAGGTCTTCAGCTGTAATATGAGATCAGGTACAGGACTCCACAGCCTACAATTTTTGTTACTACATTAACAGAGCAAATATATACTTAGTAATGACTGTATGCTCAGAACTGAGTTAAGTGTTATAAGGAATATAGAAGTATAAAACATGCTTTATATCCTCAATGATTTTTCAATCCAGTAGAGAAATATAATTACATATCTAAAAATGTGTGCATACTTCATATATAATAGAAGCATATCAAAAGAAGTTCGACTTCATTAATAAAGCAAAGAAGTGAAAATATATCCATCATTATGACACTACAAACTTCGTAAGAACAGAGACTGTTTTGCCCATTGCTATATATACATGGCCTCACACACAGTTGGTGTTTCATAAAATAACACAACAAAGCAGTCTATAATATGCTATGAAATCAATAAATAGAGACAGTGTGAAATCAAATAAAAGAAAATTTATGAAAGCTAGAGAATTTGGGGTAACTTTATTGTATAATGGGCTATAAGGATTCTGAAGGATTTAATAGGCAGAAAAATAGTAAGTAAAACATTTTAAAAAGAAGAAACATTACTCAGAAATGAATCCAAGAAAAAAAATGAATACTAGTAAAATAAGGTATATGAACAAGTAGGATGACTACTGGAGTAGGATGACTCTTACAGGACAGCATCAAGTTAGAAAAATAGTTTAGCGCCAAATTATGAAGGGTCTTGAAAATCAGAGATAGGAAATAATAATACCACAGCTTTAAAAAAATCATTATTTTAAAAAATCCTCATCCAAGGAAATGTTTTGATTGATTTTAGAGAGAGGGGAAGGGAGAAGAAGAGGGAGAGAGAGAGAAAAATCGATGTGAGAGAAACATCAATTGGTTGCCTCCTGTATATGTCCTGACTGGAGATCAAACCCAAAACCTGGGTATAACCTGACTGAGAACTAAACCCGAGACAATTCGGTGCATGGAACGATGCTCCACCAACTGAGCCATATTGGCTAGGGCTTTTTTTAGAACAAAGAGGGAGAGAGAGAGAAAGAAAGAGGGAGAGAGAACTTAAGAGAAATATCAATCAGGTTGTCTTCCGTATGTGCCCGGCCCTACCTACGTATGTGCCCTGACTTGGAATCCAATCAGCAACCTTTTGGTGCATGGGATGATGCTCCAATAAACTGAGTATGCCTGATCTATTTGGGGCCCGGGGTTTGGAAAAACAGATCTTGGTGCACATTTTGATCCTTTCCAACGGAACTCAGTCCCAGCAGAAGGAGCCACAAGCTGTGGATTGCTGATAGCTCCAAACAGGGTACTCAGGGGTGGGGCACAGGGGCAGATTATAAGGGGTCAATGGGAGAAAAAAGGGGACATTTGTAATACTTACAACAATAAAGATTTAAAATTAAAAAAATATATAAGTATATAAAGGACATTCCAGGAAGTATTATTTGTAAGAAATATAGTATCACTAGAGGCCTGGTGCATGAAATGGAATTTGTGCACTTGGCGGGGTTGGGGGTGGGGGCTCCCTCAGCCCAGCCTGCACCCTCTCACAGTCTGGGAGCCCTCAGAGGATGTCTGACTAAGCTGTCAGTCGGACAACCTTAGTGCTGCTACAGAGGTGGGAGAGACTCCCACCACCACCGCTGCACTTGCCAGCCAAGCAAGCGCAGCGCTCCTCCTGTGGGAGTGCACTAACCACCAGGGGGCAGCTCCTGCATTGAGCATCTGCCCTCTGGTGGTCAGTGCGCATCATAGCGACCAGTCATTCCTCTGGTTGGTCAATTTGCATATTAGCCTTTTGTTATATAGAATGATGAATAATAAAGTGCCCATAATTAGAGGATTGGCTAGGTATATTAACACATACATACACGTATGATAAAAAATATACAGGTATTAAAAATGTTATACTATAGAAGGATTTAGAGCAGGGGTGGGCAAACTTTTTGACTCGAGGGCCACAATGGGTTCTTAAACTGGACCGGAGGGCCGGAACAAAAGCATGGATGGAGTGTTTGTGTGAACTAATATAAATTCAAAGTAAACATCATTACATAAAAGGGTCCGGTTTTTTTTTTTTTTTTTTGGTTTTATTCATTTCAAACGGGCTGGATCCGGCCCGCGGGCCGTAGTTTGCCCATGGCTGGTTTAGAGTAAGCATGTTAAACTCGCGGTCAAGGCATGTGGCCTACTGGCCATGAGTTTGATATGCTTGGTTTGGAGTAAAAATGCATGATGTCATACATTTTTTTAAAAAAATGCTAGAGGAAAGAAAGAAAAAGGAAGGAAAGGTAGGAAGAAGAAAAGAGGGATCAACTAAGCAAATATGACAAAATGATGAACATTATTAAATCTGGGGGCTGGGTATGGTGGGCTGGATTCATTATATTATTTTTCTCAACTTTTATAAATATTTTAAAACTTTTATATCAAAGCTTTTCTTTAAAAAAAAAAGATTATAGTATAGATCCCTATGTGTTGAAAAATCTTTAGAACTCTATTCTATGTTGGCAAAAAGAAGGAAGGTTGCTTACAGTGTTCTCTCTTTATTTCAAATGAGTTTTATTTTAACAAGAGGGTAAGTTTTTGGAGGACAGAGACCATGTTATTCCTCTTTTGTATTTCTTCCCCATCATTTTCAAAGTACTATATACAGTCAACCCTGAATATATTCTTGTTATTTGAAAAATACATCTTGAATGAAAGGACAGTGATAAGCCATCTCTCTCACCTTGTATTCCCTTTCTGTCTCATTTCGCTAGCTTCCGTGAAGAAAAAAACTTTTTGCCATATGCCATCACTCCTATATTTTGCCTGAGATGAGCACAACTTCTAAATCCAAAGCAATCTCTCCCCAGAGGTCTGCAAGGTGAAACACTTTAACTACCAATGTGCTTGATGATTTACCTTCCTCTATAGCAAAACTCTTCAAAGATGATGCCTGCCATAAAACACCGCAGGCACTCAGTAACTGTCGAAAATGAAAGGTGGGAGAGGCAGGCTAAGTGATACAGTAGTCTTCTCTTAGTGGTATTCAATTTCAACAATTAGTTCTACTTCACTGAAATTTAGTAAGAAGCAACAAGAACAGTTCTGATTTCCATTAGTCATGTAATTCTGTATAAGTAATAATTTGCTTTGCCTCAGGTATAAAATAGAAGTTTGAACTAAAAATTATCCTATGTTTCTCCACTTTAAGATTCTACTTTTTCATTATCAACTAGGTATTTAACCATACACAGATATCTGTGATGTATTCAAGAATCAATTTATTCCATGTGTGGGAGGTTATTCTCAAAATTAATTTCTCTTGGATTTTCTAGCTTGGTTTAGATCTATTTCCCTCCCTCCCTCCCTCCCTCCCTCCCTCCCTTTTTCCATTTTAAGTAGTGGTGCTTGCTTCATTTCTAAACTAGTTACACAAGTAACCCTTTAAACAGAACAATGAATAGTCAGACTAATTCACCTTAACTTTTTGGATATCACCTTTAATATACTAAAATATTCAAGATTAACAACTACCCACTTTAAAGACAATAATTTATGACTATGACCTAGTTCTGAGTTTTATCAATGTTTTTTACAGACAGTAAACTAATTTCTGTCTTAGAATCAGTAAGCAACTTTCTCCAAACCAGAGCCCTAACAGTAAAAACTACCATGGCAGACACAGTGCTTAAATGTTTTCTATACAGTTATTTTATTACACTCTGATAACATAAGTGGGTATTAGCCCATTGTACAGTTGGGAAAACAAGGATTACAGAGGTTGAATAATTTGCCAAAGGGCACACAGCTGGTATAATGACAAGAGTGGAATTCAAATTCTCACCTAGTTCCATATGAATGCCCTGACCACTGTAACACACTGTCTCTGACTCCCCACGAGTGCCCAGTCCTTTTGAGGAGATGTTTGTCACCACCAGTAACTCTCTATGCCACTGCTCTGCCATATAAACCACCCATTGTACTCCAGGGTCACTCCTAAGACAGGAACCGGGTCTATCTTACTATTCCCAACTAGCACAAGGCCTGACATAGTTTAGGTGCATAATAAATACTGAGTGCTCTCAGGAACTCCAAGGTATGTTGGACTATCACCTAAAATATTAATGGCCATAGAAAAAATTTATTTTGGTTTAAAATTTTTTCCTTGGTCTTTTCTTACTATTGTGCGTCTCTTTTTGCTGTCAATAATGCCTCTTCAGGAACACAGCTCTGAAGCCTCTTGCCCCATTTCACTAACATACTGCTGATCTTTTGCTCCAGACCCATCCAAAGATAATCAAGCTTATTAGAATTGCATGTCTACTGGAAGTGGATCTGAGTGGTGCTAAGTTGCTCTCCTATAAGGTAAAGTAGAAGAGCCTGATAATATTCTTAAGGGAAGAATAAGAGTATACTCACTTAATATAATAAAAATGCATACATCATGCCAAAAAAACACCACCATGCATAATGGTGAAAATTTAGAAGCATTCCCATCAAAGATTAGAAGACAAGGATCTAGAAATTATTAACATTTTTCTAAAATTAGCCATTTAATATTAGACGGATTTAATTCACTGAAGGAAATAGAAGGTATTAATATTAGAAAAGAAGAAGCAACATCATTTACAAATGACAATTAGATGCTTGGAATAAACCAAAAGAATGAAATAACACTCTTAAAAACCACGAAAACATCAGTTAGCTGCTAAGCACTTTATGAGCACTTGAAAGGTACATCTGGCTTCCATTAGGCCTGGCATCACAACTGGGTACTACCTAGGTGAGGCTTGCTCTATTACACAGAATACAGTCCAGAAACTTTTTTTCTGCATATACTGAAAACTAATCAGGCTTAGAAGAGTGACTCAGGCTAACTAAATTTAAAGAAGGTGAATCATAAACCATAATAATTTTCTAGTTGTTAGAGGAAAATACACGTGCCAAAAATGTACCTACTTTAATCTTAAATTCTGCTGTGCATTTCTGTGTAGCCCCATATGACTGACCATATAACTGTCCTCCATTAATAAGAATAGCCTAACAGATAAGTATAGGCAAAATTAGTATCAATAAAGATATAGCATAACGTGTTCTGATGACTGAAAATTCCTCTAAGAGAAAATTTAGGACAATAAGTCTGTTGCCAATAGTTTTTAGTATAGGAAGTGGCTTGTTTTTTACTAGTTGTTCAAATAATAGTGTTTACACTTTATATATATATATGTATAAATATTTTTATTGATAGCAGAGAGGAAGGGAGAGGGAGAGAGATAAAAACATCAATGATTAGAGAGACTCACTGATAGGCTGCCTCCTGCATGCTTCCCACCGGGGATCGAGCCTGTAACCTGGGCATGTGCCCTTGACCAGAATTGAACCCGGGACCCTTTAGTCCACAGGCCGATGCTCCATCCACTAAGCCAAACCAGCTACAGCTACACCTTATTTATATTAAACTAGAGGCCCGATGCATGAAATTCGTGTAAAGGGCTCAGCCCTCGCAGCCCCAGCTTCATCCAGACGGTAGTCCAGACGGTCATTCTGCTGTTTGCTCTAATTAGCATATTAGCTCTTTAATATATAGGATTACTAGTAGAACCTAGGACAGTGATGGTGAACCCATGATACGTGTGTCAGAGGTGACATGTGAACTCATTTTTTGGTTGATTTTTCTTTGTCAAATGGCATTTAAATATATAAAATAAATATCAAAAATATAAGTCTTTGTTTTACTATGGTTGCAGATATCAAAAAATTTCTATATGTGACACGGCACCAGCATTAAGTTAGGGTTTTTCAAAATGCTGACATGCTGAGCTCAAAAGGTTCGCCATCACTGACCTAGGACTTGCGTGATTTTTTGTTTTCTGTTCCTTCCAGTACATCATTCTAACACATTATTTCTCTTTGAAAACAAAAAATGTAAATTAACAAACATTATAGTAAATATTATGTATATATTATAACGGCTTTACTTCAGTGAGGTATATAATATAGTAATACATCTGCATTAAGTCTTAAATTCCCAATGTCATAATTAATTCTAAAGTTCTGGTGCTTAATGTCTTCTCTACACCAAATTTTGCTATAATCTATGTTGTTAAAAGTTAGGAGATGATAATCTTTGAAGAAAGAGATAGTAACCGCCCTTTATAGGGTAGAAGGTTTATTTGGAAGCGATCTATATTTCATTTAGTGTCTTTGTTGAAAAATAACAAAAAGATTTATCTTTAAATTCTAGCATCATTTAGCTGGTGAGATGCTCACACTATTTGGTAACTGTGGAAGAGCAAATTCACATCTCCTAGTTCAAGTGTTTTCCGCGCTCACGTGCTTGTTCATGTGTGTATGTGTGTTAAAAGTACAAAGGGAGAGCCCGGGCGAGTGTGCTCAGCGGTTAAAGCATCGGCCCGAAGACCGGAGCTTTGCGGGTTCAATTCCTGGTCAAGGGCACAAACCTGGGTTTCAGGTTGAATCCCTGGGCTGGTTGGGGCATGTGCAGGAAGCAACTAATCGGTGTGTCTCTCTTTCACTGATGTTTCTCTCTCTCACCCCCCTCCCTTCCACTCTCTCTAAAAATCAATGGGAAAAATATCCTCTGGTGAGGATTAACAAAACAGACAAATAAATAAAGTAGAAAGGGAGATTTAACTGTTCTTTCAGGCTGTCATGTGTATTTGATTATCTCTACCTTTCTCATTCTGTTTTTCTTGCTGCCTCTGATTCTCAGTCAGACCATTGTAAACAATATGTAATTATATATGTGTTTTCCAATGGTCTTAGGCGACCCCTGTGAAAGGGTCGTTCGACTCCCAAAGGGGTCGCAACCCACAGGTTGAGAATCGCTGCTCTAACTGAACTCATCTTTCTCCCTTACTACTAGGATTTATTCTTATACCTGGTCTCTGTAGCAATTCTCCCAAGCCAAAACCTCAGAAATAAAGGGACTGAATTCTGTCCAATATCTAGCCCCACCCATAGGATACAACATTCCACCACTGGCAGTCTTTACATGATCCTTTCCTTCCCATTGCTATAACCCTACTTGGTACTACAAATACCTTCTTGAATTACTGTAAAAACCCTCTTACTCCCGATTCCCAGCTCTTCCCCACTTCAATTGAACTTTCATACTGTCACTACATTAATCTTCCCAAGGGATAACTCTGACATGGCAAACTTATTTAACAAACATTCAATGGCCTTCCCTGCCTTCTGAATGAAGCCCTAGCCAGCTTTAAATTTCTATAGAAAACTTCTATAAAACAACCATATGCTAGTTAGCCTCCCTTCCTGGCCAATAGCAAAGTTATTTTAACCTTTGAAAAGGAAATATACTGCACATTATGAAAAGCAATACAAAACAAAAACAAGGGAGGTAAAAGATCCAACCCAACCCAACCCAACCCAAATCCTGAACAAAGAATAAACATGACTACCATTCAAGATGAAAGAAGCCAAAGGAAAGTCAGAAGGAAAAAAAAATCAGTTGAAAATGTTTGGTTGTAGGCAAACTGAAATGTTACTTCTTTGAATGTAAATCTAAACCCAATTCCCAGGCTCCATAGGCTGAAAGGAACTGGAGGAAATATTATTGCTATATTTTCCTTATTAAAGTACAATAAAGTCATTCTCCATGTAAGAGAAAACACCCAGAACAGATATTGTAGCATAGCTACTACCTCAGATCAGTTTTTTTAAAATGAGGAGCATACAATATAAATTAAATGAAACAATATAAAAGACTGGTGTTCACTTATCAAATAGTATTTTATCTCATGACAAGATGAAGTTTGAAAACATCCTCCCATAAGAAGAGGAACTATCCCGCAGCAGCAATGATTCAGTACTCACTAATTCAGTGTTGACAGCCATTTTATAGAACATAATCTCTGCGAATAATGAGAATCAAATGTATCTTTGGGGAGCATATTTTACTTGCCACATGAAAGTCACTAAAAGGGTTAACTTTAGATATGCATAACACATAATAAAAGAGACTGATTAAAAAGTGAGTACATTTAATATGGCACAAAGTCTAGAGCAAGGATGGCAAATACACTTTATCTTTCATGTAAGCTCTGAAAACCAATGTGTTCTCAATAAGGTGTCTATTAAAGCTGTGCTCTGTCTCACTGCGAAAGTACTATAATCAATTAGTAATGTTGGTCAGAGACAGAGAAAGGATAAGCCATGTTACGTGTATTATATATTTGCCATCCCTGGCTACTGTACTTCAAATAATCCCATAGAATATACAGTTAAAAAACTACTTACTGCTTCAACAGAGTTACATTCCCGTCTTGTTTCTAAATAACGTAGTGCTCGTTTTTCTTCTTCTTTTAATTTAGCATCTGCCTGTCCAGAGGCAAAATAGCAATCATTTTAAGAATATCAAGAGAATAGCTCAAATTAGCACTTATACTAAGTTCTGACTTACATATTTCATATAATTCTGTACACCATTTTGTTGTAAATATGAGGGTGCCTGTGTTCTATAAAATCTCTCTGTTGAATCCAAGTACGCCTTCTCAAAATTGTCCCTATAAATTTGAAGCTTATCCTCAGGATTAGAACAAAGGTTAACTGAAAAACAGAAAATAAAATTTTACTCTAATTATGATTAATATCAGTATTTTGAGTAAGATAAATGAAATAACAAATAAGGAGGAGTCATTATGTATAAGGGACTGACAATGCTCAAGAGAACATAAAAATATATGGGACAAAACCTTCTCTATAAAAAACTTAAAAGTTAACAGCACAAAGCAGTAAAGCAACAAACAGCATAGAGAACATGATATTTTATTCTGAATAGGAAAGACACGGACTTCTAACTGGATCAAGACACCATTCACAAAAGAGATGAGATTTGAAATGGGTTTTAAGGAATAAACTAGGATTTACATAGCTAGATCTATCTAAAGTAAGTAAAAAAAATGTTTTGAAGTAGAAAAGCACAAGGTCAAGTCAAAGTATAATGACTAGATTGTCTGAGTAGATTGTAAGGTTAACAGAAGGTAAGGGTAAATGGTTGTGGAGAGCCTCAGATCTCAGGCTAAGTAACCTGAATTAAGTATGGTGTACCACTAAGTGGATAAGGAAAATAGCAATAAAATAGTACTTAAAATTAATCTTGTGAACAGGATATGGGTAAAATGATAACAATATGATCCATATAAGAAGACTATTTCAAAATTCCCCAGAAGTAAAGTTTAGAGAAGTTCAAACTGACGGCAGGTGAAATAAAAA
>NW_006282604.1:275221-279491 GCF_000327345.1 Myotis davidii | reverse complement strand
TATATATATATATATATATATATTTGCAAAAAAATGCAAAAAAAAAAAGGAATGAATAGGGACTTGGCTAATGAAAATTTAGATTTGATACCTAAAGAAATATGAGGGCAATGAAGAAAGCAAGTCAATGGTAACTAAAGGTTCATTAATATAAGAAATTCTTGATGACAACCATTTTGTGCCAGGCATTCCATGTTCAGCAAAAATACAATGTCAACAACACAGTTAATTGCTTGAAAGTAGAATGACAAGGAGGCATCTATTATAATAAAAGCATAATATGCTAATTAGACCAGATGTCCTTCCGGACAAAGCTGGGACTGCGAGGGAAGCCCAGGCCCCAGGTGCCAGAGGGAAGCCGGTGCCGGCAGCCGAGGAATTTCATGCACCGGGCCTCTAGTAGGTACTATAAAGCACTATGAGAGGGCCCACCTTAGTCTGGGTATTAGGAAAGGGCTGCATGAGGAAATAGAAGATGAGAATAAGTAAGAAGATAAAATGGGAGGAGGAAGAATATTCTAGTCAGAGGAATATCTGATTGAAAGAACAAATGAGAATGTCATTGTCAGAAACAGAAAAGACTGGAGACAAATATACATATGAAATTAACTTACATCCTAAGTATATAAGTACTATACCAGTTAATTTATAAGCTATAGATTCAAATCTACACTTCTTTAATTTAAGTTGCTAAAAACATTCACCAACCAATAAATGGAGAAAATAAATATTCACCACTCAAATATTAATTTTTGTAGGTTTCTTTAAAGCAGAATACCTTTTGTGTACTCGGAAAAGCATTTGGCACTAAAAGTAGATGTTACTTGTGCTAATAAACATACTTTTGCTAGCACTACTCTATGATTGTCTTAGAATTTGCATGAAAAGGAAATTATGATCATAAAAGTTCAGAACATACCATAGGATTCTCTTACTCCAATGACCAGCTGAGAATCAAAAGCTTCTCCTAATCGTTCAGCATGTACCAGCTTCATTGCACTATCTTGGAGTCTGTTTTTTATATTTGAAAAGATGGACTCATTCCATGTATCAAGCATGAGCTAAGAAAAAAAGAACAAAATACACAATTCATTTAAATTATTAATATACAAAGTACCACATATACACATTTTTTTTTGAAGTGGGAACAATGGAGCACTTTCTTTTATTTGGGAATGGAGTTTGGAGTTCAGATGAATTGAGACTGAGATGAGTGTGAGTCTTAGAAAGAGAGGGGTGGGCATTTTGAAAATGGAGCTAGGGTAAAAAAAATTAAGTACAAATACTAAAAAAGGAAATCAAATTCTTAGGCCTACATTCACTTGAATCCTTCAGGGAAGCAGTATATTTAAATGTGGTAAAGAATACATGGCGATTAATGGTAAAGAATATGTGTTTCAGAATCCAAGATAATTGTTAAACATCAAAATTTAGTTATGTGGATTAAAATGAAAAAATATGTAAAATTTGTGGACTATTTTAAAAAGTTATAATTTATATATACTGACTATTACTAATAGTGATATTTTTCTGTTTGAAATCATTACTTTTGCTTATGGCAAAGTTTGGCGTGGTATGCAATATTTAGTTTTAGACTGACCTTATTCTTTATCAGAAAGTGATTAAAATATGCACAACCAAAGCCAAAAAAAATCAAACATAATTAGATTTGAATTCCAGCTCTGTTACTTATTTACTTCCTTTCCATCTATAAAATAATAAAAATAATAGTATAAATTTCAACTGGTTGCAAAAATTAAATATGGTAATATATGGAAAATGTTAATTCCCTTATAGTTCCAAGGTTGAATTTCAGAAATACTGGTATGGCACTGGCCGGGTAGCTCAGTTGGTTAGAGCATCATCCCAATAAGCCAAGGTTGCGAGTTTGATCCTCAGTCAGGGCACAAGAATCAACTGATGAATGCATAAATCAGTGGAATAATAAAGGAATGTTTTCCTCCCACCACCGCTCTCTCTAAAATTAATAAACAAACAAGAAATATTGGTTATGTGTTTGGAATGCTCACGTGCACATTTGTAGAAACACATAATAAATGTGAAAACAACTGAAAATCTGTTTGATAGTGGACCTTATAAAAAAGGAATATATAAATCCATCAATCTTATAGATGTTCCATTTAAATGATGGAAATAATATACAGGCAGGCCCTAGCCGGTTTGGCTCAGTGGATAGAGCATCGGCCTGCGGACTCAGGGGTCCCAAGTTCGATTTTGGTTAAGGGCATGTACCTTGGTTGCGGGCACATACCCAGTGGGGAGTGTGCAGAAGGCAGCTGATCAATGTTTCTCTCTCATCGATGTTTCTAACTCTCTATCCCTCTCCCCTCCTCTCTGTAAAAAATCAATAAAATATATTACAAAAAAATATATATATATACAGGCAGTCCTCGGGTTACGTCGTTTTGTAGTTACGTCGCCATCTCCCATTTATTTACTTAAAAAAAAAGTTCCTCATTTCGACGTATGTACATATGTGCTTTATGTTTTTATTATTTATTTACCACAAGTAAAGGTCAGGAATTGTTATCTTTCTTTTAAATTTTTTTTTTACTGTTTCACTTAATTACTGCTGTGTATGTGCTCCATGTGAGTGACGTAGGTGCTTATGTAGGCAGGTTCCAACTTATGGTGAAAATTGCATTATGTCATGCAGTAGGAACGGATCTCCAATGTAACCTGAGGATCTACTGTATACATATTCATGAGTATGTACTGTCACTCCAAAAGTAACTTTGTCAGATAAAGGAAATATATTAATAATAGCAGCAATAGCAATAATAACAAGAATAATAGTTATATAACATTCACTCTGTACCTAGCACTGCTCTAAATACTTTCCACATATAATTTATTTAATCCTCACAACTTATATATAGGTACAATTATCTCCTTTTAGATATGAGGAACCTGGGGCACAGAGAGGAAAGCTAATGTTCCCATATTTACAGAGCTCACAGTGACAACATGAGAACTTAAATGCAACAACTGTAGTTCTAGACTCTATGCCAGCGGTTCTCAACCTTCTGGCCCTTTAAGTACAACCATAAAATTATTTTCGTTGCTACTTCATAACTGTAATGTTGCTACTGTTATGAACCGTAATGTAAATATCTGATATGCAGGATGGTCTTAGGCGACCCCTGTGAAAGGGTCGTTTGACTGCCAAAGGGGTCACGACCCACAGGTTGAGAACTGCTGCAGAGTCTATGCTCTTAATCATTAAGTGATGCTGATTCCCACAATCTGTAGGGAACAATTAAAATTAAAGAAATTAAAAAAAACAAAACGCCAAGAGTGAACAAGATTATGAAACTGCAAATTAAAAACCATCCAGAAGTGTTTTTTTCTTTTTTGGGGTGGTGGTGATGTCTCATACTGCAGTTATTTCTACCACTGAAGAAATGTCTACCAGTAGGAATCTCAATTTACAGTAATCTCGTCAGCATTAATACAAATTTTAAAGTTGGGGCAATAATGCCCAGGCCAATACCTGAATGTTTGAATGCCGGATTTTGTTGTTACAACATTGCAGCAAGTAGTGAGAGTTGTTTAAAGTTTAAATGGCCTTTTTAACTTTTCAAATATGGTTTAATGTGATTTTCACAAGTAGGAAAATACACGATAAATGAGGCCGGAGAGGTTAGGTTATTGCTGGTTGAAGAGTTGAAAGGGAAATCTGGGACTCCAATTTCAGAGCTTAGCTTTTTCCATTCAATCATGAGTTATTACTGGGCACAGTGCTTTTAACTACAAATTATGCAAAATATTTAGCCACAATTATGTAAATACAAAGATATCAGAAGGTAGCCTAATAAAAGAAGAGATTTTTGAAACACAATAAAAGTAATGTAATTTAGAGGAAGGGAAAGATACAAAGAAAGAATAAGAAAATAAAAACTTGGAGAAACTAAGATGGCGGCAGAGATAAACACCGGGAAATTAAGGCCGCTCACAACAATTGATTAATACCTCAGAAAAACAATACGGACATCATCCAGAACCACAGGAAGCCTGGCTGACTGTAAATTCTACAACTAGAAGGAAGGAAAGGCACACTGAGACCCAGAGAAGCTGCAGAAGTGAAGCGCAGAGGTACGGGGCTCGCGCGCGCGGAAAGGGGCTGGCACCCGAGGACGCGGCTGTCTTTTTGAATCCGGAGGGAGTCACAAGCTCCCGACGGCTCTGAACTCCGGTTCCGGGAAGTCTCTGGGGACCCAGGACTCATGCGGGGAGAAACTGGACTGTC
>NW_006282604.1:262688-271943 GCF_000327345.1 Myotis davidii | reverse complement strand
GAGATAAAGCTAGGAAAAGAAGAAAGTGAAAGGAAAAGCAAAGAAGGTAATGTTTGAAACACAGATCTAAAGCTTAATACCATATAAAAAGATGAAAGACAATTAAAGCTAAAAATGGGAAAAAACATTATTATAAAACACAGATCTAAAGCTTAATACCATATAAAAAGATGAAAGAAAATTAAAGCTAAAAATGGGAAAAAACATTATTTGATAAAACCCAGCAAGAGCTAGAAAGGAATTTATATGTGAAGCAGAAAAACCCATAATATATAAAAAAAAAAAAAAAATAAAATAAAAACTCGAAGATAAAGCTAGGAAAAGAAGAAAGTGAAAGGAAAAGCAAAGAAGGTAATGTTTGAAACACAGATCTAAAGCTTAATACCATATAAAAAGATGAAAGAAAATTAAAGCTAAAAATGGGAAAAAACATTATTTGATAAAACCCAGCAAGAGCTAGAAAGGAATTTATATGTGAAGCAGAAAAACCCACTTAATATATAAAGTACTTTCAAAAGTTTTCAAATCTGCCCAGGCTCAGTGGTTATGTGTCAACTTATGAACCAGGAGGTCACGGTTTGATTCCTGGTCAGAGTGCATGCCTGGGTTGCAGGCTCAATCCCCAGTGTGGGGTGTGCATTGATGTTTGTATCTCTCTCCTTCCGTTGCCCTTCCTCTCTGTAATCAATATATATTTTAAGTCTTTCAATCATCCTTCCTGAAGAATATTAGAAAATAGATGGGAAAACTTACTTACCTTTCGAACAATACCGTCTTCTACATTTGATTTTTTATTGCCGCCCTGTTTACCCAATAAAGTAATCTCTAGTTGACAAAAAGGCTTTGGTAAAATATCACATTGTGTAAAGAACTTTCGCCATTCAACAATATATGCTTTTAGCAAAGCTGTATCATCTTGATGGCTTAGTACTCGCTGGAGAAAAAGAAAAGAATTGTATCAATTTGAAATACAGGCACTTTAAAGAATACTAGAATATTTTTATGCTATAAATTTAGAATAGTTATAGCATAAACTATCTTATACCCAAAAGAAAATAAAACATATGTAATATCCAAGAGAAAATTAAAATGTTCACACAGACTTGTGATTTCACAATTAATACATATATCTGATCATTATGGTATATACATGAAACTAATAAAATGCTCTTATGTCAATAAGGTCAATTAAAAAAAATCCTGTATCATATTCTTCGTAATACTTTAGGCAATAAAACAAAATTTAAAAAAAAAAGAAAAGCAAAAGGCAAATAAATGAATGTTGTAGAAAGAAAAAACAACAACAAAAAAATCCCCTGTATCCATTATCACCTTATCTTCCCCTTTATCTCTCCCCTCTCCTACCCCTTCTCAGCCTTAAACAACCACTAATTTACTTTCTGTGTCTTATCTATTTGCCTGTTGTAGAGTGTGCCCATATCATATTCCTTTTTGTGGCTAAATACTATTTCATTTTATCGAAGCACTATATTTTATTCATTTTTGTCTACTGACAGACATTGGGTTTTTTTCACCTTTTAGTTATCATGAATAATCCTATATAATAAAGGCCCAGCGACCATAACGGCAGAACGACCAGATGACTGCTCAACCAGTCACTATGAGGTGCACTGACCACCTCTCAGTCCCTTTCCCTGGCAGGCAGGCTCCGATCACCGATGGTAAAGAGGGACCCCAGGTGGGTGGTGGGGGATGCGGGTGGCGCCAGGCCAAGACCCCTGCTCTGCCGGTCGCCCCAAACAGAGGGCAACCGGTTTTGGGGTCGGGGCTGGCAAGCAGGCGGGAATGGCCGACCTCTCAGTCCCTCTCTCCCGGCCATCAGGTTCTCATCGCTGGATGGTGAATGGGAAACTGGGGTGGGTGGCAGTGTGGGGTGGGGCCGGCTGCTGGCAGCTGGGGAAGGTGGCCCTGATCACCGGCTAGGCCTAGGGACCATATCTGCACACGATTTCATGTGCTGGACCTCTAGTCTATATAATAAAGAGCCAGGGTCGTAACAAGGCTCGACCAGACTGGGGCTGCTGCCCTGCAGCTGGCCTGGGTGAAGCCACCCTGGTCCCGGGTACCTGATGCTGGACAGAGGGAGGGAAGCACGGGTCCCAGGTGCCTGTGGCTGGCCGGAGGAGGCAAGCCTGGGTCCCGGGTGCAGGGGCTGAGGCAGAGGCAGTTAGGGGTGATCAGGTCAGCAGGGGAGGACAGTTGGGGGAAATATCAGGCCGGCAAGGGAGGGCAGTTTGGGGCAACCAGGCCAGCATGGGAGGGCATTTGGGCGCAATCAGGCAGACAGGGCATGGGGGCGAGATCAGGCCGGCAGGGGAGAGCAGCTGGGGGTTTGATCAGGCCGGCAGAGGAGGGCAGTTAGGGGTGATCAGGCAGACAGGCAGAGAGGTTAGGGGCAATCAGGCAGGCAGGCAGGTGAGTTGTTAGTTGCCAGTGGTCCCAGATTGTGAGAGGGATGTCCAATTGGAGTGGGTGCAAACAGGGCTGAGGGAACCCTCACCCCATGCACAAATTTTGTGCACCGGACCTCTAGTATTATTATAACTATCTGTGTACAAAAAAATGTTCACAAAAACTTGTGCACTTACCTATAAAAGAGAAAGGACTCAAAATCAGAAATGAAAGTGGAGACATACAACTGATATCACAGAAATACAAAGGGTCTTGAGACTACTATGAACATTACATGCCAACAAATCTGACAACCTAGAACTGATGAATAGACTACTAGAAACATACTGTCTACAAAAAGTGAATCATAAAAAAATAGAAAATCTGAACAGACAGATCACTAGTAAGGAGATTCAACCAAAAACGTCAACAAACAGCCCGACTGGTGTGGCTCAAGGGTTAACCTATGGACCAGGAGGTCACAGTTCGATTCCCAATTAGGGCACATGCCCCGGTTGCAGGCTTGATTCCTGGGGAGGGGGGTGGGTAGAAGGGGAGATGCAGGAGGCAGCTGATCAATGATTCTCTTTCATCATTGATGTTTCTATCTCTCTCTCCCTTTCTGGTCCTCTCTGAAATCAATAAAAAAAATTTTTTTTTAAGTCAACAAACAGAACAAAAGTCCAGGACCAGATGGCTTCACTGGTGAATTTTATCAAGTATTTAAAGAAGAATTAATACCAAATTCTTCTCAAATTCTTACAGAAAATAGTTCCAAACTCATTTTACAAGGCCAGCATTATCTTGATTCTAAAACTAGACAAGAGTGCCACAAGAAAAGAAAATTACAGGCTAAAATCCCTGATAAATGTAGATGCAAAAATCCTGAACATATTAGTAAATCAAATTCTACAGCACATTAAAAGGATTACACACCATGATCAAGTGGGATTTATTCCAGTGATGCAAGAATGGTTCAACATTGGCAAATCAATACATGTGATAATGTCACGTTGACAAGACGGATAAAAAGCACATGATCACCTTGGTAGATGCTGAAGATACATTTGACACAATTCAACATCCTTATATGATAAAGACTCTCAACCAGGTGGGTATAGTGAGACAGTACCTCAACATAATAAACGATTTATGAGACAAGCCCACAACTAATGTCATATTCAACGGAGAAAGCCGAAAGCCTTTCCTCTAAGGTCAGGAACAAGACAGGATGCCCACTCTCACCAATCCTATTCAACAAAACATTGGAAGTCCCAGCCAGAGCAATTAGGCAAGAAAGAGAAATACAAAGCAACTAAATTGGAAAGGAAGGTGAAAAACTCACCATTTCCAAATGATATGATGTTATATATAGAAAATCCTAACACCACCACAAAAAAATTATTAGAATAAAGAAATTCAGTAAAGTTGCAGGATACAAAATCACAACCCAAAAATCCATTGTGTTTCTATACTGTTTATTTCATAGGAAACTATTGGAAAGAGAAATTATAAAAACAATCCTATTTACAATGCATCAAAAAGAATAAAATTCCTAAGAATAAATTTAACCAGGAAGGGGAAAGACCTACACTGGAAACTATAAAACATTGATAAAAGAAACCAAAGAAGGCACAAAAATGAAAAGATATTCTGTGCTCAGGACTTGGAAGAATATTGTTAAAATGTGCATAAACCCCAAAGCAATCTACAATGGGAAAAGGACAATCTCTTCAATAAATGATGCTGGGAAAATTGGACAGCCACATGCAAAAGAATAAAACTTGACCATCTTTCAACATAAATAACATTAACTCAAAATAGATTAAAGATTGAATTTAAGATCTGAAACCATAAAACTACTAAAAGAAAACAAAGGTAGTAAGCTCCTTGACATCAATGTTGGTAGTGTTTTGGTTTTTTTTTGCAGTTGGTATAAAAAGCAAAAATAAACATTGTAGGAGTACATCAAATGTACAACAAAGCTTCCAAACATCAAAGGAAAGTATCAACAAAATAAAAAGGCAATCTACTGAATGGGAGAAAATATTTGCAAATCCTATCTGATAAGAGTCAATATCCAAAATAGATTTTAAAAAATCATACAACTCAATAGCAATACAGAAACAAAACAAAACAAAACAAAACAAAAAACCAATTAAAAATGGGCAGAGAATCCAAATAGACCTTTTTCCAAAGAAGACATACAGATGACCAACAGGTACATGAAAAGATGTTCAGTATCACTAATCATCATGGAAATGATAACCCAAACCACAATGAGATACTACTTCACACCTGGTAGAATGGCTATTATCAAGAAGACAAGAATAAGTGTTGGATATGGAGAAAAGGGAACCCTTGTGCACTGTTGGTGGGAATGTAAATTAGTACAGCCACTATGGAAAATAGTATCGAGGTTCTTCAAAAAATAAAAAATAGAACTACCATATGATTCAGAAATTCTACCTCTAACTATCCATCCAAAGAAAACAAAAACACTAATTTGAAAAAATATACATGAAATTTGAAAAATATACCCTCTGTATTCATGGGTTCTGCATTTGTAATTGGTTTAATCTACAGATGCAGAACCAAAAGATACAAAGGGCGGACTAAGGGACTTGAGCATCCATGGATTTTGGCATCTGCTAGGAGTCCTTGAACCAATCCCCTGTGAAAACCCCCCATGTTCATTGCAGTATTATTTACAATAGCCAAGATATGGAAACAACCTAAATGTCCATAGACAGATGAATGGAGAAAGAATATGTGGTACATACACAGAATGAAATATTTTTCAACCATAAAAAAATGTCATGCCATTTGGAACAACATGGATGAAATTTGAAGAAAACTACTGTCAGTTTGAAAAGAGGTATTAGTGTGAGAAAAAAATAGATTTATGTGGGCTGACATACAGCTAAAAATAAATGGTGGTGGGGACATCTAAAGGACCTATAAAAAACCAAAATTTTAAATCTTTGTTTTTAACAAATTTATTGTGGTGACATTAGTTAATAACCTTTATATAAGTTTCAAGAGTACAATTCAATAATACATTATCTGTATATTACATTGTGTGCTCACCTCCCAAAATCTAGTCTCCTTCTGTCACCATATTTTGACCACCTTTACCCTCTTCAACATCCCTCCAACCTCCTTCCCCTCTGGTAACCACCATATTGTTGTCTGTGTCTATAACTTTGTTTTGTTTGTTCACTTGTTTATAGCATCTTTTAACTGAGGATAATAATGTTCTCTCTTAAAAGAAATGTCACTGAGGGGGGAAAATAAGCAAATGATTATCATTTCATTAAAAAATTTATTTAAGAAATACGTTGAGTCAATATAATATTTAAAATTACTTCAGTAAGTCCTACATTTAAAGTATTTTTTATAATATTGAGTAAAACCTTAAAGTAAAAGTAATATAAAGGTGCAGAACTTACTGCCTGTGCTTGCTTAATAAACTCAAGAATATCTTCTTTTAAAGCCTGGTGAATTTTTGCTGGGCCTTTATCATCCCAGAGACAGACAGCATGCACATCCCTATAAAATAAAGCAGATAAACAAACATTAACACTGGAACAAGAACAAAGACAAAACTCATGTTAAGTTCTGTTTTTATACAGTTTCCATGGACTATAGAATCCATTCATATGAACTAAGCATGTGTTGTAAGTTGTCTCATATTCGTTTCTATTTTCTTTGTCATTCATTGTTTTCTTTAAATCTCTGCCAGTTATTGCATAATATATAGATTTTTTTATCCTTATCCGAGGATATGTTTACTGATTTTTTAGAAATAGAAGAAGGGAGAAAGGGAGGGAGGGAGAGAGGGAGAGAGAAATTGATTGATGTGAGAGAGAAACATTGATGGGTTGCCTCATATATGTGCCCAGACTGGGGATTGAACCCACAACCTTTTGGTGTATGGGACAATTCTCCAACTAAGCAACCTGGCCAGGGCTGCATAAATATCTATACTAATAAAAGGGTAATATGCTAATTAGACCAGGAGACCTTCCAGATGTCCTTCCAGACAAAGCCACGGTGGTGGGGCCGAGGCAGTGGCAGTTAGGGGTGATCAGGCCAGCAGCGGGGCGGTTGGGGGCGAGCAGGCCGGCGGACAGAGTGGTTGGGGGGGATCAGGCAGGCAGGCAGGTGAGCAGTTAGGAGCCAGCGGTCCTGGATTGCAAGAGGGATGTCTGACTGCTGGTTAAACCGGCGGTCTGACATCCCCCAAAGGGTCCCAGATTTGAGAGGGTGCAGGCTGGACTGAGGGGCACCCCCCCATACATGAATTTTGTGCACCAGGTCACTAGTATACATATATTTTTAAATCCTCACCCAAGGATATTTTTTCATTGATTTTTAGAGAGAGCAGAAGAGAGAGAGAAAGACAGAGAGAAATAGTGATGTGAGAGAAACTCAGCGATTGGTGTCACCTGCAAGAGCCCTGACCAGGGTTGGGGCTGGGGAGGAACCTGTAACCAAGGTACATGCCCTTGACCAGAATCGAACCCAGGACCCTTTGTTCTGCAGGCTGACACTCTATCCACTGAGCCAAACTGGCTAGGGCTGCATATATATTTTTAATTATAAAAGTATACTATTTCTTAATCCCATTCCCCAAAGTGAACTCCTATTAATATTTTCTTGTGCAAAGCAAGTATAAACCCAATTAATTCTTTAATTCAATATATGTAAACTAGTCTATTGTTTTGAAAATATAGTAACTTAAATCCCATTACAGTGAATCTTCCATACATTCATTACATTTACACATTAACTACTATTGTGTCTCCTTTAGTTAAAAAAACAAAAACTCTCATAAACTAGTTACAAAAACTCTAAACTTAGGAAGTTGACATATTTTAACCAAAGAACATTCATTACAGAAATATATTTGAGATTAATACATATTCTCAAAGTCAATTTGTTAATTACTAAGTTGTAGAGCAGGGAAACATAACAAAAGGGTAGTCTTTTATTCAGGATTTTTTATTGAGGATTCTTTTATTTGGAAAACGCTCCCCAGTGACTTATTCAGCACCTTCTCAAGTCCCTGCTATAAAAAATGTCAAAGAAATCTAAATAAAACACCTCCAGAATTATAACATTATAATAATGGCCAAATAGTTTGTTTTATATTCAGATTCTAAGGAACGTCAGTATAACCCAAAGTTCTGTCTGCATATTAATTTTTTTAATACTGTATATTTTTATTGATTTCAGAGAGGAAGGGAGAGAGAGAGAGAGAGAGAGAGAGAGAAATATCAGTAATGAGAATCATTGATCGGCTGCTTTCTGCACGCCCCACACTAGGGATTGAGCCCGCAACCCAGGCATGTGTCCTTGACCAGAATCAAACCTGGGACCTTTCAGTCCGCAGGCTGGTTCTATCCATTCAGTCCGCAGGCTGACGTTCTATCCACTGAGCAACACCGGCTAGGGCTCCATATTAATTTTTTAAAATATATTTTTATTGATGTCAGAGAGGAAGGGAGAGGGAGAGAGAGAAAGAAACATCAATGATGAAAGAGAATCATTGATTAGCTGCCTCCTGCACACCCCACACTGGGGATTGAGCCCACAACCAGGGCATGTGCCCTGACAGGGAATCTGTGACCTCCTGGTTCATAAGTCAAATCTCAACCACTGAGCCACACCATCCAGGCTGCATATTAATTTGAACTTGCTTTTGTCATTTGTTTAATTCAGCTTAATAGTGGTATCTGCTCCAGTGTCTGGAATGCAGTAAGCACACAAATATTTGTTAAGTAACAACGTAATAGTAACATCTGACTGCTCAATACCAGTATGTGCCAGATTCTATTCTAAGCTGTTTTAACTCATTTATCCTTCACAGCCAACTCTGAAGGAGTATTATTTTCATTGCAATTTTACAGATGTGGAAACTGAGGCAAAGAGAGGTTAAGGAGCATTCCCAAGTAACATTCCCAAGATTACAGAGCTAGTATATATGGTGGAACCAGGCAGTTTGGCTCCAGAGGCCACACCAACCATTCCCCCAGATTCACTCTTGCACTTCCTCAATCCATCCAACCAACAGTAGCCAAAATAATCTTTATGAAACTCAAAAATCACAGCATATTACTTCTACATTTAAAATCATCCAATGGTGTTCCACTCCTCTTTGAATAAAGTACAAAATGGTTAATTGACCCTTATAATAAGCTGCAGTATCACCTCATGACTAAAGGAATCAAGAGTTGAAAAGAAGAAATTGATACAAAAATAGATTGATTATAACTCAGTATGTTTACAACTATTACTGTGCATATAAACACAAGGCATAAGAGAGTGGTGGAAGAATATTTTATGAAGTAACAATGAGTAAAGGACTGTGGATTACTATGGTGTCTGCAGTGCACTATAAACAAATCACTGTGGTTAGTATGTAAAGTGGGGAGTGAAAAGCAAAAAATTAGGCAAACTAACCTTATTTGAGCCCCTAAGTTCAATCATGGTCCTATTATACCCATTTCCTAAATATCACTCTAATTTGGACATTTCCATCCATCACCACCAGTATATAATTAAAATCATGATAATCTCGGGAGAAACTAAGATGGCGGCAGAGATAAACACCGGGAAATTAAGGCCGCTCACAACAATTGATTAATACCTCAGAGAAACAATACGGACTTCATCCAGAACCATAGGAAGCCTGGCTGACTGTAAACTCTACAACTAGAAGGAAGGAAACGCACACTGAGACCCAGAGAAGCTGCAGGAGAGAAGCGCAGAGGTACAGGGCTCGCGCGCGGAAAGGGGCTGGCACCCGAGGACGCGGCGGTCTTTTTGAGTCCGGAG
>NW_006282604.1:257914-261298 GCF_000327345.1 Myotis davidii | reverse complement strand
CCCATTCCTCAGAGCCTGTGGGATTCATCAGAATCTCCACAGCAAGCATGTCAGACTCAAAAGCTCACATGGGCCAAGTAAACATGGGAGAGAATCATTGATCAAGCCTGCAACCCAGGCATGGTCCCTGACTAGGATTCAAATCTTGACCTCTTGCGGGGGGGGGGTAGAGGGTAACGTGGGGACAAGGACAAACATGTAATTTCTTAATCAATAAAAAATATATTAAAAAAAATAAAATAAAATCATGATAATCTCTTGATTATAACAAAAACCAGTATGAACTGACTGCCATGGGCCAAGCACTCTACATATATTGATTCATGTTAGTTTAGGTTTTCCAAGGGGCAGATGGGATTAGAAAAACAAGAGATTTATTGAGGTAAATGTCTGTGAGGGAAAATGGGAAGTGAACTACAAGAACCTGGGCCAGGGATAAACCTATAATGCAAGGAGCTGAATTATCCAATGAAGAGAGGAATCTTCTCTCAGTTGCTTGTAAGAGTGTTATAGGAATCCAGGTTATCTTGGAGAGTCATCTCCACTATTGAGCGAAAAATGAGAGGTGCTGAGAAGAAACAGCAGATGGCTCAATATAAAGAGAAAATTGAGACCGAGTTAGGGGCTATATGCAATGATGTAGTACTATCTCTCTTGGAAAAGTTCTCGATCCCCAAAGCTTCACAAGCACAAAGCAAAGTTTTCAATTTGAAAAGGAAAGGAGTCCTGGCTGGTGTGGCTCCAGTTGGTTGGAACGTCATCCCTTACACAAAAAGGTGGTGGGTTCGATTCCCGGTCAGGGCACAAACCTGGGTGGTAGGTTTGATACCTGGCTGGGGGGCAGCTGATTGATGTTTCTCTCTCCCCCTTCCTCTCTCTCAAAATAAAAAAAGAAATTTATGAAAAGTAAAGGACTACTATTGTTACTTGACTGAGGTTGCTGCTAGTGATGACAATAAAGGAATTGTGGATCAGTCACAACCAGCATACCAAGATGCTTTTGAAATCAGCAAAAAGAAATGTAACCAACATACCCTATCAGATTGGGTCTGGCTGTTCCTAACTTCTCAGTGTTCTATTATGAGATTCTGAACTCTTTGGAGAAAGTCTGCTTTGCAAAGAAAACTTGATGAAGCCATTGCTGAACTTGATATATTATGTGAAGAGTCACACAAAGACAGCAAGCTAATAATGCAATTACTGAGAGAACACTTGACATTGTGGATATTGGATGCCTAAAAAGACGAAGCTGAAGCAGGAGAATGAAGAGAAAATTAACCCACCTCCCAACTTTTGTCTGCCTCATTTTAAAATTTACACAGTGTACCATTTCTCATCCATAGTCCCACAAATAGTTTTTTGTTTACCATTTATGACAGATTTGTTAATTTGAATTTCTCTATCTTCCATGTGGTTTTTATATTTAATATTAGGGGAATAGAAATAGTTAACATTTAAGGAGTTCTGTTTTCATCTTGAGGTGGCCAATAGGGGGATGTGGGATTTTTATATAAGTTATAACTTCTCAGTGTTCTATTATGAGATTCTGAACTCTTTGGAGAAAGTCTGCTTTGCAAAGAAAACTTGATGAAGCCATTGCTGAACTTGATATATTATGTGAAGAGTCACACAAAGACAGCAAGCTAATAATGCAATTACTGAGAGAACACTTGACATTGTGGATATTGGATGCCTAAAAAGACGAAGCTGAAGCAGGAGAATGAAGAGAAAATTAACCCACCTCCCAACTTTTGTCTGCCTCATTTTAAAATTTACACAGTGTACCATTTCTCATCCATAGTCCCACAAATAGTTTTTTGTTTACCATTTATGACAGATTTGTTAATTTGAATTTCTCTATCTTCCATGTGGTTTTTATATTTAATATTAGGGGAATAGAAATAGTTAACATTTAAGGAGTTCTGTTTTCATCTTGAGGTGGCCAATAGGGGGATGTGGGATTTTTATATAAGTTATAATGTTTGCCATGGTACATTTGGAACATTGTGGCTTCACAAGGACCAGTGTTAAAACAGTTTCCATGTCTAAGCAAAGAAAACTGCCTATATATTGGTTTGTCCTGGTGGGGAATAAAAAGAATAATTGGTTCTAGTCCTGCCGTGGGCAAACTATGGCCTGCGGGCCGGATCCGGCCCATTTGAAATGAATAAAACTAAAAAAAAAGAGACCGTACCCTTTTATGTAATGATGTTTACCTTGAATTTATATTAGTTCACACAAACACTCCATCCATGCTTTTGTTCCAGCCCTCCGGTCCAGTTTAAGAACGCATTGTGGCCCTCGAGTCAAAAAGTTTGCCCACCCCTGTTCTAGTCACAGGTATAGTTGTAGGTATTGAAGTTTTGGAGCACTTAGAGCAGAGGTGGGGAACCTTTTTACTGATGTTTTATAACATCACTAGAGGCCTGGTGCATGAAATTTGTGCACAGGTGGGGTTCCTAGGCCTGGCCGGTGATCAGGGCTAATCAGGGCATTCCTTCCCGGGCTGCCAGCCGGGGCCTTCTTTCTTTCCGCACCACCTCTTGGTGGTCAGCGCACACCAAAGCGAGCGAACTCCCAGGGACACTTTGCATATTAGCTTTTTATATATATACTAGAGGCGCGGTGCACAAAAATTTGTGCACTCGGCGGGGAAGGGGATCCCTCAGCCCAGCCGGTGCCCTCTTGCAGTCTGGGACCCCTAGGGAGATAACGCCCTGCTGGCTTAGGCCTGCTCTCGGGTGCCAGAGGGCAGGCCCAATCCCTAGGTGCAGCCCCTGGTCGGGCTCAGAGCAGGGCCGATTGGGGGGTTGGGGCACCACCCCGTCACACTCAAGGCAGGGTCAATGGGGAGGTTGCGGCGCCACCCCGTTATGCACAGAGCAGGGCCAATCAGGGGGGTGGGGCACTGCCCCCTGTCACTCACAGACCAGGGCCCAGCAGGGGGGTTGGGGCTCTGTACCCTGTCACGCACAGAGCAGGGCCCATCAGGGGGTTGGGGCGCCGCCCTCTATCACCCACAGAGCAGGGCCGATCAAGGGGTTGGGCGCCACCACTAAGAGCAGGGCCAATCAGGGGGTTGGGGCACCGCACCCTGTCATACACAGAGCCGCAGGGCGATCAGGGGGTTGGGGAACTCCCCCTATCAGGCACAGAGCAGGGCTGATCCGAGGGTTGGGGCGACTTCCCATCACGAACAGAGCAGGGTGGATAGGGAGGTTGTGGCCCCGCCCCATCACACAGAGCCACAGGGCGATCAGGGGGTTTGGGCGCTGCCCCGTCACGCTGATCCTGGTGCCGGGAGGCCTTGTGGCTCCGCTGTTCCAGGTGCTGGGAGGCATATTACCCTTTTACTATATAGGGTAGAGGCCTGGTGTACGGGTG
>NW_006282604.1:254339-257150 GCF_000327345.1 Myotis davidii | reverse complement strand
AGGCACAGATCAGGGCCGATCAGGGGGTTGGGGTGTCTTCTCCTGTCAGGAACAAAGCAGGGCAGATAGAGAGGTTGTGGCCCATCACCCTGGCACACACAGAGCCACAGGGTGATCAGGGGGATTGTGTGCTGCTCCCTGTCACGCTGTTCCCGGGGCTGGGAGGCATATTACCCTTTTACTATATAGGATAGAGGCCTGGTGCATGGGTGGGGGCCGGCTGGTTTGCCCTGAAGGGTGTCCTGGATCAGGGTGGGGGTCCCCACTGGGCATCCTTGCCAGCATGGATGAGGGGATGATGGCTGTTTGCAGCTGGTCACACACACTTCAGGGTGGGGTCCCCACTGGGGTGCCTGGCCAGTCTGGGTGAGGGGCTGAGGGCTGTTTTCAGGCTGGCGGGTGACGGAAGCTCCCAACCGCTCCTTTTTTGCTTTTTTTAAATTTCCGGGCCAGCTTTAGCTCTGAGGCTCCAGCTCTTAGGCCTCCGCTCCTGAAAGCAGGTATCTGGTTTGTTTCAGTTCTATAATCGAAACTCTGTATCAACTCCACCTCTGCGATCCCGGCTCGCTGAAAGCTGGTTTCTAGGGTTTTGTTTAGCTTCTATATGTTACAGTATTTTTTAAACTGCAAGCTCAGAGGCCGTCAAGGCAGGTGGGGAACGTTGCAGTCCTCCGTCAGTGAAGCAAGCAAGCCTCATGTTCAGTTTAAGCTGCCTGGCTGCCGGCCGCCACCTTGGCTGGCATTTAATTTGCATATCCCCCTGATTAGGCAATAGGAAGAGTAGCGGTCGTACGTCAATTACCATGTTTCTCTTTTATTAGATAGGATACTAGAGGCCCCTTGCAGGAAGATTCCTGCAAGAACAGCACTTCCTCGGGGCTATTCCTGCAAGAATAGGGCTTCCTGTGGCTGGAGCGAAGCAGAGAAGGAGCTTCTCCTTTCTCCGCTGCCTCAGCGCTGCTCCCATGTCCACTGCCTCAGCTCCCTCCCTTCTCCACTACTTTGCTCCTTTCTACATCTCTTGGCTTCCTTCTACACTGTCTTCAGTCTTCACTCCCACCTGCATATGCAAACTAACCGCCATCTTTGTTGGGTGAATTTGCATACGCACTCTGATTGGCTGGTGGGCGTAGCAAAGGGTCAGTCAGCTTGCATGTTTCTCTTTTATTAGTGTAGATAAACTAGTGGCCCGGTGCACGAAATTCATGCACATTAAAAGGGGATTAATTAGCCCTAACCGGTTTGGCTCAGTGGATAGAGCATTGGCCAGCAGACTGAAAGGTCCCAGGTTCGATTCCGGTCAAGGGCATGTACCTTGGTTGCAGGCACATCCACAGTGGGAGGTGTTCAGAAAGCAGTTGATTGATGTTTCTCTCTCATCAATATTTCTAACTCTTTATTCCTCTCCCTTCCTCTCTGTAAAAAATCATTAAAATATATTTAAAGAAACCAAGATGGTAACATAGGTAAACACCGGAAATTGCTGTCTCGCACAGCAAATTCAAAAATACAACTAAAAGACAAAACGGACATCATCCAGAACCACAGGAAGGCTGGCTGAGTCGAAATTCTACAACTAGAAGGAAAGAGAAAAGCACACTGAGACTCAGAGGAGGTGCGGAAGTGCAGAAGTACAGAAGCACACGTGTCAAGGGCTGGCAACTGAGGACACAGCAGTCTTTTTGAATCGGGAGGGAGTCACAAGCCCCCGACTGCTCCGAACTCCAGTGCTGGGTGTCTCTGGGGATCCAAACTCATACAGGGAGAAACTGGACTGTCTGGCAGAGGGCAGAACTCAGAACTCGAGGGCAGCTTTCTCTCAAAGGTGCTTGCAGCGATTACCGGGACACTGAGATGCGGGGCCCCTTAGGGCAGGGCTGAGGATCAGCCATAGCTGCTTGCTCCGCCCTGTTGATTCCCTGAGACCCCGCCCCACCCAAGCTGTGCGCAGAGGCTTTTGCATATGAATGCCCTGGCCCTTTGCAACCTGAAAATTACCTAAAAAATTGCAGCTGGGCCAGACAGACCCAGATCGTCCAAGAGAAGGCTCAAGGCCCCACAGCAGTTTGCACTGCTTCACAGCTGGGCCTCATGTGGACACCTCCAAACCCCAAACAAGGAAGGGGTGTCTGCAGATCTCTCCATAGCTCCTGCTGGGTAGCCTCAGGAAGAGGCTAAATTAGCACCTCCTTAGATCCAAGAGCCAGTGTAACCAGTGGTCAGAGTGGGACCATCCAATTACAACTGCTCAGATCCATAAGGGGCACACTTGGGGGGCAAACTCAGTGAGCACCAAAACCCCACTGAAGCAAGTCTTGCCTCATAAGGGTGTCTTCAGCACAGAAGTTCTCCCACTGTAGACACAGCTGACTCTCACAGCCAATTTGCCTGGAGGTCAATTCCTCCCAGTGATACCAACTACAATCAAGGCTTAACTACAACAAGACTGTGCACAAAGCCCACAAATGGGTGCACCAAGAGTGTCCACCTCAGGTAATTGGGGAGGCTGAGCCCCTGGGCCCTACAGGACACCTAGCACACAAAGCCAATCGACCAACACAGAGAAGCATCAAAAATGGGGACATAAAGAAACAGGTCACAAATGACAGAAATGGAGGAAAGCAAACAACTGGATATAGAGTTCAAAACCACACCTTTAAGGTTTTTCAAGAACTTTCTAGAAACCTCCAATAAATTTAGTAAGACCCTCAAAAACTCTGGAGAGACCACTAATAAATGTAGTGAGACCCTCAAGGTTATGAAAAAGGACCAACTAGAAATTAAGCATACACTGACTGAAATAAAGGATAT
>NW_006282604.1:253673-254107 GCF_000327345.1 Myotis davidii | reverse complement strand
AAAGGGTGGGGTGGGGGGGGTGGCGGGGGGGGGGGGGGGGGTGTGAGGGCGGAGGGTAGGGTGGGAACCGGGTGGATGGGAGCTATGGGGGGAAAAAGAGAAACAACTGCAATAATCTGAATAAAGACTTTAATTTAAAAAATATGTATATTTAAAAAGAATAAAATAAATGGGGGTTAATTAGATGAAATGTTTTAATATTGCTATTTGCTCTTTCTCTATAATAGAAGTGTCAAAGATTAGGACCAGGCGGGGGGGCACAGCCTCAGGTCCCCTGGCCTGGTGACAGGGCGGGGGGCGCGGCCTGAGGTCCCCTAGCCCAGGCTGGGGGCGCACTTTGAGGTTCCCTGTCAAGCCATGAAGCGGACCCAGAGTCAAGTCCCCACCCACCCACTTCTGCCTCAAAATCGCATAAGACCCAGACCTGGCCGGCA
>NW_006282604.1:253081-253527 GCF_000327345.1 Myotis davidii | reverse complement strand
CACAGCCTCAGGTCCCCTAGCCCAGGCTGGGGGCGCACTTTGAGGTTCCCTGTCAAGCCATGAAGGGTGGGGGATGTGGCCTGAGATTCCCTGTCAAGCCCCGCCAGATGGGGGGCATGGCGTGAGGTACCCTGTCAAGCCCCACTGGGCAGGGAGTGCATCTTGAGGTCCCCCGTCAAGCCCCGTCAAAAGGGGGGCGCAGAATCAGGTCCCCTGTAAAGCCCTGCTGGGCATGGGGTGAAGCCTGAGGTCCCCTGGCCCAGGGCAAGGGGAGCAGCCTGAGGTCCCCCAGCCCAGTACTGGGGCAGGCACACCTTGAGGTCCCCCCATCAAGCCCCGCCAGGTGGGGAGCACGGCCCGAGGTCCCCTCTCAAGCCCCGCCAGGTGGGGGGCATGGTCTCAGGTCCCCTGGCCTGGTGTCGGGTTGGGGGGTGTGCCCTGAGGTT
>NW_006282604.1:249719-253049 GCF_000327345.1 Myotis davidii | reverse complement strand
CACAAAACTCAGCCCTGGTCACCCCTCCCGCCTCCCATTGGGCTAAATCCAGTCCTGGCTGGTCCCACCCTTGTCAAGCCCCGCCAGGCGGGGGGTGCAGCCTCAGGTCCCCTGGCCTGGCACTGGGGTGGAGGGTACGGCCTGAGGTCCCCTGGCCTGGAACTGGGGTTGGGGGGCATGGCCTGATGTCCCCCAGCCTGGTGCCAGGGCAGGAGGTGTGGCCTGAGGTCCCCTGGCCTGATGCTAGGGTGGGGGTGTGGCCTAAAGTCCCCTGGCCTGGCTCTGGGGCCAGGGGCATGGCCTCAGGTCCCCTTGCCTTGTGCTAGGGTGAGGGGCGCATCCTAAAGTCCCTCGGCCTGGCTGCTGGGCGGGGGGCACAGCCTGAGGTCCCCTGGCCTGACGCCAGGGCGGGAGTGTGTGGCCTGAGGTCCCCTGGCCTGGTGCCAAGGCAGGGGACACGGCATGAGGTCCCCTGGCCTGGCACCAGGGTGGGGGTGTGTGTCCTGAAGTCCCCTGTCAAGCCTCATGCGGGCGGGGTGGAGGGTGCAGCCTCAGGTCCCTGCTGATTGCTCATTAAGGCTTATTATGGGAACTCAGCTTCCACTGTGGGTGCCGCCATCTATGTGGCGGAGTGATGGTCAATTTGCATATCCCCTCTTTATCATATAGGATTTGTAGGCCATACAAAATTATCAACTTAAAAATTAGCCTGCTATATTTGGTCAAACATTTAATTACCTTACCCCTAATGTGTTGTAGGGCCAGACCCAATGATTTCTCAGGCCTTATATGCCCCATGAGCCAGACGTTTGATCTCTACTCCTCACTCAGATGGATGTAGTAAAAATGGATATCCCATGGATAGGACATGTTGAACCATGTGTGTATCTGTGGAATACTAACTTTCAATGTTCACACCTGCACACCTGTGACTACAGCTGAAAAAGTATTCCTTTACTTGTGACCCAATTTACTCTGGATAAGGGCAGAAATGGTTCACATTCCCTAATTTGTAAAATTACCTGCTGTTTGCTTTCATTCACTTTGCTACACTCATTTTATTTGTATTTAAATGTGTTAGACAACTTAAGAACACATGTACAAGTCAAGATGCAATAAAGTGAATTGCTTGATATCCATTACTTCATGTACATCAAGCACAGCAGTAAAACAAAAAACAAAACAAAACATGTATTTACCATTTTTAAAGGTTTTTACTTTTGTGAATTTTTCTTTGATACTTGCCTAACATGCAGCACGTGCTGTAAAATAGTTAACAGTGAAATAACTGGAAATTATGATTAGCTTTGTTTAATGTCTCATGAAATTTTCACGAATAATCTAAGCATAACTGTTAAGAATGTGTATTATGTAAGTAGAATAAAAGCTTTATGAATAGACAAAAAAATGCTTATTTATACCAGAAATGTATACCAACACATAAAAAATATAATTAGATATGTAAGATACAAATACATTGGAATACTTTAACACATCCTTATAACATCCAGGATGTACACAGCTGAAAACATTAAACTCAATTAACAGTAACTTAGATCGGTGATTTTCAACTGGTGTGCCACAAGAATTTTTAAAACATTGCAATACCTGACTATTTAGTAGGGGCACTGAACTCTTTTCCCTTAGATCAGTTGTTCTCAACCTTGGCTGCACATTAGAATCACCTGGGGAATCTTTTAAAAATCCTGATTTCTGGGCCTCATCCTTGGGAAATTCTGTTTTTTTGTTATGGGGTGGGGCCACAACATTGGTAACAAAGAAACAGAATTTCCAGAGGATGAGGCCCAGAAATCAGGATTTTAAAAAGATTCCCAGGTGATTCTAATGTGCAGCCAAGGTTGAGAAGCACTGCCTTAGATTGTCAAATAAAAAAATGACAACAGCCAACACAATAATTACTATTTGGTGTGAATGAATCAAAATTCTACCTATTTCTTTTTTGTCAGATAGGCCAAAATATTTTTTTTGATGTACTGCAGAATTTCAGTAATTAGTTTCTGTTTGATAAAGCTCAATTTGTTTAATGGCTGATATTGGTAATGATGGAGGAAAAGGTATGTGTTTTTCATTTCCGCAGAATCCTTAAATCCTCTTACCTGTCTGAAAATATTTCCATTTTGTCTTTTTTTAAATATTTTTTATTGATTAAGATATTACATATGTGTCCTTATCCCCACCTTACCCCCTACCCCCCCACCTCATGCCCTCAGCCTGTTGTCTGTGTCCATTGGTTAAGCCTATACGCTTGCATATAAGTCCTTTGGTTGATCTCACCTGTTACCCCCACCCTCCCTTACCTTCCCTCTGAGGTTTGACGGTCTGATCGATGCTTCTTTGTCTCTGGATCTGTTTAGGAAGACCTACCCTTGCATGAATTTTGTGCATCGGGCCTCTAGTTTATTCAGCACTTTGTATATTTCTTGCCACTCCCTTCTGGCCTGGAAAGTTTCTGTTGAGAAATCAGCTGACAGTCGTATGGGTGCTTCCTTGTAAGTAACTAACTGTTTTTCTCTTGCTGCTTTTAAGATTCTTTGTCTTTAGCCTTTGGCATTTTATTTATGATGTGTCTTGTTGTGGTCCTCTTTAGATTCCTCTTGTTTGGGGTTCTTTGCACTTCCTGGACTTTTTTCTTTCACCAGGTAGGGGAAGTTTACTGTCATTATTCTTAAATAGGTTTTCAATATCTTGCCCTCTTCTCTTCTTCTGGTACCCCTATAATTCTGATGTTGGTACGCTTGAAGTTGTCCCAGAGGCTCCTTACACTATCTTCATATTTTTGGAATCTTTTTTCTTTTTCGGTTGGGTATTTTTTGTTTCTTTGTATTTCAAATCTTTGACTTGATTCTTGGGATCCTCTTGTCTGCTGTTGGATCTCTGTATATTATTCCTTATTTCAGTCAGTGTATGCTTAATTTCTAGTTGGTCCTTTTTCATGTCCTCGAGGGTCTCACTAGACTCTTTGAGGGTCTTACTAAATTTATCAGCGGTTTCCATAAAATTCTTGAAACACCTTTTAAACGCGGTTTTGAACTCTATATCGTCGTTTGCTTTCCTCCATCTCTGTCATTTGTGACCTGTTTCTTTGTCTCCGCATTTTTTATGCTTCCCTGTGTTGGTAGAGTGGTTTTGTGTGCTAGGTGTCCTGTAGGGCCCAGTGGCTCAGCCTCCCCCCGTTACCTGAGGTGGACACTCTTGGTGCACCCCCTTGTGGGCTTTGTGCACAGTCTTGTTTTAGCTATGCCTTGGTTGCTGTAGAATCACTGGGAGGAATTGACCTCCCGGCCAATTGGCAGTGAGAATCAGCTGTGT
>NW_006282604.1:236646-249499 GCF_000327345.1 Myotis davidii | reverse complement strand
TGTGGAGTTCAGAGCAGTCGGGAGCTTGTGACTCCCTCCCCAGTCGCGTCCTCAGGTACCAGCCCCCTTCTGCATGCTAGAGCCTCCGTACCTTTGCACTTTACTTCCGCAGCTCCTGATCCTCAATGTGTTTTTCTCTTTTCTTCTAGTTGTAGAATTTCCCCTCCGCCAGCCTTTCTGTAGTTCTGGATGTTGACCGTCCTGTCCTTTTGTTGCGTTTCTGAAGTTGTTGTAGGAGGCAGCAATCTCAGTGTTCCCCTATGCTGCCATCTTAGTTTCTCCCCATTTTGTCTTAAACTTGATTAGGTATAGGATACCACCCTTTCAAATATTTAAAGAAAATTGTCCTTTAACCTCCTGCATCCCATTTGTCCAATGAAAAGAGTGGGGGTAGTCTGTTTTGTTTGGAAGGGAACTTATTTTCCTCTGCAAGAATTAGGATTATTTTCTTTATCCTTGGAATTCTGACATTCCTTGAGGATGTGTCTAGGCATTTTTTTAAGCACCTTCAATATGAAGACTTGTAGGAATAGGTGGCAAGGGACAGAGTTTTTAGTCCTAGAAACTTTCTTCTTGTACTTTGACTGTATCTTCTCCTCTACTATTTTTGTTCTCTCCTTCTGGAACCCTTTTTAGTAGAAGTTAATCTGATTCTAGATCTAGCCTTGATATTTATTAATTAAAATTTTTTTTATTGATTTCAGAGAGGAAGATAGAAATATCAATGATGAGAGAGAATCATTGATTGGCTGCCTTCTGCACACCCCCTACTGACGATCGAGCCTGAGACCTGGGCATGTGCCCTGACCAGGAATTGAACCATGACCTCCTGGTTCATAGGCCAACTCTCTGGTCGGGCAATAAAAATATTTTTTTTAAAAAAAGAAGTAATTCTCAACTGAGTGAGGTGCTTCCCACCCCTCCCAAGGACATCTGGAAACATATGAGAGCCTTTTCTGTTCAATAATGAGGGAAGGGGAGGAGAGTAAACAAGGAGTGTCCGCTACTAAATGTTATGAGGATGAATGCCAGAATAATAGACAACCCACAACATGTAGGATCATCTTTTATAACCACTCAAAACGTTAATAACACTCCTACTGAAAAATAAGGATGCAGATTATGAGAAAAGGGGAGTAAATAGTCAATGTAGTTTAACATCAATACATCAAACACGTGAGATTTAGAAATAAGCAAGCTCTGTTATTATTATGGTTCAATAGGCTAAAATTTGGAAAGGTAGGTCTTGCAACTTTGGTGATAGCATGATAAGACATCCAGGAATTCTAAGAGGACAACATATTGATAAACCTTGGGTAACTCCAAGGAGAGCAAAGATTTTTAAAAACAGTATATTAAAGCCACTAGCTGTAGCAAGTACAAAGTTATTGACTATTTCTGCTTAGAAGTACACAGTAAGCAAGGAACGGCCTCACAGTATGCTCCTGTTCCCAGGCAGGATGCACAGAGAACAAGCATTATTTTAGATGATAAAGCATATTATCAACACAAATTAGAAAAAATAAAAAGAAACCCTACCACATTCAACACATTATTCATAAAATAGTTTAATCAAATAATTTAAGAAAAATACATGTATATATGAATGCTATGAAGTTTTAAAATGTCTCTGCTGTTTCTTATTAAATGCTAATTTATTAAAAGGCAGAATCATGGATATAAGTTAATATGCAACAAGTTTTATGTTGTTTAGGGAAATTAGATTTTTTCTTAGGTAATAAAGAGAAAAAATGAGCACAATAGCTTAATGTATACATATAGATTACTCAGTCACATGTCTACAATTCACTGATATAGTCATTGATATAGTATTTCCCTAGTGCGCACACATAAATTATAGCAGGTGTGAGACAGCCATCTTTAGGAAGACATGGTTGCAAAGTTGACCCTTGGTTGGCATCTGGGAACTTGGATTTTGGGAATGTTCTCACCATTTCCTGGTAAGACTGGTTCACTGTATCTATACTGATTTAAAAAAAAAAATCTGTAAAAATCTGATTTATGTTAAACACCTGCTTTCCACCTAAGAGTCTGGAACTTTGGTTCATGTCAGGCAGAGGCTGCCTATGTGACTGGCCCCAGGTAAAACCCTGGGCAGTGAGTCTTTAATGAGCTTCCATGGTAGACAGGATTTCACATGTGTTGTAACAATTAGTTGCTGAAAGAATCAGGTCTATCCTGCGTAACTTCACTCAGAGAAGATGCTTGGTTAGCCTGAACTTTACCACATGCATCTCATTGGCATTTTGTTTTGTATCCTCCACTATAATAAAGTACATCCAGGAATACAATTATATGGTCAGTCCTATGAGTCTTCCTAGCATTCCTTGAACCCAGGGTGGTCTTGAGAGTGCTGACATGTTGGTGTCAGAAGTGGGATTCACTAGAACTGACTCATTGAAACGTGGTGAAAGCATTGTTTGGGAAAAGCAAGGATGAAATGGTAGGATGACAAACCTTTCCTACTTGGGTGGCTATGAACAGCAGCAGAGTTGGTATCTGCTATGAGAGGGATGATATCTATGAAACTTAAAAATAACCCCAGGCGAGTTACCTCGCTTAATTTCCTGGCTGCTTTTGGCCATGTTGATTCAAGTCAGAAGAGAAGCAGTACAGCCTGGATAATGCATTTGGTTTTGTTCTCACCTCCAAGTAGGAGGAGAAAAGACCTAAAAGTTCCCACAGGTAAGCTCTGGGTGGGCCACAAAGGTTAAACTTTTGTGTTGCTCTCTTCTAAGCATGAGGAAATAATAGTTAAATTAGATCCCAGGGCTAGGGAAGGGTTTAGATAAACCAAGGGATGGGAAACCACTCCAACTGTTTCTTTAGCCTAACTTGCTGCTGCAACAACCCCTCCATACTGCGTCCTTTTCAGGTAGGGTCTCCCAGCAACTATGTGAATGGTATAAATGCTGAATTTTACTCCTGGAATTTGAGTATATTTGTAATGAAAAAAGGAGCAGGGGAAGTTTAAAAAGATGACTTTGTATTTTGTGACTATTAAATATGGATGTATGATAAAGATATAAAATGTTATATGTTTGTACTCTCATAAATGCTAGAGGGATCATATCAATCAGAAAAAGTTGTAAAATAATAAGTTAGCAATTCACACCCTCCCTGCTTTTTTTTAAAAAAAAGCTTTTTCTTTTTCTTCTTTTTAAAAAAAAAATGTATTTTATTGATTTTTTACAGAGAGGAAGGGAGAGGGATAGAGAGCCAGAAACATCGATGAGAGAGAAACATCAATCTGCCTCCTGCACGACCCCCACTGGGGATGTGCCCGCAACCAAGGTACATGCCCTTGACCGAAATTGAACCTGGGACCCTTGAGTCCGCAGGCCGACGCTCTATCCACTGAGCCAAACGGGTTCTGGCCCTCCCTGCTTTTTACTGCTGGTGAGGGGATTGGAATTTAAAGTGTTTAAGTATTGGAAACAGATGAAGTTGCTATAATGAAAGATATTTACTGTTCTTTTTACCTATTGGTGTCTCTGAGAAAAGGAAGAAAACAAAGAAAATCTCCAGATAGCAATACACTTTTGGAGTTTCAAAACACAGTTGTTAGTTGCTACTGAGCTCTTTTGAAATCAGATGTCTGGCCCTTAGAGGCTGATGATCTTCCAGCCTGATGTGCTATTTTTGAGTGGATCGATTTGGAATCTAAGACTGGCAAGGGTAAAATAGGCTTAGAAAAGTCTTGTCACTGGGACTTGGAACATGACTGTCTGTTCTGTCATATGTTGTCTTTGCTAACGCTAAAGAAAAGTCATTGGCTTTTTTGGAATCCCGAATTCGCAAATCCTAAGCCTGGATCTGAATCTAAGCTATAACCTGATAATGTCTGGTGTTGGGCTCTTTAATCTTCAAACTTCAGTTTAGTGTACTGAGCTAAAGCAGGCATATGCTCAATGAACTCGTCTTTGACTTGATTGCTGAAGATTTAAGACACACTTCTGTGGAGCCATAAGCTGAAAACACCATGTACTGTGGTTGGACCGTCGGAATCACTTGCAATGCCCACAGAAAAGGGCTTATTCTCTGATGGACCATCTGAAATCAAGCTGCTGCCTGGTTTTATCTATCTGACACAGAGACTAAGTGCCTTCCTAACTTGTGGTTACTGACAAAAGCTCTAGTTGGCAGAGGGCACTGTACTTGCTCCTTCCAGCCTGGACTCTCCATTGCTCTTAGGGATCTCTCACTATTATTGACTTGTGTTCAGCTTTCTGGATTAGCTGCAGTTTTCAACAACATATTAATAACCTGACTCTATTTCCTGTACTTTTACCTCACCCCTCCGTGTACACACATTTTAGTTAGGCAACTTAACTATTAAACACAGCTATTTTCAGAGGAACTAACTTTTTCCAGGCTGCTCACTAGATTATCAAGACAAAAGAGGTGGGAGGTGATGTAAATCTATTTTGAAAGTTTTTGAAAACTTGGGATTTCATCCAGACCAATCCCGAAATATGATACATCTTTCTAGGTAGGTTGTACAAAAATGTCTTTCTATACAAATGCTTTTGTTCCTCTTGCAGGTCTGGATAATTAGGGCAATGAATAATTTTCATTAATGCATTGGACATACTGATTTTATAAGAGAGAGAAAACAAAACTCAGCATCAGGAGGACATTAATGATTTTTGTTTTTCAGAACTATTCTGGAAAGCTTTCACCTCTTCCTGAAAAACAAAACAAAACACACACAAAAATAAACAAAATAAAAAACTCCTGGTGTTAACTTTCCATGCTGCTGTGAATGCTTTGACTTCAAGCTGACTGCCGAGCTCCAAATCACACCTAACAGTGCTCCAAGATAGCAGAGAGCAGCCCCAATTCTGACATTTTCCACAAAGACTAACTCTAAATGTAATCTGCACTGGTGAGGCAAATGAACTGGTGTCATAGATAAATTAAACTGTTTGGAATTAATTGCAATCCAAGCCTGAAATCAAGGCCTGAACTGAATTAACTGGACTGGATTAGGAACTCTAGAGTGAAAGGTCTGGGAGGAGGGCACACTAGGGGGCCTTCTTAACCTATACTCTGGACTAACAATTGTAAACTATTTGTTCCCAAGGGTACCATGTACACTCTCTAAGACTGTACTTCTTTATTTGTGTACCCTATCATGACACTGCTTGAACCCTGGAAGTGTTCAGGTCTGCTTCAATTTTTAGACCAGAGTTATACTTTGCCTGAATTGATACTTCAGTCCATGTAAAAAGATCCATACAGAAAGTCACCTACTTTTCTAAGACAAACCTCATGGTTAATGGGACTTATTTTAACTAACTAAATCCAGGGCCTCTAAAAGATGTACCTGAGATCAATTCTATAGGTTGGTCTTGCCTTGCTGTGTTAAGTCCTACTGATAATAGTTTTGCTGTAAAGACCTTTAGCCAAAGGCCAGGAGTTAACACAGCAGACTGGAGACTGTATTCCTTAGAAAGGCTGGCTTGGCCTGGGCTGGAATCTGAGAACTTGAATGGTCAACAGTGCCCTACACTGACAAAACTTTCCTGAAATGATAAGAATGGCTAACTGTGTCTAATAATCTATTTGTGTAAATAGTATGGTTTACACTGAACACCTGCTCTCTTTTTCTTAGGGTCTGAATTTTTGGTACATGACAGGCAGAAGCTGCCTATGTGACCAGCCTCCAATAAAAACCCTGGGCACTGAGTCTCCAATGAGCTTCTCTGGAAGACAACACATCACGTTGTCAATCCTGTTGCTGGGGAAGTTAAGTGTGCCTCATGTGACTCTACTAGGCGAATACTCTTGGCAGTTTGTGTGTCTTTCCTCAGACTTCACCCCATGTGCCTTTTCCCCTTTGCGGATTTTGCTTTGTAATAAATCATATCTGTGAGTATAACTACATGTCAAGTCCTATGAGTCCTTCCAAATCACTGAAATCAGGTGGTCTTGAGGACCCCCAACATAAGTAGTTATACTTTTAAACAAGTAAAGAGATCAATAGAGTAAACATTTCACTTGAATATAGAAATGCACCACCCAAACTTCCTTTATGTTAGCAAAATGTTAGAATTAATGGATTACTTACGAAAACAGATCAAACCACTGCTGTTTTGTAACAGACTCTTGGCGTAAAAGCTTCAACACAATTGGACGCATGAAATCCCATTTGTCTTCAAACTGAAGAGAACCTTTATTCTTTGATAAAAAGAAAAGAATAAATAATAGTTTAATTTAAATGCAGTTAAATCAAAAGTGCTTATTTTTATTTTTTAAAAGATAGCAAGAGAAATTTAAAAGAACCAGTTTTCCATAATGGAATCTCTATAAATTTAACCTGGTATCAAGAAATCACAGGAAGACAACCATAAAAAAAAATCAATTGTACAAAATTATATAGTGAAGAATTTGGTGTTGTCCGAAGTGAAGGTCTACCCTTTGCCCTTGGCTTCTAGTCTGGGCCCTTGGAATGTTGTCATTATTTGCCTGGGGAGCTTGGTTCATACTGAATATTCTAACAATGTGATTTAGGAAGGGAACTAACCAAACCCACATAGCCTTTGGGTGAGGACTGGCCAATTCGGAAACAATAAAAATGCAAATTAGGGTGGGGGCTTTGGTTCAACCTGGAGACTGAGATTACCCATGTGAGCAATCAATTAATCATGCCTACATGACAAAGCCTCAATAAAAATTCTGGACATCAAAAATTGGGTGAGTTTCATGGTGGCAGTACTCTATATGCACTGTCACACAGTGAGGCAAGGAGAGAAATGAGACCTGACTACACCAGGAAGGACAAGGGAAGCTCTGCTCGAAAAAACCTTCCTGGACTCAGCCCTATATGTCTCTTCCTTCGGCTGACCTTAATCTTTTCTTTCCTTGTAACAAATCATAACCATGAGTAAAGCAGCTTTCAGTAAGACCTATGAGTTTTTCTAATAAATTATGAAACCTCATGCTGTTTTGGGAACCCCTCATGTATGTAGCTAGTGTCAGAAATGAAGGTGGTCATGTGTGCAAAGAATATGGCCTCAAATTTTATAGTTGCCCTAAACTCCTCACAAAATGTACATTTAAAATCTATATAAACTCTGAAAACTGAGAAGACAAAAAAAAAAACCCCACACAAGAAGATATTCCATTTCATTTTAAAATGCTAAGAAAATACTGATACCAAACTGGTGAGAAGAGAAAAAATGAAAACTCTAGACCAGTGGTTCTCAACCTGTGAGTTGCGACCCCTTTGGGAGTCGAATGACCCTTTCATAGGGGTCGCCTAAGACCATGGGAAAACACATGTTTAATTACATATTGTTTTTGTGATTAATCACTATGCTTTAATTATGTTCAATTTGTAACAATGAAAATACATCCTGCATATCAGATATTTACATTACGATTCATAACAGTAGCAAAATTACAGTTATGAAGTAGCAATGAAAATAATTTTAAGGTTGGGGGGTCACCACAACCTAAGGAACTGTATTAAAGGGTTGCGGCATTAGGAAGGTTGAGAACCACTGCTCTAGACCAATCTAACATAGATGCAACATCTTAAATAAATAGAAAATTACACAAGTGGTATATCAACAGAATGACACCTCATAATTATGCACAATTTATCCCAGGAATGTCAAAGTGGCTCAATATTAGAAAAAAATATCAATTCGTTACATTACTAAAAAGAGAGACCCCATAAGTTAAATATAGCCATGTGACTTGCTTTTGCACATAAATTTGAATAAAAATCATTAATTTTCTAACATACTAGTATCACACACCCTAAGAAACTCATTAATGTTTTTACTATATAACTTATTGAAGGTGTTGCTCACTTGTATCAGGTAAGATTCATGCACTGATGGCATGGAATCTGCAAACTCCCTGAAACTATAACCCAGAACCAGTTTTTACTTTTTTAAATATATTTTAGTGATTTCAGAGAGGAAGGGAGAGGGAGAAAGAGGTAGAAACATCAATAATGAGAGGGAATCATTGATCGGCTGCCTCCTGCACACCGCACACAATCGAGGATCGAGCCCGCAACCCGGGCATGTGCCCTGACCAGGAATCGAACCATGACCCCCTGGTTCATAGGCTGATGCTCCATCACTGAGCCATGCTGGCTGAGCCAGGAGCAGCTTTTAAACATATGGTCTGACAAGAACCTACACCAGAATTACCTAGGATGGTGATTACACATACAGATTTCTAAAACGTAACTCAGACCTGCTGGATCAGAATCTCTTTTTTTCCTTAAAAATCTATTTTCATTGACTTCAGATAGGAATGGAGGGGGAGACATAGAAACATCAATGATGAGAAAGAATCATTGTTTGGCTGCCCCTTGCACTGGAAACTGAGCCCATAATTCAAGCATGTGCCCTCACTAGGAATTGAACTGTGGTCTCCTGGTTCATAGTTTTGCACTTTACCACTGAGCAATGCCAGCAGGGCTGGATCAGAATCTCTTGAGGTGAGATTAGAATTTGCATATATAACAAATTCGTGATAAAAGTGTACAAAAATGTTAAGAGGGTTTATGACTCAAAAAAGTTAGAAACCACTAATATTAAACTCTTCAAAAGCAAGTGATCCTTCTTACACCTACAAATACAGTTGATCCTAAAATTTATTGTACTGTCTCACCCAAGGTATGTACTTTAAAATTTTTATTTTTTATTTTATAGAGATGAAAGGAGAAAGGGGGTGGGGGAGAGAGAGAAGGAGAAGGAGAGAAACATTAATGTGATTAGAGAAACATCGATTGGTTGCATCCCATATGCAGCCAACTGGGGATCAAGCCCACAACCTAGATATGTGCCCTGACCAGGTATTGAGCCTGTAACCTTTTAATGTATGGGATGACACTCCAACAACTGAGCCACCTGGCCAGGGCACAAATCTTCTTGATTATGACACGGAGAATCGTAATTTCCTCTTAATAAAAGGATATTTTATAATGTCAATTAAGTCTATTTCCATAAGTCATTTTGGCAATTTATAAAATAAAATGTAGTATAAATCCTTCAATTAAAATTAAAAAGGTACAGAGGACTAGAATAAATAGGTATTTGAGATAAATTAAATACTGGTTAGGCTCTGAAATCTATCAGCTACGGCAAAAAAACAGAAACTACATTTTGGTGCTCCTGTTTAATGAAACATACAAGATTAACTACAGAAACACTTTCTCCTAATAATCAATTAAAGAAGGAATTTAATAATTAAATGTTTTCTATTAAGTTTTTATAATAGATTACAAAAATGATACTCAAGCAGTTCTTTGATCTATTCTATTTAACTCCAGGGCATATCATTAAGTCATAACTAAGCAGCAGGACACCAAACCTACTATGAAACACAATACCTTATTTCGTGAAGGGACCTTCAAATCATGAACCATGATATATGTTTCCAATGGTTAACTGAAGGCTGCCTCATCTTATTAACGTGCTACAAAGTATTTTCTGCTTTAATTCTTTCATTATTATTCAGAACTCACCAATTGCTACTAAGTCTAGGATTATCTCATCCACTGGCTCTTTTTCATCAAAAGAATTGCAACACTTGCCAATACCCTTCTATTATTCACTCCTTATGACACAACTAATTCCTTCACAGGCACTCTTCTCGCACAGATGGGCTATGGAGAAGCCAGTGGGAGCTGGCCACGGAAGACATGTGGGGGAGGAGTATTGCAGGCAGAGGAAGCAGCCCTTGCAAAGACCCTAATCCAAACATAGAAGGATGTTAGCTATAGTCAGGGAAGATAGAGCAAAGCAAGGACAGAGGAAAGCACAGATGAGGTCAGAAAAACAACAAAGGTTGGATCTTGCAGGGCCTCGAAAGCCGTTATAAAGACTTCGGCTTCAATGTAAGTGAGATGGGGAACCATTAAAAATTTTTGAGCCCTAGCCAATTTGGCTCAGAGGATAGTGTCAGCCTGCGGACCAAAGGGTTCGATTCGGGTCAAGAGCATGTACCTTGGTTGCAGGCTCCTCCCTGGCCTGGGCCCTGGTCGAGGCACATGCAGAAGGCAACCAATTGATGTGTTTCTCTCACATCAATATTTCCCTCTGTTTTTCCCTCTCTCTCAAAATCAATGGAAAAATATCCTCAGGTGAGGATTTTAAGAAAAGGAACAAAATAGAGAACACAAAAATAGATGCAAAGAAATATATAAAAAATATATATATTTTTTATAAAATATATAAAAAAATATATAATTTTTTTTGAGCCCTGGCTAGTGTGTCTCAGTTGGCTTAAAGCATCATCCGGTGCATCAAAAGATGGCAGGCAACCACCTGTGTGTGAGGCAACTGATAGATGTTTCTCGGTTACAATGATGTTTCCCTCCCTCTTTCTCTCGCTCTCCCCCTCACCACTCCCTCTCTCTCTAGAATAAATGAAAAACATATCCTTGGATGAGGATTAAAAATAAATAAATAAATAAATAAATAAATAAATAAATGTTGTTCAACATCACTAATCATTAGAGAAATGCAAATCAAAACCACAATGAGATACCATAGATAAATGGCTACCATAGATAAATCAACAAGTGTTGGAGAAAAGGGAACCCCAGTGCACTCTTGGCAGTGCAACCATATGGAAAACATTGAGGAGGTTCCTCAGAAAGTTAAAAATGGAACTGCCTTTTGCCCAGTGATTGCACTTCTGGGAATACCTCTGAAGAAACCCCAAACACTAATTCAAAAGAATATATGCACCCCTATGTTCATTGCAGCATTATTTACAATAGTCAAGATATGGAAGCAGCTCAAGTGCCCACCAGTAGAAGAGTGGATAAAAAAAACAACTATGGTACATTTACACAATGGATACTACTCAGCGGTAAAAATAATGAAACTTTATCTTTTGCAACATAGATGGATCTAGAGCAAGCATGTCAAACTTGCAGGCCACGGGCCGCATGCCTTCTTTATTTGGCCTGTGTTAACCTTTGAGTTTGACATGTTTTATCTAGAGCAGTGGTTCTCAACCTTCCTAATGCCACGACCCTTTAATACAGTTCCTTATGTTGTGGTGACCCCCATCCATAAAATTATTTTTGTTCCTACTTCATAACTAATTTTGCTACTGTTATGAATCGTAATGTAAATATCTGATATGCCAGATGTATTTTCATTGTTCGTGACCCACAGGTTGAGAATGGCTGCTAGTCCTTGAAGGAGACCTCACATTCCCATAGGAAAGCAACCTGGGGGTTCATAGGACTTATTTAGTGGTTCTGCTTTATACTTGAGGGCTTTAGTCTCCCTTGGGAAGGTTGAGATTGCTTTTCTCACCAGATCAGAAATTCTTGGGGCAGTCATTGCAAGAGCATAACGAAGATCATCTTCCATAACAAGTCTACTTCTGTATTTAGACTTGATAACCAACAAGCTGGAAAATCGTTTCACAAAGATATGTTGTTGGAAATGGAAGAAGAAGGTGCAACACAGTCTCAGACAGAAAAGGATATGACTGCAAACACTTGATCCAGAATTTTGTAACTGGCATTATAGAGAAATCAGTTCTCACTGCATCATTGTTAATAAGTTCAATGAACTCCTCTTTGTGCTGTCTCAGGAACATCTTCAACTTTGACTGTGAATGGACTTCTGGCAAGTGCAAATAGGGTGCCAGGTAGATTTGGAAAGTACGATGAAATTTTGTCTGCAAGCATGTGCAAGTGTTCTTTCACAGAAATTATCATCGTAATCCTTTTGTCTGGTTCAATGTCATGTTCCTCAAAGAAAGCAGATAAGGTAGGCAACATGTAAATTTTATTTTCATCCAATTTTTTTTGCCAACGCTGGTTTCATTTGGAATGATCGGATCTTTTCAGACAAATCGAGGCATATCGCATTTGGTCCTTACAGTGGTAAATTTAACTCATTCAAGATGGCAAAGATGTCAACCAAGTAAGCTACTTTCTGCAGTTCACTTTTATTGCTGGAAAGTGCTTTGAACTGCGGTCTTGCTTTCTGATTAAAAAACGTTTTGAGTTCATCACGAAGCTCAAAAACACGTTTTAAAATTTTTCCTCTCGACAACCATCTCGCTTCAGTGTGAAATAGCAGAGCATTGTTCAGCGCATCCAACTCGTTGCACAGTTGCGAAAATAGTCGACTGTTTAAAGTGCTCGCCTTTATAAAATTGACACAACTTATGACGCTTTTCATTACTTCTTGTAACTCTTGTGGCAGCGTCTTCGTTGCTAATATTTGCTGATGAATCATACAGTGAATTCCGATGACTTCTGGTGACTCATTCAGCACCAAACATTGAAATCCAGAGCGACATCCTGGCATAGCTGGAGCACCATCTGTGCAAACACCACAAACCTTTTCCTAGGAGAGCTTATGAACCAACTGTGTCAAAAACATCACGTGTGGTAGTTGTTGTTTCAAGAGGTTTGCAAAAAATAAACTCATCTTTAAAGTCGCCATCATTAATATACCTCACGTAAACCAGTAACTGTGGGCAGTTTGCAACATCTGCAGATTCATCAAGCTGGATACTAAATATTGGAAGTGGAGCAGATTTAATTTCCTGGATTACCTGGTCAAGAATATCAGCAGACACGTCATCTATTCTTCTGCGGACAGTGTCGTTAGATAAGGAAATTGCACTCAATTTCATAACAAATTTGTCTCCGATCATAACTCGAACAATGTCTTTGGCCACTGGCAACAGTAAATCCTCAGCAATGGTGTGAGATTTCATAGCTCTGGCGATTCTGAGTGCCACCAAATATGAAGTTTCAATGGCTGCTACATTTTGTTTGTGGTACTTGCCACCAGTGTCAAGTCTGGCTTTCTTGAGTCCATACGCT
>NW_006282604.1:233002-236029 GCF_000327345.1 Myotis davidii | reverse complement strand
AGTCAGACAAAGAAAGACAAATATCATATGATTTCACTTATATGTGGAATCTAATGAACAAAATAAATAAAATAGAAAGACTCATAGATACAGAGAACAGACTGACAGTTGTCAGAGGGAAGGGGATTGGGAGCTGGGTGAAAAAGGTGACGGGATTAAGCAGTACAAATTGGTAGTTACAGAACAGTCACAGAGATGGAGATTTCAGCATAGAGATTACAGTCAATAGTATCATGATAACTATGTATGCGGCCAGGTGGGTACTTGAAGAAGAAGGGGGACTACTCTGTAAAGTACATAATTTTCTAACCACTTTGCTGTACATCTGAAACTAATACAGAATAATACTGAATATAAACTGTAATTCAAAACAATAAATTTAGAAAACTTAAATGACACATGCACACACACAAAGAGTATGGCATTCTGGAAACTAAGTGAATGAAACCATATCAAGAAAGAAAGGATGATCAACTTTAGCAATCCTCCTAAGAGGTTATGTATGATAACCCATGAAATAGCAACATGAAAGTTACTGAGACTTTGTCAATAATAGTTTTTCTAGGGTGATATGAACAAAAGCCATATTGGAGTATAATTAAGAGAGATCTTACTAAATTCTCTCAAATAAGAAGCATGTGGCCTCAGTGAGCCCCATATCAGCAGCTAAGTGGCTCCAGGCCCAGCATTAGCAGCAGCCAGCCTTGGTTCATAGCTTGGCTTTGCCTAAGCTGCTCCAAGCCCAGCACAAGTAGCAAATATCTGCAGATCACTTTGTAGCTTATGCCAGGTGGCCCCAGGCAGAACATAGGACAGGGCTGACTTTGGTCTGCACCTCACGGGAGGCCCCAGAGCAAGTGCAATCAGTGGACAGCTTCAGATAATGTCGAAGAACCACCTAACTACAAGTGTCACACTCAAGAAGTGGACTCAGCAGGCACCCGAGCCCTGCCAGAGTAAGTCCTACTCCATAGGCTGGGCCCCTGCACAGCCAATCCTCTATGGTGGTCAGAAATCAGTGGTCAAAGACAATCCTTGCAGCTGACTGACCTGGGTAAATCCCTCCCATTGATGTGCCAACAATCAAGGCTCAACCACAAGATGAGGGTGTACAGACCACACAGGAGGGCATACCTTGAGTTCCCAGCTTGGGTGATAGGGGAGGCTGCGCCACTGGACACTACAGGACACCTACTATATTAGGCCACTCTACCAAGGCTGGAAGATGTATCAGCTCTGCCTAATACATAGAAACAAACAGGGAGGTTGCTAAAATAAGGAGACAAAGAAACACACCCCAAATGAAAGAACAAAGCAAAACACCAGAAAAAGAACTAAAAAAATCTATTATATGCAAAGTTCAAAACATGGGTTATATGGATGCTCAATGAACTTAGTGAGAACCTCAACATCATACAAAAGAACCAGAAATAAAGGATATACTAACTGAAAAGTCTTATAAGGAATCAACAGTAGAGTAGATGAAGCCGAGAATCAAATCAGCCATTTGAAACATAAGGAAGTAAGAAACATGCAACCAGAACAGGAAAAAATATCCAAAAAGTGAGGCCAATGTAAGTAGCCTCTGGGACAACTTCAAGCATACCAATATTCGCATCATGGGAATGCTGGAAGGAGAGAGAGAGCAATAAATTGAAAACCTATTTGAAAAAATAATGACAGAAAACTTCCCTAACTTGGTGAAGTAAATAGACATACAAGGCCAGGAAGCACAGAGAATCCCAAGCAAGATAAAGAGGCCCACACCAAGAACATCATAATTAAAATGCCAAAGGTTAAAGACAAAGAGAATCAAAAGGAGCAAGAGAAAAGCAGTTAGTTATCTACAAGGGAGCTCCCATAAGACTGACAGCTGATTTCTCAAGAGAAATGTTGCAGGCCATAAGGAACTGATAAGAAACATTCAAAATGATGAAAAGCAAGGACCTATAATCAAGATTACTCTACCCAGAAATGCTATCACTTAGACTTGAAGGACAGATAAACAGCTCCTGTGACAAGAAAAATCTAAAGAAGTTAATCACCAACAAACCAGTACTATATGAAATGTTAAAGGGTCTTCTTTAAGACAAAAATCAAGAATATGAACAATACCCCTGGCCAGTGTAACTCAGTTGGTTGGAGTGTTGTTCTGTACACCAAAGGTGGTGGATTTGATTCCCGGTCAGGGCACATAACTAGATTGTGGGTTCGATCTTCAGTTGGGGGCTTACAGAAGGCAACAGATCGATGCTTCGCTCTCTCTCTCCCTTCCTCTCTTAAAGATCAAATAAAAAAGAGTATGAACAATAAAATGGCAATAAATACATTACCTATCTGCAAGTGAATCTAAAAAACAATATGTACAAACAAGCAGTACAGAAACAGACTCATAGATACAGAAAACGTTTTGACAGTTGCCAGATGGGAGGGGGTGGTGAGGATGGGTGAAAAAAGGTGAAGGGATTAAGAAATACAAATTGGTTGTACAGAATAGTCATGTGGATGTAATGTACAGCATAAGGAATATAGTCAATAACAATCTAGTAACTATGTATGGTGTCAGATGGATGGGAGATTTATCATAACTATCCCCTTTTTTTTTTTTTTAAAGAGAAGTCCAGCCAGCGTAGCTCAGTGTTTGAGCCTCAACCAGGAGGTCTCAGTTCATTTCCGAATCAGGGCACATGACTGGGTTGCGGGCTCAATCCCCAGACGCAGCCAATCAATGATTTTCTCTCATCATGGATGTTTCTATCTCTCTCTCCCTTCCTGTCTGAAATCAATAAAAATGTATTTTTAAAAAAGAGAGAGAAAAAAAGGCACTAGAAAAAATAAAGAGAACTTGATAATTTTAGCTTTAAAAGGGAGCACAGAAATGGCATAATAACTGGTATAATGAGAGGGAGTCAATTGTTTTTTTAAGATGGCATACAGTCCAGCCAGTGTGGCTCACTGGTTGAGCATCAACTTATGAACCCAGAGGGCACGGTTCTCTTCTTGGTTGCGGAATATGCCTGTTTTCAC
>NW_006282604.1:219292-223461 GCF_000327345.1 Myotis davidii | reverse complement strand
CTGCAAGTGAATCTAAAAAACAATATGTACAAACAAGCAGTACAGAAACAGACTCATAGATACAGAAAACGTTTTGACAGTTGCCAGATGGGAGGGGGTGGTGAGGATGGGTGAAAAAAGGTGAAGGGATTAAGAAATACAAATTGGTTGTACAGAATAGTCATGTGGATGTAATGTACAGCATAAGGAATATAGTCAATAACAATCTAGTAACTATGTATGGTGTCAGATGGATGGGAGATTTATCATAACTATCACCTTTTTTTTTTTTTTTAAAGAGAAGTCCAGCCAGCGTAGCTCAGTGTTTGAGCCTCAACCAGGAGGTCTCAGTTCATTTCCGAATCAGGGCACATGACTGGGTTGCGGGCTCAATCCCCAGACGCAGCCAATCAATGATTTTCTCTCATCATGGATGTTTCTATCTCTCTCTCCCTTCCTGTCTGAAATCAATAAAAATGTATTTTTAAAAAAGAGAGAGAAAAAAAGGCACTAGAAAAAATAAAGAGAACTTGATAATTTTAGCTTTAAAAGGGAGCACAGAAATGGCATAATAACTGGTATAATGAGAGGGAGTCAATTGTTTTTTTAAGATGGCATACAGTCCAGCCAGTGTGGCTCAGTGGTTGAGCATCAACTTATGAACCCAGAGGGCACGGTTCTCTTCTTGGTTGCGGAATATGCCTGTTTTGCAGGCTCGATCCCTAGTGGAGGGTATGTAGGAGGCAGCTGTTCAATGATTCTCACTCAGTATTGATATTTCTATTTCTCACCCCCTCATCCTTCTCTCTGAAATCAATAAAAAATATGTAATAAATATATTAAAAAAAAAACAAATAAAAGCTTAAAAAAAGGATGGAATACAATGTTTGTATATTGGTAGGCATGCTCCAGGACATAATACTGATGAAGTAGGAGAAAAAAGGAGAAGTTGCCATAGAATTTAAATTGCCCTGGGGAAGCAGAAGAGAATGGAATCGAATGCATAGGTGGAAGAATTGGCTATATGCTAAGAGGGGAAGGCAAAGTATGCACCAGTAGATACTGGTAGGAAATAGGTGCTGATTAGGAGGATAGACGAGGCACCATGCTGAGTTCATTTTTTATTGCTTCAGTTTCTCAGTGATGTGGAAATAAGAAAAATGCTTGGGAGATGGGGGAGGAGGTGCTGGAATCTTAGAGAAAATATGTGAAATAGACATCTAGGAAAGTGGAAGAATAAATTACTATGGTTCCACTAAGTTTAGAAGACAGATTTCAAAGTTTGGCAAGTCAAAGCAACAAAATTTTGTGGCACCATGAGTACCAGAAAAAAGAAAACTAGAGAGGGAGCTACGGAGATATGCAGAGGGGTCCCCTAGAGACTGAATATTAACCTAGACACTTGTGTGAGAAAACTACCAGAGACTGGATGAAGAACTATGAGAAAGGAGTGGACAGAACAATCCCCAGAGCCCACACAGGGCTAGAAAGAGTTTGTGTTCCCACCAGCAAGACTTAAATGTCCCTTTATATATATATTTGATTTCAGAGAGAAAGGGAGGGAGAGAGAGATAGATGTGAGAGAATCATTGATTAGTTGCCTTCTGCACACCCCCCAACTGGGGATCGAGCCTGCAACCCAGACATGTGCCTTGACCAGGAATTGAACTGTGACCTATTGGTTCATAGGTCGACACTCAACCACTGAGCCATGCCAGCTGGGCAGAGTTAAATGTTCCTTAACAAGCTAGGCATTGGGTAGAGACCTCAAAAAGATATTGCATTTATAGTGGAGCCAAAATAGCCCTACCCTGAATGTTGTTCTAGACCAGTGGTTCCCAAGGTGGGGCACATGCCCCACGGAGGAGGGGGGAGGTGTCACAATTTTATTTCTAAGGAGGGCAATTTGAGAGTTATCAACAGTGCATTTTTTACATTTCTTATGCTTCTAGGGACCTGCTATACAGAATCCCATCTAGTAAAGAGGGAATATGCTAATTTACTATCACATCCTCACAAGATGGCAGCATCCACAGCCAATAAAAAGGGAATATGCTAATTGACTACCATGCCCTCACAAAGATGGCAGAATCCACAGCCACAAGATGGCGGCGCCTAGTCTCCTCAGCCTTGTATTGAGCATATATAAAGACATCTTATAATCCTATCTAATAAAGAGGGAATATGCTAATTGACTGTCACATCCTCACAAGATGGCGGCACCCACAGCCACAAGATGGCGGTGCCCAGTCCCCTCAGCCCCGCCTCATCCAGCCTCAGTCTCCCGTCCCCTCAGCCCCGCCTCATCCAGCCTCAGTCCCCTCAGCTCCGCCTCATCCAGTCCCCGCAGCATCCAGCCTCAGTCCTCCAGTCCCCTCAGCCCTGCAAGGGAAGGCAGTTGAAGGCTATTGGAGTGGCAGGGGAGGGCAGGTGGAAGCGATCAGGCTGGCAGGGAGGGCAGGTGGAGGCGATTGGGCCAGCAGGGAGGGCAGTTGAGGATGCTCATGCTGGCAGGGGAGCAGTTAGGCGTCAGTCAGGCTGGCATGGGAGTGATTAAGGGCAATCAGGCAGGCAGGCAGGCGAGTGGTTAGGAGCTAGCAGTCCTGGATTGTGAGAGGGATGTCCGACTGCCGGGTCCCAGATTGGAGAGGGTGCAGGCTGGCTGAGAGACACCCTCCCTCCAATGCACAAATTTCATTCACTGGGCCTCTAGTATAAATATATATTGTGACATATTTATGCATTTCAGTTGTCTATTATATTTTGAAACTTTATTTGCTATTTTTTCATATCACTTCATATTATTATTTTTCTTAACAATTTCTTAATGGTTTCTTCCTCAGTACTTCAACTGTCCTTTAGTTCTTTTATTATTCTCTTTCATGGATTCCGTGTTCTTTGGAAGCTTGTTTAAACGAAGTTAATGGCCTCTTAGGCTTCCTCCACTTGAATAAGAGCTCAATTTTTGTATAATAATAAGCATTATATCCTATGGGAGGGGAGCATCAGGATTTTAGAGATGCTTAGGTGGGGCATGGCCAGAAAAAGGTTGGAAACCACTGTTCGAGTCTCATCCTAACAAAACTTAAAAGCAAGCTTTAAAAGGATCAAGTTGAGGAGAGAACCAAGATGGCGGCATAGTTAACACCTGTACTTGCTGCCTCTCACAACCACATCAAAACTACAACTAAAAGACAAAACAACTATCATCCAGAACTGCGGGAAATCTGGTTCAGTGGACGTTCTACAACTAGAAGGAAAGAAAAAAGTGCATTGAGATTGGTAGGAGGCGTGGAGGCGCCCACGGAACAGGCTGGAAACTGGGTGTGCTGTTTGTTTTTTTTAAAAATTTTCTGGGAGATACAAGCTCCCAGTTGCTCTGAACTCCAGTTCCAGGCAAGACTCTGGGGACCCAGACTCATTCGGGGAGAAACTGGACTGCTTGGCAGGGGGCCGGAACGCTGGGCGGCTTTCTCTCAGAAGTGCTTGCAGTGATTATTGTTCTTGCACAGGGGCATGGGATGCGGAGATGCGTGGACCACTGTGGTGCAGGGCTGATTGGCAGCCATTGCTGTTTGCTCCGCCCTGGTGATTCTGAGACCCCACCCCACCCAATTTACAACCCCACCCAAGCTGTGCACAGCAGCTTTTGCATATGAATGGCCTGTCCTTTCTCAGCCTAAACCTGTCAAACTGCAACTGGGTCAGAGAGCCCAAAGCTTCCAAAAGAAGGCCCAAGGCCTGGCAGCAGCAGCCTGCCTTGCTTCACAGCTGGGCCTCATCTGGGCACTTCCAAACCCCATACAAAGAGGAGAAATCTGCAGGTCTCTCTGTAGCTCCTGCTGGGTGGCCTCACGGAGTGGCTGACTTTGCACCTCCCTGGAAACCCAAGAGTCACTGCAACCGGTGGACAGTTTCATACCATACCAGATTACAACTCTATACATCCACAAGAGACACACTCAAGGGGCAGACTCAGTGAACACCAATCCCCCTGCTCCATAGAGGTGTCTCCTGCACAGCAGCTCTTCCACTGAAGTCACAGCTGGTCCTCACAGTCAATTGGCCTAGAGGTCAATTCTTCCCAGTGATGCCAGCAGCAATCAAGTCTCAACTACAACAAGACTGTGCACAGTGCCCAGCTCAGGGGACTGCGGAGGCTGAGCCACTGGGCCCTATAGGACACCGAC
>NW_006282604.1:213613-218588 GCF_000327345.1 Myotis davidii | reverse complement strand
AAATAATCTGAACAACAAAGATTAAAAAAAAAGGATCAAGTTGATTCCAAGTAACTTTACTGTGTCATAGCCAAATCAAAATATTTAAAGGAAATTTTAAAAATCCAGTCACTCACCCTGCCTGGCCTGTGTGGCTCAGTTAGTTGGGTGGCTGTGTGTGGTGGGAACCCGGTGGAGGAGAGGTATTGGGGGGGGGGAGAGGAACATGTGTAATAATCTGAACAACAAAGATTAAAAAAAAAGGATCAAGTTGATTCCAAGTAACTTTACTGTGTCATAGCCAAATCAAAATATTTAAAGGAAATTTTAAAAATCCAGTCACTCACCCTGCCTGGCCTGTGTGGCTCAGTTAGTTGGGCATGGCTGTGTGCACCAAAAGGTTACTGGTTCGATTACTGGTCAGGGGCCATGCTGGGGTTGTGGGCTCAATCCTCAGTGTGTGTGTGTGTTGCGGGAGGGAAGGGGGAGGAGGCATGAGCAGGAGGCAGTCAATTGATGTGCTCTCACATCGATGTTTCTCTCTCCCCCTTTTTCTACAATCAATAAACATATCCTTGGGTGAAAATTAAAAAAAAAATACAGCTCCCAAAACTTATAACTAACATGTCTGACATCCAATAAAAATGAACAGGAAGGCAAAAAAGAGGAAAATCTGAAAAAAAAACCATCAACATCAACTGACCCAGAAATGACATGATAGTTTTAGTAGACAAAGACATTAAGTCAGCTATTATAAATATACTTCACACATTCAAGAAGACAGAGGAAAGCATGAACATCATAGAAACAAAAGATTTTTTTAAAATGAATATCTGTGAGCTGTGGGACAACATCAAATGACCTAACCCACATATAACTGGAGTCTTGGGGTGGAGGGAATATTAGAAGAAATAAAAGCCAATGCTTCCTAATTTGATGAAAGCTAAAGCCCCACAGATCTAAGACATTAAACAATAAACAGGTATAATCAATGAAAAGGAGGCCCTAGTAGAGTTAGATTACTGAAATAAGAGCTTTAGCGTGAGTTAGAAAGACAGGAGGAAGTAATCAGAGTGGGATGCTTGAAACTGAGGTCGTGGAAGGGTAGAATTTAAAAAACTTTCTCATTATATTACTAGAGGCCCACTGCACAAAATTTGTGAATGCGTGGGGGTAAATCCCTCAGCCCGGCCTGCACCCTCTCACAATCTGTTACCTCTTGGGGGATGTCTGACTGCCAGTTTAGGCCTGATCCCACAGAAATCGGACCTAAGCTGGCAGCCAGACATCCCTCTTGCAATCTGAAATCCCTCTCACAATCTGGGACTGCTGGCTCCTAACTGCTCGCCTGCCTGCCTGCCTGATCGCCCCTAACCACTCTACCTGCCTGCCTGATTGCCCCCAACCGCTCGCCTGCCTGCCTCATGGCTCCTAACCACTTGCCTGCCTGCCTGATCGCCCCTAACTACTCACCTGCCTGCCTGATTGCCCCTAACTGCCTCTGCCTCAGCCCTTGTCTGCTGTGGTGGCCACCTCTGCCTCGGCCCCTGCCGCTACAGCTTCGTTTAGAAGGTTGTCCAGAAAGATGTCCGGAATGACCTCTGGAAGGTCGTCCACTGTTGGGTCTAATTAGCATAATAGGCTTTTATTATTATATATTGTTTTATTTAATCATTTTATTGCAAAATTTTCTACCTTTTCTTTCATTAAAAATATATGTCATCTGGCTATTCTGGGTTAATAGAGCACAATGAAATTTATGCATGTGATATCTGTGGTACAAAAGAGGACTTCCTTTTGTTAATTTTTAGATAGTTTCCTCTACCTAACCTCTAAGCCTAAGGGATCTCATGAGACCTGCAGCCAGGGGAGCAATGGGCAGTGGCAGCTTATCCTGGGCTAACCCCCTGAACCTGTCTCCAAGTCTCCCTTTTCCCCCTTTTCTCTGACTTCCCAGTAAGCCAACGCAGCCCAGCCTAGGCTCTCCTGTTGCTTCTTCTGTGCCCTTCCTTGTTTCATTACCCTAAGTATGTTTTTGCTGCAGTCAATAAATTCTTGCAAAAAATAAACAAATATAAGGATAAACTCATTTAATCTTTACAGCTATTCTATGTGTTAGGTGACAGTATCATTTTATAAATGAAAAATACTGTACATTGTAGCCTGAGATTAGGATATTTACCTAAAGTTACAGGTAAAAGAGACAGAGTTCAAATCTGAATAGTTTAATTCTGTTAGAGCCATATTCTTAACTACTCCCTGGATTTTTCCTGGATGAGGAATGGAAGAACTTCTAACATTTGGCCAGATCCAGCCTTTCTTAATTTCATCAAGTTTGTAAACTACAAAAATCTAAATTAAAAGAATTTAGTGGCAATTATCTAGAAGCCATAAGGTAGAAGCATTACTACATAAAAGATATATTTCTCCTTAAACATGATGAGAGAGGGGGAGAACACTATGTTCCCAAAAGTTAAATATCTGTTTTCATTGAAACAGAAAATATCACATTACACTTCTCTTTAAAATCTTTTTAGGTTTCTCTTGTAGAGGAAAAAAAATTTTAAACAAATTCTGACAATGCTTTATTTTCTGAAACTCAAACATCTTATTTTAAGGGGAAAAAACAAAAAATAGTAATGATGAAACACTTTATTTTAGGGGGCTTCTTTATCATTCATTTATTACATTTATTCATTCAACCAGTACCTGAGTGCCTACTGTACATGAAGAATTATGTCAGTCACTGGGACACATAAATGAAAGGCCTTCAAGGAATTCACATTCTAGGATAGTGCTTTTTAAATTGTGGTTCATAGGTTCCTAAAAGGGCCCCAGGATGTATTTTTTAAAAATATATTTTTATTGATTTCAGAGAGGAAAGGAGAGAGAAACATCAATGAATGACAGAATCATTGATCAGCTACCTCCTGCATGCCCCCTACTGGGGATCAAGCCCGCAACCTGAGCATGTGCCCTCCTGACTGGCAATCGAACTCAGGACCCTTCAGTCCACAGGCTGACACTCTATCCACTGAGCTAAACTGGCGAAAGCAGGATATATTCTTGAGGCTCAAAACTAATAAAAAAATATTTTTACTTTATTTGTTTTAAAAAGTTAAATAAAATATTAATATAAGTAGAGTGTGGATCATTTTAATGACCTTATAACTAAGACTAACCATTAAAAAAACACAAGTTGTATTATATTAAAATTAAGAACTCTTGTTCCTTAAAAGTCACCATTAAGAGAGTGAAAATAAGCAATCCATGGAGTAGAAAAAATATTTCTAATACATATATCCAAGATTTTTGATTGGGTATCAGACATTGTTAGAAAGACAAGCCAATTTAAAAACTGGCAAAACATTTGAACAAATGTTTTGTGAAAGCACAAGGACAGTATCTAAATGGCAAATAACCCTATGAAAAGGCACCCATCATCATTCATCAAAAGGAAAATACATATTAAAACCCCAATGAGCCCTGGCCTACTGTGGCTCAGTTGGTTGAGTGTTATGCAGTAGTCCCATGCACTGAAGGGTAACTGGTTCAATTCTGGACAGAGTGCATGCCCAGGTCGCAGGTTTGAGCCTGGTCGAATATGTGCAGGATGCAACCAACTGATGTTTTTCATATCACTGTTTCTCTCCTTCCTACCCCCTTTCTCTTTCTCTCTAAAATCAATTTAAAAATATTTTTTAAAAACCCCACAGTGAAATATTACTACGTACTACCAAAAAAGCTAAATTAGAAAAGAACGACAATCCCAAGTATTGGGAATAATTTAGAGAAATCAGAACTCTCATTATACTGGTAGGAGTGTAAATTGGTACAACCATTTCAAAAAATGATTTACCAGCATGTACGAAAGCTAAACATATGTATACTATATAACCCAGCAATTTCACTTGTAGGTATACTTCCAACAGAGCTGCATACATTTGTCTACTTATAAAATTAAGTACATAGTATCTTTATTCTCAATAGTAAAAAACTGGAAACAACCCAATATCCATCAACAATAGAATGGATAAATTGTGGAATAGTCATAACAATGAAATATGGTAAAGCAAGAAAAGTTTAACATGTAATAATGCAGATGAATCTCATAAACAATGTTGAGCAATGAAGTCAGACACAAGAGTACTAACTATGCTCATGAACAGGCAGAACACAACTACAATTATCAGAAATCAGAACAGTGATTATCTTGGGGAGGGGATAGCAAGATAGAGGCTGGGACAGGGAAGAGAGGGGCTTTTGGGAGTACTGTTTTTTTTTTTTTAAATATATTTTATTGATTTTTTACAGAGAGGAAGGGAGATAGAGAGTTAGAAACATCGATCAGCTGCCTCCTGCACATCTCCCACTGGGGATGTGCCTGCAACCCAGGTACATGCCCTTGGCCGGAATCGAACCCGGGACCCTTCAGTCCGCAGGCTGACGCTCTATCCACTGAGCCAAACCGGCTTCGGCTGGGGGTACTGTTAACATTTTATCTCGATAGGGTGCTGATTATACAGGTATGTTAATTAAAAATGCCTGTATAGAGATCATAATACAATTATATAAAAATTGTCATGCTGGTGTTCATTTAAATCTTGTTGAGTTTTTAGAGCTGCATTTAACTGGTAAATCTATTTATTAATTATTAAAGAACTAGTGAAAAAATAAAAAAAATCAGTGGCCCGGTGCACAAATTTATGCACAGTAAAAAGAAATTAATTAGAAGAAATATCTTAATATCACTATTTACCCTTTCTCTATAATAGAAGTGTCAGAGCTGAAATTAGTAAGATATATATGAAAATAATATATACATCTACACTAATAAAAGACAAAGATGCTAATTGACCATACCTTTGCTATGCCCTCAGCCACGCCCACAGCCAATCAGAGCAACTATGCAAATTAACCCAGCCAAGATAGCAGATGGCAGCCACGGAGCTGGAGCAAGCAGGAGGTTTGGTTGCCTGGGTGATGGCGGAAGCCA
>NW_006282604.1:211635-212853 GCF_000327345.1 Myotis davidii | reverse complement strand
TAAAAACAATGACTGATAAATTGATTAAACTTATTCTAATATCTCCCTGTATACCACATTAAGAGTAAAAACACTTTCAGAGTGCTTGAATAATTTCCCTTGTGATGAAGTATTTACAACTTTAACATCACACACTCTTCAAACTTGAGAGAAAGCAACATATAACTGACCATGTCTGAAAACGGGGTCAGGCAGGAATATTCCTAGTCTGTCTAGAGCAGTGGTTGTCAACCAGTGGTCCATGGTGGTCCATGAGGTCCAAAAGGTTGGCGACCGCTGGTCTAGAGTTTGTCCTTGTGATTTATTAATAGTTATCGCAAATGCTGACATCACGGGAAACTGTCTTCGAATTAATTTAAATGGGAGGCCAGTGTCAGACGGGGACAAATCAATTCTTGGAATCAGAACCACCTCTCCTTCCACAGATCCTAGTAATACTTCAGCTTCAATTATGTTAGGTCGCAATCTTTTGATAATAAATCTAGTACCATAACAAAGACCCCATTTACTATTAAGATTTCTCAGTAGTATCACCATTGCTCCTACTTTCAATTTTAATTTGTGAAGCTCGGGAATGCCCGAAAGAGTAATACTATTAAGAAACTCGATGAGAAAATTTTCCTTTTTGGCATCATCCATTGAATCAATGGAATCATCACTCAAATGGTATGTTGTGCCAACAGTTGGTCATCAGATACATTCTGTTGACAACACCAGCTTCTTTTGGCTTCAGAGGTACATTGTGCCAACAGTTGGTCTTCAGACATATTCTGTCGATGATGATGCTTTCTTTCAGCTTCAGAATGTCAACAAAAACAACCAAATTCACAATAGACAATGAAAGATTGAAACACACACTTACGATTGGTGCCACATAGAGCTTTATATGTATCATGCATGTGCGAGTCAACGCTTACTTTTAAATTGCCAGTGCGCATCATATGTACTGGCCAGTTGGTCGGTCGGACGTATGTACAGTTGGTCACTTAGCCATATATATATACTAGAGGCCCGGTGCACAAAAATTTGTGCACTCGGGAGGGAGGAGGGTGCCTCAGCCTAGCCTGTGCCCTCTTGCAGTCTGGGATCCTTCGGGAGATAACGCCCTGCTAGCTTAGGCCTGCTCCCGGGTGGCAGAGGGCAGGCCTAATCCCTAGGTGCAACCCCTGGTTGGGCTCAGAGCAGGGCCGATTGGGGAGTTGGGGCACTGCCCCCTGT
>NW_006282604.1:198865-210881 GCF_000327345.1 Myotis davidii | reverse complement strand
GAAAGCGGTTTTCTGGGGTTTTGTTTAGCTTCTATATTTGTTACAATGTTTCAAACTGCAGGCTCAGAGGCCGGCAAGGCAGGCGGGGAACATTGGAGTCCTCTATCACTGAAGCAAGCAAGCCTCATGTTCGCTTCAAGGTGCCTGGCTGCCGGCCACCATCTTGGCTGGCAGTTAATTTGCATATCGCCCTGATTAGCCAATGGGAAGGGTAGCGGACAAACGGCTAATTACCATGTTTCTCTTTTATTAGATAGGATCTGAACTTAAGAAATGTACAGCGAGTTTTACATCTATACATATCAAGAATATTGTACTAGTTTCTTTCCTTCCTTCCGTCCCTTCATTCCTCTTTCCTGAATAATTCAGTCCAAAAGCCAGATTTCTCACTTCCAGAGAAGGAAGTTACATATATAAAAAAGGAGAAGGATAGAAATCAATTTAGTGAACTTAGATGAACTCATGGGTTTCAATAATACAGATAAAGAAATAAGTATAGGGTGTGTATTTGTATGTCTAGTTCAGTCTACTGAGAGGGTCTGCAAGGAGTGACTCCCCAGTAGACATTAGCATACCTAGCATCCAGATTTTGATTTCTCAATACCCTATTCCATGAAAAGTCTTCCTAGAGAACATGCTAGTTCCAAGGCTGAATAAAGTAAGAAAGTATTCAATCTAAGCAAAATAAATGATAGTAACAAATTATAATATATTAAATACAATTCTTTGGATGGTGGGAGAATGATAGCCATTGGCTACTGACGTAATCATATTCAACTTCTACAAAGATCATCTATAAATTCACTGAAGGAAAAATTGAAAGGGAGTCTAGCAAAAAGCTACTACTATGGGGCACTAAATGATTATGCCTAAAACTGAGGCAATAAAACAGAAAGGAAGGTGTTAATGGTAAGATTGTGATGAAGCAGATTTTGTAAGAATAAGATTATAATGTAGCCACTTGCCAAATGAGTAAATTACTTAAACTCTTTCTGCTCCAGTGTCATCTATATAAAATGGATATAATAAGTATTTGAAAAGGCTGTTATAAGTATATATGTGTGAAATGTTCAGAAAGATAGTTGACATAAAGAAACATGCAGTGTTGGCTATCATTATAATACTAGAGGCCTGTTACCCAAAGAGATTCGTGCAATAGGCCTTCTCTTCCCCTGGCTGCCGGCTCCGGTTTTCCTTCGGCACCCAGGACCCAGGCCTTCTCTCTGGACGGAGCCTTCAGTCTTCGCTCCGCCACTTCACCCCTAAGTATGCAAATTAACTGCTATCTTTGTTGGGTTAATTTGCATACTCTCCTGATTGGCTGGTGAGCGTAGTGGAGGGACGGTTAATTCACATGTTTGTCTATTATTAGGTAAGATTAGAACTTCCACTGCTTCTGCTTCAATAATAACAAGATCTGGTGATAATGAGATGTGGGACTGAGAGAAAGAATGTTGAAAATAACTCAACACAAGCAATATTAAGGCCTTAAGCTCTCAAATGACTAGTGTATAGTTCCCCTCATCACTTGTACTCCCCACTGCTTTTTACTTAACACATTGCAGACAGATCATGAGAATTCTCACTTCATATTACACAGTGTTTTACAAAGTATCATACTTTAAAAAGATATTACCTTGCAAGAACATGTAATAAATAACTTCAAAATGCAATGGGTATTTAATTTTAGAGCATGCCTTTAACATTTAAGTAAAACGTTTTTTTGTACTCATTCAATAGAAATTTATCTGGCCACTGGGTAAAGTTAGCAATAAAATTACTGGTCCACAATATGTTAATATCACCTTCATAGGGTTGAGGGGGAAAAACCAGTGTCAATTTTCTCAGAAACAATTAAGGAGAGAGGATGAAAATAGTAAGAAAAAAAAATGATGAAAGAAAAACATGTGAACAAAAGTTTAGCTCCCTTTACCTGTTATAATCAGCATTAAAAAATCAGGATGTCTTAATATAAAATGTTGCTTACACAGACTCAAATAAAATATATTCAGCTTTTTCTGAAAAGTATTAACTAATGAAAGAATAGTTAAAAACATCACAGTTGCAGGTTCAAGCCATGGCCAGGACACATACACAGAACAGCAAATTGATGTCTGTCTGTCTGTCTTTCTATCTGCACTGACCATCGGGGGCAGATGCTCCAACTGGTAGGTTAGCTTGCTGCTGGGGTCCGGCTGATTGGGACTGAGTGAGACGTGCCCTGGAGCCCTCCCGCGGTCCCTCCCTGGCTGGCTAACCTCCTGCATCCCTCCCCAGCCCCAATCGTGCACCAGTGGGGTCCCTTGTCCTCACCTGCGACCTCTCACAATCTGGGATCCCTCGGGGGATGTCGGAGAGCCAGTTTCGGTCCTATGGCAGAATGACTGGTCGCTATGACGTGCACTGACCACCAGGAGACAATCATTCAACGCAGGAGCTGCCCCCTGGTGGTCAGTGCACTCAGCCAGAAACCAGGCTCCACAGCAGCACTAAGGATATTCAACTGACAGCTTAAGCCCACTCCTCCTAGGAGCGGGCCTAAGCCATCAGTCGGACATCCCCCGAAAGCTCCCAGACTGTTAAAGGGTGCAGGCTGGGCTGAGTGACTCCCCCCACCCGCCGAGTGCACAAATTTCATGCACTGGGCCTCAAGTCAATGAATAAGAAAAGACAAGAAAAAGACAGATTGACAGTAAAGTCCCACAATCACTTCTCTGAAGCCATGGTTATTTTAAAAGCAACAAAACAACTGGCCCTGGTCAGTGTTTCTCAATGGTTAGAATGTCGGCCTGTGCACCAAAGGGTTTGTAGGTTCGATCCCAGCTAGGGCATACACAAGAAGCAACCAATGAATGCATTAATAAGTGGAATAACAAGTTGATATTCCTTCTCTCTCTCTCCCTCCCTCCCTTTCTCTCTCTCTCTTTCTCAAATCAATAGATTAAAAAATTTAAAAACAAAACAAAACCAAAAGCCCTGGCAGGGTAGTTCAGTTGGTTAGAGCGGCCTCCCAATACATCAAGGTTGTGGGTTCCATCCCTGGTCAGGGCACATACAAGGAACAGCAAACTGATGTTTCCTTCTCTCTCTCTCCCTTCCCCTCTCTAAAAATCAATAAATAAGAAAAAAATAAACAAAACAGATTGACAGTAAAGTCTCACAATCTCTTAGTTGTAGCCACTGTTGTTTAAAAGCAAACAACAAACAAACAAAACATGCATTAGGAATAAGTTACAGAAATAGTTTAACTTTTCATAATGTGTTTGGAGTGTGGGGAGGTGTTATAGGCCAGTAATGGAAGATGCAATATGGATCTTTCTAGAATAGAGTACTACGTAAAAATATCTGCACACCTCCCATCAAAATTAAAGAATGCTTTTTCAAATAACGACTTAATTTACAATTCTACTTTATTCAGTCCCAAGAAGTAGATATACAATTGCTTATGTGGAGAATTTGATACCATGTTAAAAAATAGGAATGCTTAAATAAATACATACAAATAAACAAAAACACTGGTTTGTAAAATTATTTTTTTAAATATTATTATAGATTTCAAAGAGGGAGGAAGTGGGGAGAGAGATGGAAACACCAATGATGAGAGAGAATCATTGATCAGCTGCCTCCTGCACGACCCCGACTGGGGATCAAGCCCACAACTTGGGCATGTGCTCCCTGACTGGGAATAGAACCATGACCTCCTGGGTCATAGGTCGACAATCACTGCGCTCCAACTGCTGGGCTAAAATGTTTTAAAAGTAACATTATCATTTTTTAATGACTCACTTACTTTGAAACAAATATTGACCTATTGGTTTGCCTGAAAATATCCAGAAATTCCTAGATAATATACAGAACAAAACATACCCCATCAATTAGTAGGAGCAATATTACTACAATATTTTACAATGATGTCAACTGTTGCTTTTAAGAGAAAATAAAGAATGAAGTTATTGTCCTGGTCGATGGCTCAGATGGTTGGAGCATTGTCCCATACATCAAAAGGTCATGGGTTCGATTCCAAGTCAGGACACATACCTAGGTTTCAGGTTCGATCAGGTTGGGGCCCATATGGGAAGCAACCTGTCAATATCTCTCTATCTCAAATAAATAAAAACAAATAAAAACACACACATATCCTTGGGTGAGGATAAATATCCAGTGATGGCATTCTAATAACTTACAAAAGGAATCCAATTTGTATATTTTAAGTCTCTCAAATAAATTATGAGGTTTGCTATTTGAATGTATGGGTTTCCATATTGTCTATGAGCCACTAGTGCTCCCAGTTATGTGATTTTAAAACCACATTTGCAATCCCCATTAACCAAAAGAACCACAAACTACAGTATACATTTGAATACTGGCAATTCTATGTTCCAGCCACACAACCCTTTTAAAGGTGTTCCTCAGCCCAGACATCGTGGCTCAGTGGTTGAGCGTCAACCTATGCATCAGGAGGTCACAGTTCGATTCCCGGTCAGAGCATATGCCTGGGTTGCGGGCTTGATCCCAGTGTGGGGCTTGCAGGAGGCAGCCAAACATCACCGATGTTTCTATCTCTCTCTTCCTCTCCCTTCCTCCTTGAAATCAATAAAAATGCATTTAAAAAATGGTTTTCCTCAAATATGCCGAGCTCACCACTGCACCTCAAGACCTCTGCCTAACATGCAGATCATTCAGGGCTCAGGATCAATGTCACCTCAGAGAGGGCTTCCCAAACCAATCCAAGAAAAATGCTCTCTCACTGTCTTCTGCATATCCAGAGCCAAGGTCATGAGCTGGTAGAAGAGTTGCTTTGATTTTGCTATGAGACTGACATTTTGATTCAGACTAAAGAGTACTTTTTAAGAAGACCAGAAAGCTATGGGATCTGACTAAAATGTGTTCTAGGCAAGAAAGGAAAATTCAACGGAACATAGTTGAAAGTGATATTTAGGGTAAAAAATAAAATTATTTTCTGCTGTAAATAAGTAAAATAGTGCCCCATCTTCTGAACACTCTTGATTATATTGTTTTCAACACAGCCCTCATTGCTACAAAACCTACCCAATGTGTTACTTACTTCTTTAACTTGTCTGTCACATAGTATTGAGCACAGAGTAGATGCTCAGGTATTAGTGGAATGAACAAACCCCCGTTATACAGATCAAATATCCTCAATGTTACTTGTATGTACTCCATGTGTTATGACCAATGTTTTAACCTGAGCTGTAACTTGGTTTGTTTACAAAGCCTATCAGGCACCAGTTTGCTTTACCTACTATACGGAGGCAAGAGGCAGATGGCTTTCTGTGACACAGCTGAGTTCACCAGTCTCCTAGCAAAACACCTAAGAAACATGTCTTTGTCTTTTCTATCCTTCTCTGTCCACCAGATAGAAGCCTAGTGTCCTCTTGATGCCTTCATGAGTCTAAAATGCTCTTCTAATTCATGAAATGGCTGATCTCTCAAAGTTTATCTGGAACTGTGACTTCCTGTTAGTAGCTTTAATGAACATACATCACTTCTAGATTATGGTAACTATTCACTCACTTATTTTCTCATACCATGAAAAATTTTCACACATTTATCACACAGTTTTACAGCATGTGATTTCATCCATTATTCCCACTCTACCAATAATCAACATACACCTGAGTTTGTTTTCTCCCTAGGCTGTGAGTGTCAAATGTAACCATATTGCCAGGACAAGACACTGGAGTGAGAAAGCAGCCCTAAGGATCACATCACTCTTAGATGCCCATTCAAGAGGGTAATTTCCATTAACCCAATGAAACCCGACAAGTAAGGTTCTAAATAAATGAGGCTCTTCTCTGTTTAAATAGACATTAAAAAGAAAGTTCCAGTTGTGTATCTTAACTACATTCATTGGCAACATTCAAATCTTGGTATCACATCCATATTCCTGGCCAAGCATGTTCCTGACTCAACGCCTTCGCACTGGCTGTTCTGTTCCTTCCACCTGAAACTCCTCTCCCAAATATGCACTTGGCTGTTCCCTTGCTTCATTCAGATCTCGCCTCACTTATCTCCTTATAGGCCTTCCCTGATCATCCTATCAAAAATAATACCTATCACTCTCTATCCTTTACCCTGATTATTTTTCTTCAGAACATTTATCACAACCTAACCTTTTAGTATACACTATTTGCTTATATGTTTATTGCCTCTCTTCCCCACAAAAATGTAAGTTACATTAAGGAATTTGTCTACCTAGATAACCATTGTCTAGTTGGAATTAGAAAATGCTTGTTGAAATGACTTTATTTTCCACAGACTTAAAGACTCCTGTTTGGTTTCAATGAACATGGTTTCATTAGCACCAATTCCTTTCAATCATGGCCACCCCACAAATCAGATTCTGAATACACATATAAGAGAAGTAATGATGAGTAACGGGATTTACATGTGACAGCCAAGAAGAGATTGAGGGCCTAACAATGTATCCGATCACGTATTTTTCATTATTCATTCTCTATGGAACTTTATTTCAACTCCCTAGTCCAACATTAAAGACCTTTCACAATCTAACCCTCACTTTCCTTTGCATTCCTGTCTCCCACTGTTTCCCATATTCTGGGTTACTGTACTGCAGAGATTTCAGGAGGACCATTCATACAGAATGCAACGCAGCATGCAGTCCTGCTACAAGGTAGCCATACTGATCTTGTCTCTATTCCTGCCAAATTTTCTGCTAATTACCACCTACAAACAGTCTACCCATTCTTCAAAATCCAGCTCCAATGTTTTCTCCATAAAACTTTCCTTGATCATCATCCACCAGAAAGGATCTCAGTCTGTGAGGGGTCTTACAGTGCACAGTAACACTCTTGAAGTTTCTGCCTTAGAGCAAATCATTAGTATTTTTTAATCTCTTTTAGTATATGATAAATTCCCAAATAGGCTGGGCATTGTTTACACATCTTTGTTATCCTTCATGATACCTTGCACACATATCTGATAAAATTATTTTAGCCCTGGCTAGTGTGGCTCAGTTGGCTGAGTGTCATTCCACGCACCCAAAGGTGGCAGTTTGATTCCTGGTCAGGGCACATGCCCTGGTTGCAGGCTCAATCCCTGGTGGGGCACGTGCAGGAGGCAGCCAATTGGTGTTTCTCTCACATCGATGTTTCTCTCTCTTTCTCTCCTTCTCTCTTCCTCTCTCTCTAAAGACAATAAAAAACATATTTTAAAAAATTATTTTAATAATGAGTAAATTCTACACAACTCTGAATCACTCTTTTGCAGAAGATGGTTAAGGCATCAACAAAAATTAATGAAGTCCTGGCACTAAAGGGGCTTACAATCCAGAAAGAGATATGTAAACAGATCCTGTAACTAATACTCAAGGCATAATGTAAGTGCTAGAAGAGACTTATGCAGAGCGGTTGTGCAAAGTAGGCAACAACTAATTGCAAATGAAAGCACTAAAAGAAAGGAGGTATTTTGGCTAAGTCTTAATGAATAAATAAGATTTTAATAGGCAAACACTGAGGGGAGGGGGGTTCTTGATAAAAGAAACATCAAACATAAAGTGTCTTAAAGGCTCTAGTATGCTAGTGAACCAAAAATAACCAGCCAGGTAGACAGAGAGAGAGAGAAAGAGGGAGAAATGTGAATATGAATGTGTTATTAGGGAGAAGACCCAGCTGGAAGGGTATCTAAGAATTGGAACCACCAAAGGTATCTGAGCAGGAAAGTTAAATGGTTAGTACTGGTTAGTTTTGGACTAGCGCTCACAACAGAGTTAAGAGATAAAAATCGTGAAATCATGGGAGTTATGACTGCTCCCCCCCAAAGAAAGTACAATGATAGAAAAGGGCTAAAGATTAAATATTGAGAAATAATTACATTGGGGAGGAGAGAAGAAGAGGGAAGTCAGTGAAAAACACAAAGTGATTTGAAAGATAGGAGATCAAGAAGAGAATGTCATAGAAACCAAAAGGGAAGCAGATGTGGTAATCAACAATATCCGGAAAGGGGACGAATGTCTGAGAAGGACCTCACTGGGCAGTGAGGAGGCTGCTGGACCCCTTAAGGCTAGTAGCTTCAATAGAACTGTGTGAGGGTAGGAAGAGAGGCAAGTCACTGCAAGTTAAGGGAAAAGGGGAAGAATTACAAAGCAGCAAGTGGGGGCTGCTTTTCGAAGAACTGTGACAGTGAATGGAAAGAGAAAAAAGAAGACAAGTTTGAGGGCAAAAAGAGCACAGGTTAAGCTTATATGAGTAGTTACATGAACTTTTTTTATTTCCAAAGAATAAAGGAGATTGAAACACAATATCAGGAGACATGCTGCCAGGTCTTAGGGGTGAAATGAAGGCAGAACAAGTGGAAGAGGGCAAAATAGAAGGTGCCTTGGAAAAGAGAACGTAGGGAAAACCAGAAAATTTTGTGGTATTGACCAAGGAAGTTAAAGGCACTCCAAATAGCTTGATAAAGTAATGTGCCAAGAATTAAATGGGGTGATGCTCAGTAACATAAGATTTAAACAACTGCTATTCGGAAAAGGATACTCAATTGGAAATGAAGAAAATAGGCACCAAGGGCCTAGATCAGCCGTGGGCAAACTACGGCCTGCGGGCCGGATCCGGCCCATTTGAAATGAATAAAACTAAAAAAAAAAAAAAAAGACCGTACCCTTTTATGTAAAGATGTTTACTTTGAATTTATATTAGTTCACACAAACACTCCATCCATGCTTTTGTTCCGGCCCTCCGGTCCAGTTTAAGAACCCATTGTAGCCCTCCAGTCAAAAAGTTTGCCCACCCCTGGCCTAGATGGTAACTGCAAAAATAAAGGGACAAGCAGCATTAAACGTTAAAACAAAATTTTCAAGTAGTAATATTAAAATTATAAACTCCCCAAGCAACTGATAATTGAATGTCAAAATGTACAACGCAAATCTTGTATTATCCAAAAGATTTCCAAAATCCAGCAACAACCTACTTTTTTTTAAATTAAAAATTTTTTAAATTGATCTTAGAGAGAGGAAGAGGAGGGAAGGAGAGAAAGAGAAACAGTGATGTGAAAAAAACATAGATGGGTTACCTCCTGCATGTTCCCCCAAACCCAGATCAAATCCGCCATCTCATTATGTGCCCTGACGAGGAAACGAACCTGTCACCTTTTTGGTGTATGGGAGACACTCCAACCAACCAAGGCACACTGGCCAGGGCAATAGTCCACTTTCTTTAAATAAAGAATACAATTGTTATTACAATCAAAATCCAATATTTAAAATAAGTAGGTGATTTTTATTGTAAGTTTCATATCAAAGATTTGAATCAGTCATAACATATTAACTATCCTTTTGAAGTCTGTCATCCACAAATTCAATAAACTTAATCCAAGTTACTGATAAACAGAAAGGGGACATTTTCCTCAAGTCGGACACTAAAGGCCTCCCTCAGGGTTGATGACAGCTTAGTGGTCACCAGTCTGTAAGTACAGTTATTTAACTGATAATGAATCAAATTCTAACCGAATTCTTATCCAGCTCACATATCTCCATTTCGACCAAAGGACATGCTAATTCTGTCCAATATGCTCTAGTGAAGCTCTGGCTGGATGACTCAGTTGGTTGGAGCGTCATCCCACACACCAGAAGTTGTCTGATTGGATTCCCGGTCAGGCACATACCGGTCGATGTTTCTCCCTCTCTTTCCTCCTTCCTCTCTCTAAAATCAATAAAACGCTTGCGCTCTCTCTCTCTCTCTCTCTCTGGTGAAATCTAATTGCACAATGTGTAAAGCATTTTTCTAATGAACCAGCCTATTAATTGTGTCAGAAAAAGGAAATGAGGTGAATCTGGCCATACCCTAGCCAGTCCTATCTTTTATTCAAGGTACCACCAGCCTTGAATTTAAATGATCCTATGAATTATGTTATGGACCCTGGTCCCGGTCTGCGGCTCCAGCCTCCGGGCTTCCCTTTAAATATGTAAATTTTTGAAGAAAAAAAAGTATACTTTTGGTGATACAGATAAAAGAATTAAATGTCTCTTTATAGTGTCCTTTATATTGTTAGTGGAACATATTTAAAACCACACACTACTAAAAATAATATTTAGAAATTATTTTTCCGTCCGTTCAACATTTCATAAAACAATTTTATTGAAAAGATCCCAGTGAATCTTTGGCATCTGTGTTCATGTTCACTAGAGCAAGTCATTAGCAGTGTTCCAAAGCACTGTTTCTTTCCTCCTATTTATAAAAGTTGTTGGAGTCACAGAACTTTTGAATCCTTGTTATCTTTTTAACCTAAACACGAAGTACTCGTGTTCCGTACCTTCAGACAGTTCCTTCACTCGGCAGGTGTACCCTGTAGGTATAGGCTCATCATCTCTACAAGGTAAGGACTTACTCCTGTTGACTGAACCAGCTTCAGATTTAGTATATCTCCTCCAGTCAGTCCTTGGCAAGGCTTTGAATGGGGGCAAATACAGCAACTCATTCTTTTCCGAGAGAGGATTTTTTTGGGGAAAAGACCTTATTGTATATGTGCAAGCAATCAAGTCAGGAATTCACAAAGAATCCGGAACCCAATGTTTCTTGGATACATTTCAATTAATGACGAGATAGCACTTAGTATATTGCATGTGGGTGCACTAACAGTCGTCTTTAGAAGGCAAACAAGTGTTCTTTCTGAACTAATATATAGAACTTTGCTATACTGTTCTAAGAGCTGAATAGGACGGGTTACTCAATGCCCATGAATTGTTTTTCTTAGAGAAACAGCCTAGAGTAGCAATTCTAGTGATTTCTGTGTATGTATTGCATACTCATTGCCAGTCACTGTTTTAAGCATTTTACACTCATTCAACCCAACCTTCACGCTATTTAACAGGTGCTATTAATAATTCCGTTCTATGGATGAATAACCGAGCAGAGAGGTCAGGAAACTTCCCTAAGGTCAGACAGCTTCCGAAGCAGCCCAAACCGTCCGGCTCTAGACCCCTCCTCCCTTTAATTTAAAAGAACACACATTGCCTCTTAGGTTAGTAGAAATAGGTCCACCTTTAGAGTCAGTCCCCACTTCCGGGCAGTCCAGTAAGACCTGCGAGGGGTGTCAGGATACGCTAACCCATTTTCCACCCACCTGTTTCCTATATCCATCTACACCGTCCCACGATGACCTGGGCGAGGAGCCCACCCTTTGCACCGAGGCTCCCCGAGCTCATCGCACCCCCATTTATTTCGGTTTCAGTGGTTCTCAACCTTCCTAATGCCCGACCCTTTAATACGGTTCCTCATGTTGTGGTGACCCCCAACTTCATTGTTACAAATTGAACATCATTAAAGCATAGTGATGAATCACAGAAAGGTATGTAATGATATGTGTGTTTTCCGATGGTCTTATAGGCGACCCCTGTGAAAGGGTCGTTCGACCCACCCCCCAAAGGGGTCTCGACCCACAGGTTGAGAACCGCTGGGAGACTTTCCAGGCACAAGGCTCCTCCTGGGAACACACGCACAGGACAGACAGACCCGAGGGGCCCCGTCTTCTTCCTCCTCCTCCTCCCAACGCTGTCACCGGCGACAGAGAACCTGCCCCTCTGGGCCTAGCTCGCCTTGGCTCTCCCAGATACAGAAAACTTAACTTTTAAGCCGTTTTCTTTGACAAAGGTAACGCTTCCAGGCTAAGCCCTACAACGAGGCAGCATTGCCTCGGCCCTCATCTGCAATGGGTTGGGGCGCAGTTCCCGAAGGAAAGGGGTAGCCTGGGCGCGGAAGAACCGGGGGCCCGATCACGGGCGAGGACAGCGTGCAGCAGGGGGTGGGGTGGGGTGGAAGCACCGCCGTCCGACACGGAATCCGGGCGGAGGACGAGGACAGAAACGGAGACCCACGTTGAGCAGCGTTTCCTCAGATTTTCCTCGTATGCACCTAACACCCTCGTTTCAGAAGGAACGGAGACCCCAAGAGTAGCAACTGCCTGGCCGGTCGGGGCACATGCACTTCCTTTCATCTCCCGCCCGAGGCCACAACGGGTCCCCCCGCCAGCATCACCCCCG
>NW_006282604.1:198340-198764 GCF_000327345.1 Myotis davidii | reverse complement strand
GAGACCCGCGTCCCGGTCCGGGCCCCGGCCGCAGCCTCCCCGGCTTCCCTCCCGTGAGACACCGCCCACATTTCCCCTCCGGAACCTGAACCGAGCCTCTCCCCAAGAGCTGGACCCAGCGGTCACCGAGTGGAAGCCAAGCGGGACGCAGGGTCTTAGCGCGGACCTCGTCCCAAGTCCCTGGAGCGTTCTCACTGTCTCCCCTACATGGTCACCGCAGCTGCCCCACACGAAAGAGCTCATGCAAACGCTCAGGGAGGCCGCTCCGGCGAACAGGGAGAAGGTAACGGGAGCCGACCTGAACTGGAAGAGGAAGCATCGGCTCCACGAGCTTCCCCACGCCTTCGGGTTAGCCTTTGTGGCTGCACCCGCGGCGGCCACCGGCTCCGAACTTAGCTGGGCTTAGGCCCGGCAGCTCGGGTTC
>NW_006282604.1:195536-198249 GCF_000327345.1 Myotis davidii | reverse complement strand
CGCGCCCTCTGCTGGCGGGACCGCGCATCTTCCCTCATCCCGCGCCCCACATCCCGAGGTACCTTACCCCGAATGAAATGCTTTTAACAGCTGTTTTCAACATGAACTGGCACGTAGAAGCCGCCCAGTAAATATTTGTGGAATGAATATATGAGTGGATGAATGCACCAATGTACTAACTATTCTATTCAAGAGTGCCCGGCACTGAAATCTATAAAAGATGGATCAAACAGTGAATATTATTAACCTTGGATTTCCTGAAGGCACATTATATTAGCAGCTTCTGAACCGTGAGCCCCCAAGCCTTATCCCTTCAGACCACAAGCCACTGGCCAAGGGAAGAGAACGTAATTTATATGTAGAACCTACATAATACAATACAATATTGTATTATGCATGTTTACAAACAGGATTTACAGTGTTAGAAGTAAATAAATCAGGGGAGGGGATGAAGTTTGGAATTTTAAATAGAGTGAGCCAGGTGGGGCTCACTGAGCAGATGGCATCTGAGCAAAGACTCGAAGAAAGTAAGGAAGAAGGCCAAGCTTAGGTGAGAGAAGAGCAGTCCAGTCGGGACTCAGGTGGCAGGTTGCCCAGAAGGTCCAAGGAACAGTAAGAAGGGTGGTGTGTTCAGAGCAGAAAAAGTAAGGAGAGCATAAGATTGTATAGGACTTCGTTGACTGTAACGACTTTTCGTTGTTGTTGTTAATCCTCACCTGAGGATATTTTTCCATTGATTTTTAATTTGTAGAGAGAGTGGAAGGGAGGAGGAAAGACAAACATGGATTGGCTGCCTCCAGCATGCCAGGGAGTGAGCCTGCAACCCAGGTACGTGCCCTTGACCAGAATTGAACCCGGGATCCTTCAGTCCAAGAGCTGATGCTCTATCCACTGAGCCAAACCAGCTAGGGCTAAAGTCTGGTTTTTATTCTGGGGCAGGTGGGGCATCAATGCAGGCTTTTGAACAAAGGACTGCCATGGTCAGACTCCCATTTTAACATATTACTCTGACTGCTGCATGGTGAATAGAAGCAGCAGGGTAATTTAGAAAGGTTTTGTAATATTCATTAACTCAACACAAAAATCATGCCACCTTGAGGGTCTCTATTTTACAAATGACTTAATAGAGAGCAATCTAGGCACTATTAAATAGTAAGTAGTGGAACAGGGGTTCAGAACTACTATGTCCTAGTGTCCTGGAAGAATGTTAACATAGGGATGACTCTTAGAGGTCTTCTTGGTTCTACAGATGAGAAAAATGAGGCTCAGAGAAGTGATCTGGCCAGGGTCACTCAACTGGGTTAGAGAAAAGACCTCGTCCAAAGTAAACTTTATATAATTATGGTTCCCTTTTCCAGGGAAACTAGGTTATCTTCAACCCTGGTTCAACTCTACTGCTTAATGTAAAATGTAAGACTAATATTAAATTATTATCAGCTTTATGCATTCTAAAAAAAAAGGTATTGCTGGGTAGAGTAATCTTGGTTGTAGGTCCTTGCTATTCATCACTTTGAATATTTCTTGCCACTCCCTTCTGGCCTGCAAAGCTTCTGTTGAGAAATCAGCTGACAGACATATGGGCACTCCCTTGTAGATAACTAACTATATTCCTCTTGCTGCTTTTAAGATTCTCTCTTTGTCTTTAACCTTTGGTATGTATGTATGTATGTATGTATTTATTTATTTATTAATTATTTCTGTTGTTAATCCTCACCTAAGGATATTTTTCCATTGATTTTTAGAGATAGTGGAAGGGAAGGGGAGAGACAGAGAGAAAGAAACATTGATGTGAGAGAGATGCATTGATTGGTTGCCTCTTGCACAGGCCCCTGCCAGGCCCCAGTACATGACAAGGTACATGACCTTGACTGGAATCAAACCTGGGATGCTTTGGTCTTCAGGCTGACACCCTATCCACTGAGCCAAACCAGCTAGTGATGTGCCTTTGTGTGGACCTCTTTGGATTCCTCTTGTTTAGGACTCTCTGTGTTTCCTGGACTTGTAAGTCTATTTCTTTCACCAGATAAGGGAAGCTTTCTGTCATTATTTCTTCAAATAGGTTTTCAATATCTTGCTCTCTTTTCCTTCTGGCACCTCCATAATGCGAAGGTTGGTACACTTGAAGTTATCCCACAGCTCCTTACTCTATCTTCATATTTTTGGATTCTTTATTCTTTTTGCTATTCTAATTGGGCATTTTTTGCTTCCTTATATTCCAAATCATTGATTGATTCTTGGAATCCTCTACTCTACTATTGAATCCCTGGTCCTTTTTTATGTCTTTGACATTCTCACTAAGATCCTTGAAAGTCTTGCTAAGTCCCTTGAAGCTCTCATTAAGTCCCTGAAGCTCTCATTATGATCCTTGAGTATCCTTATAACCATGGTCTTAAACTCTGTATCCAATAGTTTGCTTGATTCCATTTCTTTCATTTGTGACATGTATGTTTCTTTGACCCCTCATCTCAGCTGCTTCCCTATGTTTGTTTCTAGACTGCTCTCGGCGGTGCTGCCCCAGATTCCACCTTCACCAGCACTGAACACGTCTCCTCGCCTCATCCTCGCCAACACTGGGTATTATCTATTTTTCTCTCTCTGAGCAACTTTGAGGCTCATTGGGACTTGATGCAGGCCTCTCCCACGAGCACCTCAGCTAACTCTGCCTGCTGGGATGGGCAGGAACATGCTTCCTGGGGCCCCCTCAGGGACATCT
>NW_006282604.1:189837-195473 GCF_000327345.1 Myotis davidii | reverse complement strand
GTATAGGGCCCAGTGGCTCAGCCTCCCCAGTCACCTGAGCTGGGCGCTGTAGGTGTGCACCTGGGTGAGCTGTGTGCACAGTTTTGTAGTTGAGCTTTGATTGCTGTTGGAGTCACTGGGAGGAATTGACTTACAGACCAATTAGCTGTGAGGACCAGCTGTGACTACAGTGGAAGAGCAGTTGTGCAAGAGGCACCCCTATGAAGTAGGACTTGCTTCAGTGGGGCTTTGGTGCTCACTGAGTCTGCCCCTTGAGTGTGTCACTTGTGGATGTGTAGAGTTGTAATCTATTATGGTCTGAAGCTGCCCACCAGGTGACCTGGCTCTGGGGTCATCTAGGAGGTGCAAACTCAGACACTACCTGGGGCCACATGGCAGGAGCTACAGAGAGATCTGCAGATAGCTGCTACTTGTATTGGGCTAGGAAGTAACCTTTGGCCCAGCTGTGAAGCATGGTAGGCTAGTGCTAGTGCCTGGGTTTTGGGCTTTTTCTTGATAGGTTTGGGGCACACTCATGCCAGCTGATGCTTGTTTGAGAGATTTTAGCAAAATCTGAAGCCTGAGCCAGGACAGACCATTCATAAGGAAAAGCTGCTGCAAACAGCTTGGGTGGGGCTGAAAATTGGATGAGGCAGGGTCTCAGGGAATCACCAGGGTGGAGCAAACAGTGAGCCCACACTGATGGAAACTCAGATATGGCTTCCAGTCAGCTCTGCAATGGGGGAGGTGTCAGCACAGGAACAATGACCCCTGCAAACACCCCTGTCTGGGAAAAAGCCAACCCCCAAGTTCCTGTCCTGATGCCAGACAGTCCAGTTCCTCCCCATGTGTCTCCAGATTCCCCCAAAGCTACCACCCAGTGCTGTAGCTCAGAGGAAGCAGGACCATGTAAATTTGTGCATGGGCCCTTTAAGAGTAACCCCTGGGACTACAGCAGCCTCCGTGTCACTCAGTCACAATCCCTGCTGGTTTTTATAGCCCAAAGTTATGGGGACTTCTCTTCCCAGCTCTGGAATCCTGAGCTGGGGGTCTGGTGTGGGTCTGGGAAACCCTGCTTCTCATGGAAGGCCTTAGACATATCCCTCCTTATAAAAATGCCACACGTGGGTGTTGGACCAGTCTGTTCCGCACCTCTGCCCTTCCTACCACTCTCAATATACTTTCTTCTTTACTTTTCTAGTTGTAGGACTTCCATTCAGCCAGCTTTCAGGTGGTTCTGACTGATGGTGGTTTTGTATTTTAGTTGTAATTTTGGGAGGCAGCAAGTACCAGCATTTACTTACACTGCCATCTTGTTTTTTTTTTCAGTTTATTTATATGTTTGAAATTTTTCATAATTAAATGTTGGGGGAAACTTTTTTAAAACTTAAATTTATTGGGGTGACATTGGTCAATATAAATAAATAAGTATATATTTATTAATATACTAGATGCCCAGTGCACGGAATTTGGGCATTTGGGGGAGGGGGTGAGGTTCCTCAGCCCAGCCTACACCCTCTCGCAGTCCAGGAGCTCTCGAGGGATGCCTCCAAGGAGCGGGCCTAAGCCAGCAGTCGGACATCCTTAGCACTGCTGCAGAGGTGGGAGAGGCTCCCGCCACCACCACTGTGCTCACTAGCCATGAGCCCAGCTTCTGGCTGAGTGCACTGACCACCAGGGGGAAGCTCCTATGTTGAGTGTCTGCCCTCTGGTGGTCAGTGTGTGTCATAGCAACTGGTCGTTCAGCTGTCAGTCAATTTGCATATTACCCTTTTATTATATAGGATAAATATGTAAACCACCAAGGACCAAGGGTTTACAAGATTTTGGATTGGAAACTGGAGGACAAAAACATCCTCAAGAGATGGAAGAGGGCTTTTGACACCTCCCAGATCTATAACATGAAAAAAAAAAAAGAGTCTGCCTTAAAAGACTACACTGCTTCCTGGCACCAGGAGGACCCATGGGAGCCAAACCTAAGCCTAACCCTAACTTGAGTCTAACCTATATCCCTATATCAATTTCTATCCTATTTCTAAGAAGATCTTTCTTTGCTGTGCCAGGGAATGCCACAGATTACCTGTGCTGAGGTGTGTGTTAGTTGTCTTTGTGGAGAAATGGTATTCCAAAGGCATCTGCCTTCATATACCTATAAGATGGTCACCTTAAGTCTACATCATCTCACAAAACTACTCTATTTTTTTAAAGCAATGATTTCTTTTTAAAAAAATTGAATTAGAAAGGAAGGGCGATCTAGAGAGAGAGAAACATTAATGATGAGAGAGAATCATCGATTGGCTGTCTCCTGCACCCCTCTCCCATGGTCCAAAATACTTCTAAGCTTTGCTCCTGTCTTCCGAAAGTGGGGCCCTGGACAAGACGGGTGGCTTGGGAAGGTAAGGAAGTGAAGGCCCCACTAGCAACTGTGTGAAACCAAAGAGAACCATCCTAAGATTTCCATGGGACCAGGTCAGGAGTGAAACTCCCACAGTCCAATTTATACATATTACATCATTTGCCAATGTCTTCAACAACAGACGTTGTGAAGTTTAAGAAGAAATGAGAAAAGGAAATAGAAAAATTATTGTCTCCAATGGAGGGAGAGTGAAGGGATAGAGGAAATTCTTTGATTCCAGGGCAGCCCCAAATACCCAATTGAGAGCAGTATAAATAGGGCTTAAAATAATTACATGTTGGTAGTAAAGTTATCCTGAGACTGTGTCTTGAAAGGGAAATCAAATGTCTTTTTTCTTCTCTTCTCTCTGAATAGAACTTGCCGACTTAGTCATAGATGGCTTGCCTGGAGAACCACAGACCTCCTTCAACTCCTGTAACTTAGAAGGGACATCTATCCACTGGACATACACAATAATCAGCTCTGACTAGAAGGGACATACTGATACATTTATCTTTTTTAAAAAATATATATTTTATTTTTATTTTTAAATAATTTTTTATTGATTTTTTACAAAGAGGAAGGGAGAGGGATAGAGAGTTAGAAACATCAATGAGAGAGAAACATTGATCAGCTGCCTCCTGCACACCTCCTACTGGGGATGTGCCCGCAACCAAGGTACATGGCCTTGATCAGAATCAAACCTGGGACCTTTCAGTTCACAGGCCGATGCTCTATCCACTGAGCCAAACCGGGTAGGGCTACATTTATCTTTGATATGATTTTCCCAGAATTAATCTATATTCAAAAGGTGGTGGCTAAGAAATTCAGCAACCAGGAGACCTGTGTTGAAATTGGTGAAAGTGTCCATGGAGAGGATGTCTACATCGTTCAGAGTGGCTGTGGTGAAATGAATGACAATCTAATGGAGCTTTTGATCGTGATTAATGCCTGTAAGATTGCTTCAGCCAGCTGGGTCACTGCAGCCAGCCCATGCTTCCCTTATGCCCAGCAGGATAAGAAGGATAAGAGCCGGGCTCCGATCTCAGCCAAGCTTGTTGCAAACATGCTCTCCGTAGCAGGTGCAGATCATATTATGACCATGGACCTTCATGCTTCTCAAATTCAGGGCTTTTTTGATATCCCTGTGGACAATTTGTATGCAGAACCAGCTGTCCTGAAGTGGATAAGGGAGAATATATCTGAGTGGAGGAACTGCACTATTTTCTCACCCGATGCAGGGGGAGCTAAGAGAGTGACCTCCATTGCAGACCGGTTGAATGTTGACTTTGCCTTGATTCATAAAGAACGGAAGAAGGCCAAGGAAGTGGACCGCATGGTGCTAGTAGGAGACGTGAAGGATCGGGTGGCCATTTTCGTGGATGACATGGCTGACACTTATGGCACAATCTGCTTGGATGACATGGCTGACACTTATGGCACAATCTGCTATGCAGCTGACAAACTTCTTTCAGCTGGAGCCACCAGAGTTTATGCTATCTTGACTCACGGAATCTTTTCTGGCTCCGCCATTTCTCGCATTAACAATGCATGCTTTGAAGCAATAGTGGTCACCAATACCATACCTCAGGAGGATAAGATGAAGCCTTGCTCCAAAATACAAGTGATCAACATCTCCATGATTCTTGCAGCAGCCATCAGGAGAACTTACAATGGGGAATCTGTTTCCTACCTCTTCAGCCATGTCCCTTTATAAGAGAATAATTCCTGAGGCTTTAAAAAAATAAAATGAACCCCTTCCTTTGGGGGGGGGGGGAGGGAAGCAATGGAGGACTTGCCCAAGTATGTTTCAACTCCTTTACATTTATTTATTTGTTTAAATTACATTTTTATTGATTTTTAATTATATTTTTTATTGATTTTAGAGAAGAGAGAGAGATAGAAACATGAGTGATGAGAGAGAGTCTCCGATTGGCTGCCTTCTACATGCTCCACACTGGGGATCGAGTTCACAACCTGAACATGTGCTCTGACCAGGAATCAAACCCTGACCTCATGGTTCATAGGTCAATGCTCAACCACTGAGCCACACCAGCTGGGCTACATTTATTTCTTAATGCTGGTTTTCTTTTATTTATTATTTTTTAAAACATATTTCTTTATTGATTTCAGAGAGGAAGGGAGAAGGAAAGAGAGAAACATCAATGATGAGAGAGAATCATTGATCGGCTGCCTCCTGCACACCCCCTACTGGGGATTGAGCCGGCAACCCCAGCATGTGCCCTCAGCCGGAATCGAACCTGGGACCCTTGAGTCTGCAGGCCGACGCTCTATCCACCGAGCCAACCCGGCCAAGGCTTCTTTTATTTTTTTAAAAAACTTTTTATTATAGAAAATTTCACAAAAGTAGAAAGAATAGCATATTAAATCCCCATATATCCACTGTATTCTATTTCTATTGCTGTAACAAATTACTATAAATTTAGTCACTTAAAACAATGCAAATTTATTCTCTTATAGTTCTGAAGGTCAGCAGTTTAAAATCAGAGTGTCAGCAGGGCTGCATGTCTCCTGAAGGTTTCAGGAAAGAATCTGTCCCTTGCCTTCTTCATCTTATGGTCTAGTGCAGCTGTGGGCAAACCGGCCCGCGGGCCGGATCCGGCCCTTTGAAATGAAATAAAACTAAAAAAAAAACACCGTACCCTTTTATGAAATGATGTTTACTTTAGATAGAGAATGCCTCCTGCACACACCCTGATCAGGGCCTGAGCCAGGGAGGAGCCTGCAACCAAGGTACATGGCCTTGATCAGAATCAAACCTGGGACCTTTCAGTTCACAGGCCGATGCTCTATCCACTGAGCCAAACCGGGTAGGGCTACATTTATCTTTGATATGATTTTCCCAGAATTAATCTATATTCAATAAAATTCTGATTAAATTAAAGTAAAAAAAAAATTCTGATTAAATACTTGATTTTTTTTAAACAGAAACTTGACAAGCCAATTAAAAATGTATTTGGGAGACAAAATGTGGAAGAACAGCAAAAATTATATTTTTTTAAAAAGCAATGGGGGCTCCGGGGGAACGTAAGATGGCGGAGTAGCAACGGAAGCTTTTAGTACTGAGTCTCTGGGCTGACTTTGGTTCAGGACTTGCAGCAGCAGTGATTGCTGAGCAAAGAGTGCCTAGGATAGTTGGCCAAGATGCCGAATATCAAAATCTTCAGCGGCATCTCCCACCAGGACTTGTCCCAGAAAATTGCTGACCGCCTGCGCCTGGAGCTAGGCAAGGTGGTGGTTA
>NW_006282604.1:187590-188315 GCF_000327345.1 Myotis davidii | reverse complement strand
CCGCGGGCCGGATCCGGCCAGTTTGAAATGAATAAAACTATTGAAAAAAAAGACCGTACCCTTTTATGTTATGATGTTTACTTTGAATTTATATTAGTTCACACAAACACTCCGTCCATGCTTTTGTTCCGGCCCTCCGGTCCAGTTTAAGAACCCATTGTGCCCCTCGAGTCAAAAAGTTTGCCCACCCCTGGTCTAGAGATTAGGACATGGCCACCTTTGGCGGGCAGGGAGGCATTATTTTGTCTTCCATCCATACCAACAACTCATAGTCACCCTTGTCCCACGTATCTCTAACTAGCTTCAACCTATTTCTTTGAAGCAAATCCCAGCTAGCCGTCATTTCATCTATAAACATTTGAGCATGTATCTCTAAAAGGTAAGAAAGAGCTCAAATAGGAAAACATGACTGTATACCATGATCATACCTAAAAATCAACATGTCTTAATATCACTGTTTAGTATTCAGTTTCTCTGATACTCACATAATAACTTTTATAGTTGAATCAGGATCATATGATCAATATAACATACTAGAGGCCCGGTGCACAAAAATTTGTGAACTCTGGGGGGAGGGAGGGGTCCCTCAGCCTGGCCTGTGCCCTCTCACAGTCTGAGACCTCTCGGGAGATAACAACCTGCTGGCTTAGGCCTGCTCCCAGGTGGCAGAGGGCAGGCCCAATCCCTAGGTGCAGCCCCTGGTCGGGCTCAGAGCAGGGCCGATT
>NW_006282604.1:185525-186298 GCF_000327345.1 Myotis davidii | reverse complement strand
TGAAGCAAGCAAGCCTCATGTTCAGTTTAAGCTGCCTGGCTGCCGGCTGCCATCTTGGCTGCCAGTTAATTTGCATATCTCGCTGATTAGCCAATGGGAAGGGTAGCGGTTGTACGCCAATTACCATGTTTCTCTTTTATTAGTGTAGATGCTTGATGTAGCCCCTAAGTATTTTGAACTTATACTATAAACTTCTCTGGTGGGCACTGAGATACTCACACTGAGTCCCTTCTATGAAGGATTTACTCTCCCAGCGTTGCTGTCAGCAGGCAACACCCAGCTGTCAGTTCCCTCACCTCATCTAGTGCCCACCACTTTTGGAAGGCCCATCTCGGACAATTTTTATCAACAGAAAGGAATAAAGGCCTGGTCATCTCAGCCAAAGTTGTCTTAGCTTCCTGAGAAATTCATCCTGTGACAGTTGTTACCAGAGAGTTAATAAAGGAACAGTTACAAAATGAAATTTTGGAATTGTATCACTTCTTCTTTTTTTTAATTTTATTTTTTATAACAAAGGGTATTACATATGTGTCCATTTTTTCTCCCCGCCCTAGACAGTCCCCTAGCCTCCCCCATCCCCCAGTGTCTTATGTCCATTGGTTATGCTTATATGCATGCATACAAGTCCTTTGGTTGATCTCTTACCCCCCTACCTCCCGCCCGCGAACCCTCCCCGGCCTTCCCGATGCAGTTTGACACTCTCTCTGAGGCAGTTTCCCCACCCCACAGCGGGTGATTGCCATGGGAAAGTTGGGGTTGCAGGCTGGGCTGGG
>NW_006282604.1:177842-185201 GCF_000327345.1 Myotis davidii | reverse complement strand
TTTTCATATGTCTCTTGGCTTTCTGAATGTCCTCTTTTGAAAGATGTCTATTTAGGTCCTTTGCCCATTTTTTGATTGGATTGTTTATCTTCCTTTTGTTAAGTTGTGTGAGTTCCCTATAAATTTTGGAGATTAGGCCCTTATCAGATATGACATTGGCAAATATGTTTTCCCACACAGTGGGTTTTCTCAATTGTATCACTTCTTACTAGTATGACAAGGACACATCACAGGTTGTTAAAACTTTCTCCAGGGGTGAATTGTTTGATATATGGTGGAAGGGAATTAATTAGCTGGTGAGATACTAGTATATGAGGCATTTGAAGAATCTAAGCAAACTATATGAGAGGTCACTATAGTAACTGTAAGGGCAATGCTGTCGGTTATCATGAACTAGAAAAAAATAATGAAAAGCTGGGAGCATTAATTGCCCATTGGAAACAAAGTGTGAAATCCAGGTCTTCCTGAGAGCTTACAGAGAGGCTTTCATCTCTACAATGGGAGGGTGGAGAAAGCCAAGTACCAGAACCAAGGCTTAATCATGAGAGTAACCAAGCTCCAAAAAGAGTTAGTTGAAAAAGAATGGGAACCTGACATATGGAGTGAACACATCTAGTTTGAAGACCTAAGAAATCTTGAATCACTAGATTCCCCTGAATTCTCTAAGCCTGGGAAGCCTTACCCGGTAGTTCACAAAACACCCTATTGGGTCATTAGTCTGTGGGGTAAAAGCCAGCACAGTGGGGAAGGCCAAGTAATAAGCTCTCTAAGTGCACATCTGCCCTGGCCAAGAGAATAAATACTATATCTTGAGGGAGATAATGGGAATTAGAGCTGTTCTTAAAGATTTTAGAATTTAGGGCTGGTAATTCTCTTCACATCTCTATTTAATTCACCAGTCTTAATACTCCAGACAGATTTTGGAGAATGACAGTAGATTACCAAATTCAACTAATTGTAGCCCCAATAATACCAATTGCAGCATTGTCCCAGAAATGCTATCTTTGCTAGAGTAGATTAACATGGTCCTAGATACAAGGCACATGGCTTTTGATTTTGTGAATACATTCTTTCATATTTACATCAGAAAAGAGAATCAAAAACAGTTTGCACCTGGTATGGACAACAATAAAATTTATAGTTTTGTCCCAGGGCTATGTTAACTCTCCTGTCCTTTGTCATACTGTAGTCCAAGAAGATCTAGATTCTAGACTATCTTAACATGCTGCACAACATCATTTGATTAATTGGTAAGTTGTGTAATTTATGACAAATGACTAGCTAGCGTGCTGGGAGCCTTTATAAGACACATGTACTTCAGAAGTTGGAAATAGACCCTATGGAAATTCAGGAACCTGCCACAAGAGTAGAAAATTTTAAGGGTCAAGTGATCAGATACATGCTGAGACATCCCGTCTAAAGTAAAGAACAAATTGTTGCGTCTTACTCTTCTTATCATGCAGAAGGAAGAGCAAATCCTGGTAGGTCTCTTGGGTTCTGAAGACAACTTAGTCCATAGCAGACAATAATACTCTGACCCTTACACCGGATTTCCAAACATAGAAGTTGTTCAGACTGTAGTACAAGTGGCCCTACTGCTTGGACCAAAAGTCAGCAGACCTATACCATTAGACATATCAGTTGTGGGAAAGACACATTGTAGAGTTTATGGCAAGACCCAATGGGAGAATTCTCAAATAGCCCCTAAAGTAGTTCCATCTATAGCAGATAATTATATGCCTTTTTAAAAACAACTTCTGGTATGATACTTGGCACTGGTAGAGGTGAAGTGCCTGATCATGAAGCACCGAGTGACCACGTAGCTACAATGGCCCTTCATGAGTTGCTTTCCATTAGGGCCACTAAGTACAGCAACACTTTTATAAGATAGAAGTGATGCATCAAGTATTGAGCTCAAGACAGATCAGAAGTAGAAACAGAAGCAAGCTTTGTAGACAGAAAGCTTGGAAACCTATGCCATCCAACACTAGTGCACCTCTTCCTTCACGCACATCTATGGCCTTATGATCAACTGATAAAGGAGAAAAAAGGCCAGGCTTGATTCATGATGGATTGGCTCAGTATGTGTAGGCCAAAATGGAGAGCAGTTGCACCAAAGCCTTGAAAGGCAGTCGTCAGGGAACATTGCCCTATGTGCAGAGCTTCGAGTGGTGCACTTTGACAAAGATGCTCTCTTTGACCAAATTTAGTCAGGTTCCTCTGAGCCTGAGTAGGCCTCATCCTTGGGCATGTCTCAGAGCACAATTTTAGCAGGAACCCTATAAGTCAATTTAGCCCAAATACCCAACCCTTGATATTTGATCAAATTACTCATCCCTTATCGTCTCCCTGGTAATATCTGGTTTCCCTGGCCCACTTTCAGCAGAATCCTGGTAGGTCTGTTTAGCCAGAATCCCCTGATATTTCCTTTTAGTAATTTTCTACCCACTGGTCCCACCTTGCTGCTTTGTTATAAATCTCCAATTTCTCTTGTTGATTTGGAATTAAACTCAGTTCTATAGTGAGGATTCTTTTCCTCCATTTTAGTAAAATCTGTCTTTACTGCTTTAATTACTGTCCAGTTCTGGTTTTTCTCAAGCAATTTGGTCATTTACTTTATGTAGAAAGAGAAATGGAATGAAGTTAAAATATACACTCTTGTGCAGTGGTGAATGGCATGGTTATTTGATTAGGAGTATGAAAGTAGGATGATTTAGGACAAAGAAGTCTGGGACAGAGGCAGAGGATGAACACATGGGAGAGGACACAAAGTAAGAAGGTCTTTTTTATTATATTAATGCTGCCAAAGCTACCTCAGAAGAGGCACTAAACAACCAAATAGAAAAAATTACCCACCAGTTGGCATCAGCCAACCTCTGTCAATGCCACCCTGTTCTGGCATGAATGACACATGAGCAAGTGGTCAGGATGGCAGGAATGGAGGCAGTGCTTAGACTCAACAGCATGGGCTCCCACTTATTAAGGCTGAATGTCTACCTTTGAAAGTCAAATCTACCTTTAGAAGAGACCAACACTTGAGTCATTAAAAAAATATCATCCTTTGAGGATAATTGGCTCCTTGGTGGCAAATTGACTAGGTTGAAAAGGTCAACTGTTAATTCTGGCAGGAATAGAACACATATACTGGTATGGATTTGCCTTTCTTGCAGTTACTCAGCACAACATACCATATATTATCACATCAGACTAAGGTCCCACTTATATGAAAAGTGGGCCCATGACAATTGCATCACATACCGCACCTCCCAGAAGCTGCTGACCTGACAGAGCATTGGAATGGCCTGTTAACACTAGATTGCCCAAGGAAGTCATTTTGACTGCTTGGGGGGAAATTATGACTCTTATTATTGAATTGAGTAAATTTCTTATATGACCAGTTTGGCTGTGTATTGAAATAACAGTTTTCATTTTTTTTCGATTACCGTCACATGATAATATACAAGTACATGATAAATTGTCGATACTGGATAAGTTGCAGTTGCTCAATAAGCTAAACTAGTACTTGTTATTCGAATCTTTATGCAGTGATACTTGTTCTAATAAGTTATTTTATTTCTTTTGCGCCCTAAATTCATGAAAGAAATGTCGAATAGAAGTGAGTTATTGGAAAAGCTAAGGAACATAAGTGAAGAGTGCTCCGATATTATTCTTTCATGATGCAGTCATTTTGACTGCATTTGGGCAATATAGGTATATACTAAATTTCGGTCTTTCTAGTGTTAAAGGCAGAGCTGAGGGAGCATTTGAGATCTTGCTTCCCAGTATATGTCATCAATTCTGTTCAAATAAATTCTTTTTTTAAAAAAATTAAATGTCTTTCACCTTAAAGTAAACTCTTATAAAAATTCTCTACAGACTTGGACATTTCTTACGTGGACAACCTCTAGGTCTTTTCACTGCCATCTCCTCTGCTGGGGACTCTTCCATGTCTGCCTCATTTCTTTTCGTTGGTTCAATCATTCCTTCTGTCTGGTTGAAGAATTCTTCTCTGACTACGAAACCTGCCTAAGCTGTTCTTCTTTTGTCCATTGCAGCACAATGTCCTGACCTTTCAAACTGTTATAGTGGAATGGCTTTTCTTCTCTTTTAGATAATAACTTCCTTTAGAGTGAACCTGCTTTTTTTTCATTGTTGACAATTCTAATCCTAACAGTGCCTGAAACAGCATAAATATTTCAGGAAAAAGTTATTGATCATCTTAACTATAGTTAACTTATTATGTCATTAAAATGCAATATTAACTATACAATATTAATTGAATAAGTGAATTTCTTGTTTCAATGACAAATGCCTCATATATATAAAACTTCATTACAGATTTTTATGTGTGTAATATTTCATAAAAATGAAATTACATAAGCAAATTTAGGTTTCAAATATTTTGAGGAATATTTCTTACACAGTCTGCTTATGTGTCAACTCAGTTCCTGTCGTTTTTGTCTTGTTAAACCAAAATTAGTGAAGCAAATTGAATAACAAGCATATTTCTTTATTTTATTTGCATAGTTATGATTTAAAAGAATAAATTAATAATCTTAGTAAAGCAATTAATAAATATAGAAATAACTTCAAAAAATAAAGGCAGAGCTGAAATGTACAATGAGCTAGAATTTATTACATACTGGGACACTTTTATTAAAATGATGGTACTGCCTTAAAAACATTATATTAATTGAAGAAAGCTGGTCACAAAAGGCAGCATATTATATGATTCCATTTATATGAAATATCCAGTATAGGCAAATAGAGACACAACATAGATTAGTGGTTATTTAGAACTCAGATGGTGTGGGAGTGGGGAGGGATGTTGGGAGTAATAGCTAAAGGTTTTGCGGATTTCTTTTTGAGGTAACAAAAACGTTTTAAAACTAACTGTGGTGATGGTTTTGCAACTCTGAGTTTATGAAAAATCAGTTAATTGTACATTTAAAATGGATGAATTATGTAATAATTATATGTCAATAAAGCTATTACCAAAAAATCTTTAAAAAAAACAATGGTACTGCCCTAATCGGTTTGGCTCAGTGGGTGGAGCGTTGGCCTGCGGACTGAAGGGTCCCGGGTTCGATTCCGGTCAGGGGCATGTACCTTGGTTGCGGGCACATCCTCAGTGGAGGGTGTGCAGGAGGCAGCTGATCAATGTTTCTCTCTCATCAATGTTTCTAGCTTTCTATCCCTATCCCTTCCTCTCTGTAAAAAATCAATAAAATATATTTTTTTAAAAAATAAATAAATAAATAAATAAACAATGGTACTAATAATCATTTCATACATAACAGGCTAAGAGGCCCAAAACTTTTTTTGTTAATCCTCACCCAAGGATATTTTCACATTGATTTTGAGAGAGAGTGGAAGGGAGAGAGAGAGAGAGAGACAGAGAGAAACATTAATGTGAGAGAGAAACATCAATTGGTTGCCTCCTGCACACACCCGGACCAGAGCCAGGGAACCTACAACTGAAGTACATGCTCTTGATCAGAATCAAACCTGGTACCCTTCAGTTTGTGGGCTGATGCTCTATCCACTGAGCCAACCTGGCTAGGGCAGAAGCCCAGTTCTTTGACCCACAGTCCTTACCACACTGTGCACATGCATTTACTGTTCTGGTGATAACTGCTGCTGAGACGTGACAGCCCACCCTCATTTGAGCACCTATCCATCTGGTTAGATGATGTAGGTCATTGCCAGCTATTCCCAAGAGCTATATCACCTTCTGTCTGTCATATTAAGGCATTCTTCCTTGACTCTAAGAATGAGACCATTTCAAAGAGTCATGACCATTTCTAATAGCTAGTATCAAAATTAGCTTTTGGCCCACCATGGGGATTAAAACTGGCTTCTTGGAAACTTGGTGGTTATAAGAGTAATACTAAAAATAAAACAAAAACAAAAGGTGACATTTATCAAGTGCTTACTATGTGCCAAACACTGTTACAAATACAGGGTGGGGCAAATGTAGATTTACAATTGGGAGTGTGTGAAACAGTTAATTCTTACATTATTATTTATTAATTACTACAGGCCCGGTGCACAAAAATTTGTGCACTGGGGGGGAGGGTTCCCTCATCCCGGCCTGTGCCCTCTCGCAGTCTGGGACCTTTTGGGGGATGTCCACCTGCTGGCTTAGGCCCACTCCCCAAGGGATCAGGCCTAAGCTGGCAATCAGACATCCCTCTGGCAGCCCGGGAGCCCTCGGGAGATGTCCACTTGCCAACAGGGAGCAGACCTAAGCTGCAGTCAGACATCCTTAGCGCTGCTGAGGAGACAGGAAAGGCTCCCGCCACCACCGCTGTGCTGGCAGCCATCAGCCTGGCTTGTGGCTGAGCAGAGCTTCCCCTGTGGGAGCGCACTGACCACCAGGGGGAAGCTCCTGCATTGAGCGTCTGCCCCCTGGTGGTCAGTGTGTTTCATAGTGACCAGCCATTCCCAGTCGTTCTGCTGTTAGGGTCAATTTGCATATTATCCTTTTATTATATAGGGTAGAGGCCTGGTGCATGGGTGGGGGCCAGCTGGTTTGCCCTGAAGGGTGTCCTGGATCAGGGTGGGGGTCCTGCTGGGGTGCCTGGCCAGCGTGGGTGAGGGGCTGAGGGCCGTTTTCAGCCTGGCCACAGCCCCTTAAGGGTGAGGGTTCCCGCTGGGGGTGCCTGGCCAGCCTGGGTGAGGGGTTGATGGCCGTTTTCAGGCTGGCAATGCCCCCTGGTGACCCAAGCTCCCAGCCTCTCCTTTTTTTCCCTGGGATTTATTTATCTTCTATAATTGAAACTTTGTAGCCTTAAGCATAGCCCAGGGCCGGCCAGGGCAGGCTAGAAGCTTGGCTTCCTCCATTGCCGGGGGCAACCCACTACTGTGTGCAAGGCTGAAGCATGACAAAGATGAACCAACTTGAAAAAGTCACAAATTCTGAATTATCTTTTAAAGCATAGTACATGACCATGATTTCTTTTCAATAATTCTGAAATCCAAAAGCTCTAAAAACCTAATTCTTTTGATAACTCATTTAGCAACAAAAATATCTGACCTGAACTCATTAGATTTTGTGTTTACTTTTATACATACATTTTGCTGCATATCCTTATCTAATAAAAGAGAAACATGGTAATTGGCGTACGACCGCTACCCTTCCCATTGGCTAATAAGGGGCGATATGCAAATTAACTGTCAGCCAAGATGGTGGCCGGCAGCCAGGAAGCTTAAACTGAACATGAGGCTTGTTCATTCTGTGTCACATCAACTGCAACGTTCCCCGCCTGCCTTGCCGGCCTCTCAGCCTGCAGTTTAAGAAACATTGTAACAAATAGAAGCTAAAAAAAAAACCAGAAACCAGATTTCAAGGAACTG
>NW_006282604.1:168457-176923 GCF_000327345.1 Myotis davidii | reverse complement strand
GCTGCACCTAAGGATTGGGCCTGCCCTCTGCCACCTGGGAGCAGGCCAAAGCCAGCAGGTCATTATCTCCCAAGGGGTCCCAGACTGCGAGAGGGCACAGGCCAGGCTGAGGGACCCCACCTCCCCCCCGAGCGCACAAATTTTTGTGCACCGGCCTCTAGTCTATATTATAAAAGGCCTGTGCCCCTAACACTGTAATGATCAAAGACCAGTGTGGGTGGGCAGGGCTGCAAACGGGGCAGGCCCATGGTCGGGGCCATGGGTGGGGCCACGAGATTTCTTGCGCTGGCCTTCTAGTATACTAATATTTGGTTATGGGGTTCTAACCCACAGTCCACAAAGTTATTATGTAATATATAAGAAATTCCATCTGTTTAATTGATTCTTATTTGCACTTAATTTGTGAATACAAACACATGCATTTAATTGCAGTTAAATAGTTGATTGTTTTAAAAGCACCACTAAAGATGGTTCACTAAAGATGGAAAATGTAACAGTCATAGTTCTCATTCTCATTCTTTTATTCATTATTTAAAATAAAATAACACAAATAACAGACTTCAAAAAAGTTTATACCATATCTTCTATTGGCTGTCATTCTAAAAAAAAGACAAGATATGATTTTAGCAAAACATGTTTGTTTCATGGAATGGAATGGCATCTATAAATTAAAACTATATATATAAGGAACCAAAATTTAATAGGGTTAATTCAATATAATAACTATCAATTAAAAGTTACTGAATGTCACAATGTTTTAGGCACTATTTCAAAAAAAGACAAAAAAATTTACCCAGAGAGATAACAATAAGGAACATTTTAAAAGTATTTTGTTGTTGTTGTTAATCCTCACCCTAGGATATTTTTCCATTGATTGTTAGAGAGTGGAAGGGAGGGGGAGAGACATTGATGTGAGAGACATATTTAATACATTCATTGGCTGCCTCCCGCACTCCGCCCTGGAGCCTGGCAACCAAAGTGCATGCCCAGGGGATTGAACCTGGGACCCTTCAGTCCACAGGCTGGCACTTTATCCAAGGAGCCAAACCAGCTAGGGCTAATCTTTAAAATCTTAAAAAAAAATTTTCATTTATTCCCCCCATTATTACATGTAGTAAGTGAACTAGATAGTGTAGTGATTGATAGAGATTGTCATAGCCCATCACTCATGTGTCTACTTTCATTGGTTATTAAGATTATAGAAATACATTTGGATTTAGAAAGATTCTGAAGCAGAGAGAGCTATTTTTCAGCTATAGAATTTCCAAGTTAACTTCTAGTTGGGAATGTATTCTATATTAAAATACAAAGGATCTAAATTTAAAGCCTTTACAATCTTTTTTTTTTCCTCTTAAAGATTACATGTTTTCTTTGCATTTCCAACTAAATCTCTCCAGGCAGTTACTTGGGAAAAACGAGTTAGCTTATGAAATGGGCCTTTAGTCTTTCAAATCCTTCTCACTATGTCAGACCTAAGGAAATTATTCAAATACCTGTGTAGTGCACTTTTTGAAGTCAATGGAAGCTTTGTAATTAACTGAACCAAGGGCAACATAAAATCTGACAAAAGCACTCTTAAAATGATTTTATTAATCCACAGATTCCGTTTTTTGATGTTGCAAAGTTGGATAGATTGGTAAAGTTATCTTAATAATAAAGATGGCTTTGGTTGCCACACACAAAAATCATAGAGTAAACTCTCAAGATTCCAGGCTCAAGAAATCTTGTTTGCTACTATTATGTATATAAAGGTCCCATTTAAAAGCACTCTGATTACATAATCATTTTGGCTTAAGCTTCTCATTTAATGAACCATCACATCATCACTTGCACTAAAAGTGTTAATTCAACTCAAGATGAGCAATTTCTGTCAGGGACAAGTGTATCATATGATTGGATAGTTTTTTGTTTTTTAAAATCACATTTATTTAAAATATTTAGTAATTAGCTACATCATTCAGTAGTTAAAAATTTTTAAATTTAAATTAAATAAATTGTAAATTAAATAATTTCAATTGTATCTAATTTATGTATATATGACTTTTAAGACACTTTGGTTGTGAACACATATTTTTACTATTTTGGCATTATTATTCATATTCTGTATAATGATGTGTAAGAAAATAGGTCAGCTATTTTATATCCTTATATATGTATACACATATGTATATCTGGATAAAGATATCTGGCTACGTTTATATACGTGTTTGGCAATCTTGTATTACCATAAATAGCTCCTCTATAACCTCAAAATGATTTAGCCCAATTTTTAGTATTTTGTGGATTTAGCTCTCATTTCCCCTTTTCTCCACTGCACACACAAACACATACACACTTGACACACCATGGCAATGGAAAGAATACCGACTAAGGTGTAAGGAGAACCAGCGTTCTAGGCTTGCTTCTGCTCACGTGTGACCTTGGTAGTTACCAACTTTTGGGGCTCTGCCTTCCCATTTGTTTCTTCTGATTCCTTAATTATACTCTGAATCTTGGAACAGATCATACCCTTTAGCCCAAATATTAGTATTAAAAAATGTGTCCATTGAAAGTTAAATCACATTTTATATTTTAGGTGTTTAACTTTATTCACCTTTTGTTAGATATTCACTTTTTGAGTTTATGCCATTTTGGACTGATGAAAAATTATAAGATTTAAATTTTTAACAGTAAAAATAGATTACTTCACATTTGGGGGGACAGGTATTTTCTTATCTGGTCAATTATAGTGTGAACTCACATGAAATTAATCTAAGGCTATCAAGAAAATGTTGACAATATAAATATTCAAAAATTATATAGTGATGTTATAATTTATATTTTTCTCTCCATAAGCACTATTAAAAATACTTACATGAACCTAGAAAATGTACATGTATTTAAAAATATAATATCTACCTTGAAGATGCACAAAAACTAGATTCCAATATGACTTTTGCTTCAATTAAGTTTCCTGGGATTTCCCTTTCTAGCATTTGCTCTTTGGAGGAGTGGTGCTTCAGGATAAGAGGGCAGAGGGTACTCATCAAACCAAGAATTCCCCCAGGTCCATGAGAACATGCACCTCCTGCTTTCTCTCTGCAGGGAAAGAATAAGAGAAAACCACATTCTTATCCATTGTCAATAGAACGGCATGCCCATGAGCAGCTGACACCAATCCCACATTTGTAGTCTGCTTTCTCAACTTACAAAGCTTTTTCACATGATTCAGTTGATTCTCCACGTAATTCCATAAATGGGTCATCAGCTTCAATTTACAGGTGAGAAAACGGATGCTTAGAGAGGTTAAGTGACAAAGTACAGTAAAAGCAAGCTTAGAACCCAGTGTTTTTGATTCCCCCTTAAATATTCTTTCCACCATACCACTTTGGTTTTCAAACAAAATTAAGCTACTACAGTTTAACAGTAAGAACCTCATTGTTCCAAAAAGTCAACGTCATGGTGCCACTCTGTGATAGGGATGGTTTACAGAACAGAAATGTATGCTATAAAATATTTGAGACTGTCATCAAAATGTCCCTTCCAGGAGGGGAATTTAACCAGTAAGTTCAAAATTAGGAAACTCAAAAGTTATTTTGCAGACTTAACTCATTATTTTATCTTTACTTTTACTGATGAGATGTAAAATATAACTTGAATGCTAAATGTATCTAACATCTAACCAGAAAAATCTTTCCTATACTTGTATTGGAAATGGGGAAATTTAGAAATTTACTTGTACAAAAAAGCTGTTACTAAAAACATTCTATATTTACCTATATTGATACCGTATTTTTCCCTGTATAAGATGCTATACTTTTCTAAAATTGTTAGACTGAAAATTGAGGGTCGTCTTATACATGGAAGTCAGCCAAGGAGGGAGCCTGCAGGTGCATAGCTGCCCATACCTTGTCAAACATGCTTCCTCCATTCACAAGCCTTATTGTTCCCGATGTCAGCTGATGCCGTAATTGGAGATGGAGGTGGAGAGTGTGCAGATGCAACAGGGACCGGAGTGTTCTGAGCCCATAAAGATGTCAGAAAACAAAAAGATAAATACTGGTAAGCGATTGTCTTACTCTGCAAAATTCAAATGAAATCAGCTATGCAAAAGTGCATGGAAATAGAGCTGCAGAGAGATAATTTGGACCTCCTCCCACTGAGTGTATGATCAGACAGTGGAGAAAACAAAAAGAACAACTCCTTAAGATGCCAAAAAAGAAGAAGGCCTTATGAGGAAAACCAGCAAAATGTTTAAAATATTGATTTCTTAATTTGGGGTTGGAAAAGTGGAGGGCATTTTATACATGGGGGTGTCTTATACATGGGAAAATATGGTAATTTTGACAATAGTTCAAGGTAAATTGCATTTACTTTTTTGAAAATGTCAGTATAGAAATACATTTCTTTTTATTGTCTAAAACAGTATGCTATAACATCAAAACATTTGCTGATAAGTGGTCCTTTGTTTTTATCTTTATAAATATTTGCAATACAGTATTTTGCTTGGATCCTTATATAGCTTCATAAAACATAAACTTTTCAGGAGCAATAAATCAGAGAACAAAAAAGTATAAAACTTATTTTTTATGTTTAGGCAAAATTAAGGGAAGATAAATATTTTAAATGTTTAAAAAATCTGGTACTGTACCTTAAACAAGGAACTGCTATTTTAGTCTAGTTGATAACTCTGAGATTGTTCAATTTGTAAGTAAACAGTGCACTTTTAAATCACTTTACTATTCAATATTAGTAAATGAACAAGAGAACATAATTCCTGGTAAAACCTTTTCAATCAGACTCTATATGCGCAAAAACCCCATTTCAAACTGTCAAGAAAAATGAGTAATATTGACATATTTGGACATTAGTTCAGCTATAAGCTAACAAAGTAGGAAAGGGGGTAATTTGATAGTTTCAAGAAAAAGTTGTCTGCTTTGCCTGATATTTTAGCAAAACACCGAGTCTTGTAGTGTAACACGTAAGCGTAGTGCTCTCGATCAGACACCTTACAAAACAGTGCTGATGGTGGTCTCTATCCTGGAACGACGTCCACCTGTTCTTGACGGTGCTTTGGCATGTCTGAAGTCAGCAGAAGAACTCATTCCTGGGCTTCACTGCTTCCTCAGAAGAATGCACAGTATTTGGAACAAAACCACTTTTCACCCCTTCCCAGCCATCCTGAATGCAAATCTCTCCCCTTTTGATAAGGTCATAGATGTCTCTTGTCAAGATAGTGAAGGATTCCTCAACATTGGTAGCATCTTTTGCTGAGGTTTCTATATACTTCATGCCACAGTCCGCCGACAGCTTTTCAGCTTCTTCCCTTGTAACCTGACGTATTGAAGCTAAGTCGCATTTGTGTCCCACCAGCAAAAATACAATCCGAAATGGCTGTACGTGCATTTTTGCTTCTTCCAGCCAATCTTTCACATGTTCAAAAGATCGGCGGTTAGTAATGTCAAATACTAAAAATCCACCAACTGAGTTGCGGTAATAAGATCGAGTTATTGATCTGAAAAATAAAGAGGAAAAAAAATGTTGTAAAAGGACAGGTTGCACCATAATAAAATTTGAAGATACCTTACTGTGATTTAACTAGAATTGATAAATCCAGTATATAGTGTCTTAAGTGAACAACCACTGACAACAAACGTTATTTTTAGATAGACAAATAAGCATCTCACACTGTCTTAGGATTATTATTTTTAAATATATGAAAGAATAACTATTATATCATTGTGGTTAAAAATAGGCACACACATGCCCTAGCCGGTTTGGCTCAGTGGATAGAGCGTCGGCCTGCAGACTGAAGGGTCCCAGGTTCGATTCCGGGCAAGGGCACATGCTTGGGTTGCAGGCTCCATCCCCAGTGTGGGGCGTGCAGGAGGCAGCCGATCAATGATTCTCTCTCATCACCGATGTTTCTACCTCTCTATCCCTCTACCTTCCTCTCTGAAATCAATAAAAATATATTTTAAAAAAATAGGCACACAGAAAGATTTGGTGAAGGGCAGAGGTTGCTAGCAAACCAGATCCTAAGAGTATCTCTCAGTCATTAAATTAAATAAGCTCCTTTCTACTAGAGAAGAAACAAGGGCAAACTTGCTATATGCTAGTATATAGTCCTATGCTATCCCTATTAAAGAAACAGAAAATTGTTTGGAAGTGAGATGAGGTATGCTAATGATTTTTCAAAAGAAATGTTTTTATTGATTCTAGGGAGAGACAAAGGGAGTGGGGAGAGAGAGAAACATCGGCTGCCTCCCACACTGAAGCCTGCAACCTGGACATATGCTCTGAATGGCAACCTTCTGGTGCACGGGACTACACTCATCCAACTGGACCACACTGGCCACGGTTATGCAAGTGATTTTTTGCATCTCCAGATTTAGTCTCCACTCTCTGGGCTTCAGGAAGCTGACCCTTTACAGAAAGCTTTCCCAGACTCCCTTGCCGTCTGGCTTGCAGTGGGGTTCAGCCAGTGGGAGGTGCCTGCTGGAGACTGGAAGGGAGAACCGGTAAGGACATTCCCCAACCCCAAGCCAGGCTGTGACTTGGTTGTGCTCCTCTGCTTCTGATCAAGGCTCCTGTTGGGTAGCTCCACCCGCCATGGCTGCGGCTTTCACCAGGTTCTGGAGATTTCATCCCCTCAGTTGCCCCTTGTGGCCAGGTGGTCAATGGCTTCCCACTGTTACTATCCCTGAATAGCTTCACCATCCTTTGTTGGTGCCCTTGACCTCTCCCACATTTCTGTAAATAGTTACTTCGTTAAACCCTTTTCAGATAATATTTCAAGTGTCCCATTTGTTTCTGACTGAGCCTGAGGCGAGGCAGCAAGGCCTATACTGTTGTATATTTCTTGCCTTTTGATATGTTTTCTCTTCTTGCCTTTACATATGTTGTTTTCTCTACCTAGAATGTCTTCTAACTGTTTTTGCCTAGCAAACTTCTATGTCTCCTTCAAGAGTCAGATCTAAAATCATATATGTGAGAAGCGCTCCCCCTCCTCCTCTCTTAGGCACTCCTCTTACATTCCACTAGACCAGTGTTCTCAACCTGTGGGTTGCGACCCCTTTGGGGGTTAACGACCCCTTCACAGGGGTCGCATAAGACCATCGGAAAACACATATATAATTACATATTGTTTTTGTGATTCATCACTATGCTTTAATTATGTTCAATTTGTAACAATGAAATTGGGGGTCACCACAACATGAGGAACTGTATTAAAGGGTTGCGGCATTAGGAAGGTTGAGAACCACTGTAGTAGACCTTTAGCATACTGCCAGTATGTCAATTTTTAAATGTTTTGGTTGGAATTGCTGGTATGTCTCCCACTAAATTCAAGACTCCTTGAGTATCAAATATTTTTCATTTATGTACCTAATAATCATATTACCTGGCAAATGATAGATGTCACTTAATATCTGTTATACTGATTAATTTTATTGGAGGGAAAGCACTAAGTGTTATATGGGCCAGAGATTGCATGTGTCTCAGTTCCAAGTTGTCAATGATTTTTCGAATTGAGATCATCCTTAAGCAAACTCATCTGTTACTTGCTGATGCATCGAAGATCTTTGCAGAGAACCACTGGGTTATCTAGTATTCTCAAGTTTTGCAAAACCTTCATTATCCCTATTGCTGAAATTACAGCTCAGTTCTGTGACCCGATACCACAAGTACCATTTGCTTGGACTGTGAAGAAAGTTATTTTACTCCCCTTTCTTGCCATTTCTCCTGCTTTCCTATTTCTCCTCAGAATTCCCACCAGAGGGATTCTCTGGTGATTCTCAGGTGATTTTATTTTTAAAATATTTTCTCAAAGACTACTATATTATACAGCCATTGACAATAAAAAAAATCCCTCACTCTCTTTAGCAGGCTACAAATAATGCAGTTCAGTTCAGTTGTTGCTTTAAAAAAAAAATTGAGCCCTAACTAGTTTGGCTCAGTGGATAGAGCGTCGGCCTGCAGACTAAAGGGTCCCAGGTTTGATTCTGGTCAAGGGCATATACCTTGGTAGCGGGCACATTCCCAGTAGGAGGTGTGCAGGAGGCAGCTGATCGATGTTTCTCTCTCATTGATGTTTCTAATTCTCTACCCCTCTCCCCTCCTCTCTGTAAAAAATCAATAAAATATATTTTTAAAAATTGAGGGATAACTGATTTGTTATTGTTTTGCTACTCATCTTTATATGTGTGAATTTATCCTGATGTACAGTGCCTTAGGAGAAACCTAAGGTTATATTATAAGATTGAAAGCTTTAATTTATTCAGCACTAAATCTGCATTACTTTTATTCCCTATCCTACTTAATTTACCATTTGTATAATTTTTAAAAACATGTATTTGCTCTGGGTGGGCATCTCAGCTGTTTGGAGCGTCATTCTGTGCACCAAAAGGTGGCGGGTTTAATTCCCAGTCAGGGCACATACCTAGGTTGCAGGTTTGAACCCTCATTGAGGTGAGTACAGGAGGCAAC
>NW_006282604.1:167771-168332 GCF_000327345.1 Myotis davidii | reverse complement strand
TACCATTTTCTATAAAATAATAATGTAATTGAACAATAGGACAGTGATTTTCAACCTTTTTATCTCATTTTCAACCTTTTTTAACAGATAAACTAATTACTCAAATTCTGTGGCACACTAAAATATTCTATATAATAAAGAGCTAATATGCTAATTAGACCACACGGCAGAATGACCTTCTGTAACGACCAGTGGGCAGGGCCGCAAGGCAGCCAGGGCAGTGAGGACCAAGTGCCTTGCATGAATTTCATGCATCGGGCCTAACCTTTTTATCTCATTTTCAACCTTTTTTAACAGATAAACTAATTACTCAAATTCTGTGGCACACTAAAATATTCTATACAATAAAGAGCTAATATGCTAATTAGACCACACGGCAGAACGACCTTCTGGAACGACCAGTGGGCAGGGCCGCAGGGCTGCAAGGCAGCCAGGACAGTGAGGACCAAGTGCCTTGCATGAACTTCATGCATCAGGCCTCTAATATATATATATTATATATATGTGTGTACACACACACACACACACACACACATATATACATATACATATATATATATA
>NW_006282604.1:163709-167265 GCF_000327345.1 Myotis davidii | reverse complement strand
ACAAAAGCATGGATGGAGTGTTTGTGTGAACTAATATAAATTCAAAGTAAACATCATTACATAAAAGGGTACGGTCTTTGTTTTTTTAGTTTTATTCATTTCAAACGGGCTGGATCCAGCCCGCGGGCCGTAGTTTGCCCACGGCTGCCCTAAACCCAGTGTGATGGTGATATGATGGGGAAGGTGAATTATGAACATGGATCAGAGTTATAAGCTCTTAGCCACATCTTGTTCCTCCCACGTGGAAGACCTGATATATAAACCTACCTAGAAAGCTACACTATTAGCAACTCCCATCCCACTTTCAGAGAACAGTCTTCTCTCAGAACGTTTTCTCCTCCTTGCCTTAACTGAAACTGGCCTGCCCCTGAGAATGCAGCTTTCCCTGCAGCATGCTCATGTTGCTCATTCCGTAGGATCAGGAGGTGCCTTCTGCCTCCCCAGTGCCACTTCCAGATAATTATTCTCTCCCGACCCTGTTGTGAAAAAATTCCCTGCTCCTTCGAGGCTTATGCCATCAGGCTCATCTGTTGTCATTTGCCAATTGCTTGGTCATTCTCCATGTACTTAAGATTAGCACTTTGTTTTGTTTTTCTTTCTATCTGAATTCCTGACCTTCTGATCACTGTTTTCAGCATCCATTGAACTATCTGATGCCATCTCTAAGTTTCTTGATTTTCTTGTCTCTAGTGAACTTTTCCCTTTATTCTGCCTTTCTTATCCACTTCATTTTCATCATCAGCATTGCTCACTACCTCAAAAACTACAAAATTTAATCTACTTTTTGATCAATATCTCACAGCCCACAAACATGTTTTTACTATAATTCTTTAATTTATTTTTTAAAGTATTTTCACTGATTTTGAGAGAGGGAGAAAGAGAAACTTTAATGTGAGAGCTGACCCAAAGTGCCTATAGCAGACTGGAATGCTCTATCAAGCCTGGGAAAGTTCCACTGGACAATTATAAGAGTGGCATTTTGGAATAAAGGCATGCTGTCATTTTCAAGAGCTATTTCACTTTTGAGAAATCATTTGTGGCTTGCAAGCTTTCTTTGATAAGAGCCGAAATAATGCCTGGCTGTGGAATACCAGCGGCTGCAATCTAAGTGCTCATCAAGGCTATGTGTTCTCTGACTCATCAGGCTGGAACTTTGTCACCAAGCAGAAGTCATCATATATAAGCAGGAATAGGGTTGGAACCTGAGGGGACCCAGAGTAACAAGGCTCAAACACCAAGCACACCTACTCCTGCAGCACCCTCTCAATGTGTGGCCTTATCTGGATTTCCCTATAATAAAAGAGGGGAAAAAAAATTCAAGTCTGCCTTACAGATGGCTGGAAACAACATGCTGGCATTGGTCAGCCCCATTCAACTTGAAGGTCAAAGGAAAAGAGAAACCCTCCCATGTGTGGAACTTCTCCCAGAGGAAGAGATGGAGAGATGTAGGTAAGAATCTTCACCAATTCATGAGCAGAGGATAAGGGTTTGACATGTTGGAAAACAACAAGATTGGAGGACTGATAACAGGAGGTATCGGGGAAGAGGTATGTCGATGGATGTGAATACTTGTATTCTATGTGAATAGTCACCATAAACCCCTCTATGGAGGAGTTCCTAATAATCAGTGAAACAACACATTCTGTCCTACAGTTAAGTCAGTAAACTTTCACCCCGGTTTGGACTCAAAGAGGTCTTGGTGGAGAGATGGAGGCTATGACTGGGCTCAACAGAGACTTTCTCTTACCTGGACTGTCACTGCTTAATACCCATTTTCCCAGCAGCTACTGACACCTTGGTTATGGTACTTTACTCTGGGAGGGTCATCATGGAGGGGACACTGATATGTCCTCATTGTAACTGACATTTAAATCTGGATTCAGCCCTGACCGGTTTGGCTCAATGGATAGAGCATCGGCCTGCGGACTCAAGGGTCCCAGGTTCGATTCCGGTCAAGGGCATGTACCTTGGTTGCAGGCACATCCCCAGTGGGGAGTGTGCAGGAGGCAGCTGATTGATGTTTCTCTCTCATCGATGTTTCTAACTCTCTATCTCTCTCCCTTCCTCTCTGTAAAAAATCAATAAAATATATTTAAAAAAATCTGGATTCAAATGATACTTACACCACTACTCATGAACTTATGGAATGCCTTATACAGCCATGGTATCCCATACTTTGATACAGACCAAAAACTTCACTTAAGAGAGGAAGAGATAGGGAAACGGTCTGGTGCCATGGAATTCAGTGATCTTGTCATTGTCACATCTTGTCCTATAAAACTGTGAAATGGGTATTAAGATTCAGTTATGCTCATGTCCAGATTTGTAAAATTTTGGCATGATCCTTCAGGATGTATATGTTCTAAACCAGTGAGGAATAGAGTAGATGGTATTTCTCCCCCTCCCCCCATAAATAGATGCAGTGGTTTGGGAAACAAGGGGTGAAATGGGGTGATGGTGTCTCTCACAATTACACTTAACACAACACTTTTTTGTTGCTCCTAATCCCTATAACTCTAAACTATGCTGATATAAAGGTTTAGTATCCAAGGGAGAAATGCTTTCACTAGAGAACCACATGAAGCTTCTGAATTAGCTGAGGCTGCTAACATTCCATTTGGGGGTTCTCTTTTCCCCTTTTTGTTAATCTTCCATTGAGGGTATTTTCCAATGATTTTTAGAGAGTGGAAACGAAGGGGGAGAGACAGAGAGAGAAACATCGATGTGAGTGAGACACATAGATTGGTTGCCTCCCACACATACCCCGATGAGGGCCAGGGATCCGGCCTGCAACTGAGGTATGTGTCTTTGACTGGAATGGAATCTGACCAATGCAATGGAACACTTTAATCTGCGGGCTGATGCTCTATCCCAGGGGTGGGCAAACTTTTTGACTCGAGGGCCACAATGGGTTCTTAAACTGGACCGGAGGGCCGGAACAAAAGCATGGATGGAGTGTTTGTGTGAACTAATATAAATTCAAAGTAAACATCATTACATACGGTCTTTTTTTTTTTTTTTTTAGTTTTATTCATTTCAAATGGGCCGGATCCGGCCCGCGGGCCGTAGTTTGCCCACGGCTGCTCTATCCACTGAGCCAAACTGGCTATGGTCATTTCGGGATTCTTATGGAAGTGGGTAAATAGGCAAAAAAAGGGAAAACAGTGTTGTGGGGATCACCTGGCCTTCTGTGGTTCTTGCTGCCCACAACTCCTGGGATCTTTTGGTTCATTCTAGACATGGTCCCTCTAGTTTCCCACCAAGTCTCTGTGCCTCAGATATGCTTCCAGTTACTTTCATTTTTGATTAAGGTCCTCAAGTTGGTTTTGTTGCTGGCAACCAAAGACCTGATTGCTACAGTTTGCATATCTACACTAATAAAAGACAAACATGCAAATTGACTGTACCTTTGCTATGCTTTAAGCCACGCGCACCAGCCAATCAGAGTGACTATATGCAAATTAACCCAACCAAGATGGTGGCTGGCAGCCACGGAGCTGGAGCAAGCAGGAGGCTTGGTTGCCCCAATGATGGAGGAAGCCAAGCTTCCCGCCTG
>NW_006282604.1:149072-162990 GCF_000327345.1 Myotis davidii | reverse complement strand
TTAGTCCCAATCTCCCAGGGAGCGGGCCTAAGCCAGCAGGTGGTCATCCCCTGAGAGGTCCCAGACTGCGAGAGGGCACAGGCTGGGCTGAGGGATCCCCCCCACCCAAGTGCACACATTTGTGTGCACCGGGCCTCTAGTATTTTATAAGAAAAGAATAATACAAATCAAAGTCACAGATATTTTTAAATTTTCAAGTTTCATGAGGCCAAAGTTCATTATTTTTAAAAATTATTGGGCTGAAAAACACATGAGATCTACCCTTAACAATTTTAAGTGCATAGTAGAGTATTATTAACTACAGCACAATGTTGTATAGTATCTCTAGACCTTTTTCATCTTGCATGACTGAAACCCCATGCACCACTGAACAGCAGCTCATCTCCTTCTCCTCCCACCCCCTAGCAACCACTCTTCTACTTCCTGCTTCCAGGAGCTTGACTACTTTACGTATATGCAGTATTTGTCCTTCCTTCTGTGACTGGCTTGTTTTACTTAGCATACGGTCCTCAAGATTCATCTATGTTGTAGCATATTATAGGACTTCCTTTTTCATAGCTAAATAACATTCAATCATATGTATACATCACATTTTCTTTACTTATCGACAATGTTTATTCTTATATGTATGTTTCATTTAGAATAGAAAAACGTGGTCACTTTATTTATGTAAACATTTTTAACTGTTTAATTTTCCTCTTAAATTTTACTGAAATACATATTTTATCTATGACATACATAGATAAATGATATTGAGAGCACTGAAGTTTGCTTACATTTACAATGAGTTACTTACTATAAGAGCAGTGCAATTAAGTGTGAATGATATCCTTTGGAGAATTTGGAATTTTTTGACACAAATTACATGATTACCGACATTCTAAAAAATGTCAATGATATCTCACATTAAGCAGTTATTTAGTTTCCTGGAAGGCGCTTAAAGTAGGATGGTGTTGTCATATGAAGGACAAAAGTCCCTAGAATGCTCAAGATTATTTATACTAGTTACTTGTATATATAAAATTTCATCTGAAAGTGGCAAGGTTATATGCTGTTATTATGAACTTGGTTGAATGTGCACAAGCCTCTTAAAAAGCAACAAAATATAGAGCACTTGCTGACTTACTTCGGTAAAATGAACCAGATGTTCCATCCTGAAAATGCCCTTCTTGTGGCTTTGCCAATTGTAAAATAGGCATTTAGAGGCTAGAAGTGCTTTAATGCCAAAGGCTGTGGGCAGCAAGCAGCCTATGAAAGCATTAGTGTCAGGAGGCCTCTGTCACTATGATAGTCCACTCCTCCGCCTCCTTCTGGGAACATTCGCTGTGTTGATGCTTTATTTACTGCGACCCCTGCCTTGTAATCTGGGCCTTTGCCTAAGATTCTGAAATTTAAAGCTTATAATCTATTTTTCTTTATACAAATATTAAAATTGTTTTCTTTTATAATCCCAGGGTCTTTCATCAAAAATCAAGTTTGTGGTTGTGGAGGTTATATATAATACTGATAAGAAAAAGGAGCCATATTATCTGTTTGTCTATGGGGATTTAATCCCTGACCATCTTGTATTTTCCTTTTATAAAAGAGCATCACTTTATGCCCTGGCTGGTTCGGCTCAGTGGATAGGGCATTGGCCTGTGGACTAAAGGGTCCCAGGTTCGATTCTGGTCAAGGGCTCGATCCCCAATAGTGGGCATCTCTCTCATCATTGATGTTTCTATCTCTCTCTCTCTCTCCCTCTCCCTTCCTCTCTAAAACCAATAAAAATATATTTTTTAAATAAAGAAAGAAAGATAGTGAGGCCTTCTCATCACACCTAACATTCTCTATTCACCGTTTAGCCTCTGTTTCCCTCTGTAGCAGGTAAGACATCCTGATATCCTATATAGTTTTTCCAGCTTCTCTGGTTATAGCCTTTCTCCGTGAGAGCAAGGTTTCCTGTCAGGTCTTTTGGAATGCTGTATCCCTAAGTGTCTAAAACAGACTGGGCACACGTGAGTCCTATCAATATTTGTAAATGAATAAAGAGCCAGGTTAATTAATTCAGATTTTGTCAGACTGTGCCCAACCAGCATGTGAATGCTGAGCAAATGGGAAAATACAGAGAGAAAAACAAAAAAAGCTTATCTCCTTTTGATATTTATAGTAAGAATCTGTGAAGTCAAAAGGAGAAAAATAGGCTGAATAATTATATATGCTATAAGCATATAGGTGAAATAATCTACATTTTCTTTAAAAAAAGTACTGTATTTAAATAGAAAGTAATTCAAATTGTACTTTGCAGTGGGTTCTGGAAGGCAAACAAGTTATGTGTGAAAATCAAAATAATTTATTTGTAAATTAATGAGAAATGTTTCTAGCTTCATTAATTGCCTATAAGGTGATGATGAAATGATACTTATTTTCTATTTGGTATTTTACCAGAAAGTGTACATAACAGATTTCACTTATTTCAATGCTTTCTGGCATGCTTTTGCAGAACAAAGATGATGAAGACCAAGCTTCTCATAATTATTTTATTTTCCATATAACACACTGCATTTGTGACCTAACATAATAAAAAATATTTTTTCTGCCCTGGGCAGTGTTGCTCAGTGGTTAGAATATTGGCCCGCTGGTTTGTACCTGGGTTACAGGTTCCCTGCCCTGGTTGGAGCAGCAACCAATTGATGTAGCTCTCTCACATCAATGTTTCTCTCTCTCTCCTCTTTCCCCTTCCCTCTCCGCCTCCCTTCCACTATCTCTAAAATCAATGGAAAAAATACCCTCCAGAAAGGATTAACAACAACAACAAAAAAGAACAGAGAAGAGGAAAAAAAAGAATATTTTTTCTTGGGTTAATTCTCTGACCATTTTTGTGATTTCTGTCTGTTCCCATATGGCTTCTTCTATAGTGTTCTGTCTCATGTGCTTTGGTATATCTCTGCACATAGTGGAATTTATAACTCGTGTTTATCCTTTCCTCATCTTGCTGTCTGTGAAATTATGCAGTTTTTACTGTCAAGTCCTTTGAATAGATTGTTCTTTTCCTTTTTTCTTTCTCTATTTTTATCAAAGTTATACGTGCTCACTTACTTTTTCCATTCCTCCAACCTGCCAATATCATGGTATCATACTTTTAGAAAGATCATAGCACTTATGTTTAGCACTTACGTTTTTCTGACCATGGAGATTATTTTCATTGCTGAACTCTGGAGTAATCTATCACTTATTTCCCTTAGAGTTAATAATTATCTTCCGTATTAGTTAAGATAGACTAGTTCAGGGGTGGGCAACCCCTGGCACGCGTGCTAAACATGGAACGCCAGTAACTTTTGCTGGCACGCGAAACCCTCTCTTATAATCTTCCATTTACAACTTTTTTCTTAATATTGACTTTTTTATTTTTCAGATAAATTCAGTGTAGGTGCATCTTAGATAAATAATTTTACATAACAAGTTATCTTAACAGCAGCAAAAGTCCCACTGCTAATATCAAATGGAGTCATGAAGTCTTCTGTCGGGCTATCAGTGTACATGTATACATTAAAAAATAAATGTATTTTTCATCATCATATACTGTGTTTTTATCGCTCGAATGAATTTTATTATTTCTTCAAGGTTCTTCACATATGTACACCTTAAGAGATATCAAGTAGGCGTAACATGTTCTCAAAAAATTAGGGTTGGCACGCAGAATTTTGAGTCAGAGATTTTGCTGGTTTTGGCACACACAAAAAGTTTGCCCACCCCTGGACTAGGTTATGGGCAGTAACAAAAACCTACATCTAGATAGGAAGAATGTTAAAGAATCTGGGCTGTATTTTGGTGGGGTCCAACCCCAGAAGGTCCAGGGGTCCCCAAAGGTGTGGACGGAGTCGGTGAAGAAGGAATGACACAGAGACAGCATTCAGTTGATCAGCAGCCTAGCCAGGATCTCTAGCCAAGTTCTGGTCAGGATCTCCAGCAAAGTTCTGGTTAGGATCTCCAGCCAGGTTCTGTAGCCATGTTCCCTCGCTAGGTTCTCCAGCCAGATTCTGTCCAGGTTCTCCAGCCAGGTTCAGTCACCAGGTTCTAGTCAGGTTCTCTTGCCATGTTCTATCCAGGTTCTGTAGCTAGGTTCTGTCTCTAGGCTCTGGGGCCAGGTTCTCTCACTAGGTTCTGTTGCCAGTTTCTGTCCAGGATCGTTTCCATTTATAGCTATAAACATAGTGGATGGAATGCACAAGGAGCCTTGTTCCTGTAGAAGGTTGCTGGCCTCTTTAGTTAAGGGATTTCAGCTGGCCTCAAGTTGTTGGTTTGATTGTCTTTGTTGGTCTGGCTAGTGGTCGGTGTCACTGGTGATGGGCTTCCCGAAGCGTCAGCGAGTTGAAGGACTGCATCAAAGGGTCCACCACAGAGCTTAGAGACAGAACCTAGCTACAGAACCTGGATAGACCATGGCAAGAGAACCTGACTAGAACCTGGTGACTGAAACCTGGTTGGAGAATCTGGACAGAACCTGGCTGGAGAACCTAGCAAGGGAACATGGCTATAGAACCTGGCTGGAGATCCTGACCAGAACTTGGCTAGAGATCCTGGCTAGGCTGCTGATCAACTGAATGCTGTCTCTGTGTCATTCCTTCTTCGCTGACTCCGTCCACACCTTTGGGGACCCCTGGACCTGCTGGGGTTGGACCCCAGCAGTATTTTAAACCATCTCATGAAACTTCTGCTCAAATCCACTGGCCACAATTAGTCACATGATTCTGTAAAATGCAGGAGGATAAATTTATTCCTCACATGTGTCCAGAAGAGGCATCAAATCTGAATGAGCACTAAGTCCCTACCACATCTTCTTTTTCTCTAAATTTCATGTAGTTTTCAATACTCCAACCTCAAACTCTCTACCAGTTGCCTTTAAGAAGGTAATTCGCATTAGTTTTTCTGTCAATTTCCCCTTCCTGAAGAGGTCTCTCCTACAATCTTTTGCCCTGCTCCAATCTGGCCTGGTTGTCCTTGGTATCTGGAGCAAAGAGATTATCCTAAGATCTCCCTTCACCATCTTCCTGGGAATTTGCTTTACCCTTCTTCACAGGTAGTTCCTCTTCATTCCTGGTTTACTTCTGCGTGTGTGTGTGTGTGTGCAGTGTATCCTCAAGTAATTTCCTAAAAAGATGCATGAAGTAATATTTTGAAATCTTTCAACTTTGATTTCTGCTCTCACAGCTGAATGATAACTTGGTCAGATACAGAATTCCTTCAGAATTTTGAAATAATTTCTCCATTGTCTCCTTGCTTCAACTGTTATTTTAAGGAAATCTAAGGTCAATCTAATTCCTGATCTTTTTTAAAAAAATTTAAATCATTTTTATTTTTCAGTTACAGTCGACATACAATATTATATTAGTTTCAGGTGTACAACCCAGTGACTAGACCAGCGGTTCTCAACCTGTGGGTCGCGACTGCTTTGGCGGTTGAACGACCCTTTCACAGGGTCACCTAAGACCATCCTGCATATCAGATATTTACATTGCGATTAATAATAGTAGCAACATTACAGTTATGAAGTAGCAACGAAAATAATTTTATGGTTGGGTCACAACATGAGGAACTGTATTTAAAGGGCCAGAAGGTTGAGAACCACTGGAATAGAGATTATATAACATACCAAGTGATCGTCCTGATAAAACTCATACCCGTTTGACATAATCCATAGTTATTAGAATGTTATTGACTATATCCCCTATGCTGTACTTTATATCCCCATGACTACTCTATGACAACACATTTATACTTAATCTCTTCACCTTTTGATCCATCCCCCCAACTCCTTTCCCATCTGTCAACATCAAAATGTTATCTGTATCTACAAGACTATTTCTGTTCTACTTGTTCATGTATTTTGTTTTTTAGATTCAATTGTTGATAGATATGTATTAATAGCCATTTTATTGTTTATATTTTTTATCTGTCCTCCCCCATCTTATTATTAAAGAAGAACCATTAATATGTCATGTAATTCTGGTTTGGTGGTAATGAACTCCTTTAGCTTTTTCTAGTCTAGGAAGGTCTATATAGCCTTTGATTCTAAATGATAGGTAGAATAATCTTGGATATAGGTCCTTGCTTTTTGTCACTTTCATTATTTCTTGCAAATCCCTTCTGGCTTGAAAAGTTTCTGTTGAGAAATTAGCTGAGAATCTTAGGGGAGCTCCCTTAAAGGTAACTAAATGCTTTTTTTCTTGTGCTTTAAAGATTCTCTCTTTGTCTTTAACCTTTGGCATTTTAATTATGATATATCTTGGTGTGGGCCTGTTTGGGTTCATCTTGTTTGGGACTGCACTTCCTGGCCTTGAATGCCTATTTCCTTCACCAAGTTAGGGAAGTTTTCTGTCATTATTTTTACAAATAGGTTTTCAATTTCTTGCTGTCTCTCTTATCTTCTGGCACCCCCATAATGTGAATGTTGGTATGCTTGAAGTTCTCCCAGAGGCTTCTTACACTATCCTCATTTTTTTTTTTTGGATACTTTTTTCTTTATGCTGTTTTGATGGGTGTTTTTTGCCTCATTATATTGGCTTCATACTCTACTATTAATTCCATGTAAATTATTCTTCATTAAAGTTAGTATATCCTTAATTTCTGACTGGTTATTTCTTATGGCTTCCATGCCCTTTTTTATGCTGTTGAAGTTCTCTCTAAATTTATCTACTTTTCTCCTAAGTTCATTGGGCTTCCTTATAATCAATGTTTTGAACTCTGCATCTAGTAGATTGCTTATCTCCTTTTTCTTTAGTTCTTTTTCTAGAATTTTGTTCTGTTCTTTTATTTGAGACATGTTTCTTGTCTTCCCATTTTAGCTGCCTCTCAGTGTTTGTTTCTATGTATTAGGTAGAGCGTCACATCTCCTGGGCTTGGTAGAGTGGCCTTATATATTAGGTGTTCTGTAGGATCCAGTGGCACAGCCTTCTGATCACCTAAGCTGCCCAGGGGGTGCCATATCTGAATCTTCCAAGTGTTTCCTCTCCCCCACTGTGAGTTGTATATACCCTTCTGTTGTAGTTGTAATTGCTATTGTTGGCACGTCAATAGGAGGGATTTACCCGTAGGCTGACTGGCTGCCACAAACATGCAGGATCAGCTGTGCAGGGACCCCACAGATGCCAGCAGAGTTCACCCATTGAATTTGGAGGTGGCTGGGTGGTGCTTTGACATGGTCTGAAGTTGTCTACCAGTTGCACTGGCTCTGGTGCCTCCCGGGAGGTGCAGGCCAAGGTCGGCCTCCACCTGTGCTCTGCATGAGTTAGAAAGTGATCTACAGAAGGCTGCTCCTTGTGCTGGGCTTGGAGGTGCCCAGGTGAAGCCAAGCTGTGAAATAAGGTTGGCTGTTGTTAGTACTGGGCATGGGGTCACTTAGCAAGAGATATGGGGCATGCTGAAGCCAGGTGCTGCTGGTTTGAGAGGTTTTGGTAAAGTCTGAAGCAGGAGCCAAAATAGGCGATTTGTATGGAAATGTCACTGGAAACAGGTTGGGTGGCCCACAAGTTGGGAGGTATGGGGTCTCAAGGAATCACTAGGGTGGGGTGAACAGTGTGAGCCAGGTTCATGGAGACTCAGATATAGCACCCCCTGCCAGCTCTGTGTGAGGATGGATGGCCCAGAAAAGGAACAATGGCCTCTGCCAACACTTTTCTCTAGGAAAAAGCTGCTCATCTAGTGCTTGCCCTGACGCCAGGCAATCCAGTTCCTTCCAGTACGTCTGGTGTCCTTGGAGCTGCTGTTCTGACATGGAGATCACAGAAAGTGAGTCTGAGTAAGCTCATGTGTGATCCCTTTAAGACGAACGCCAGTGACTCCAGCAACCCTCCATCTCATTCAGCCACAATCCCTACTGGTTTTCACAGCCAGAAGTTACGGGACTTCTCCTCTTGGCACTAGAACCCTAGGATGAGGGGCCTGGTGTGGGGCTAGAACCCCTCCAGGGGGACCTCTGAAGTCAAGATATCCCTCCCAATTTTTATCCACCACATGTGGATGTGGGACCAGCCCCTTCAGTGTCTCAACAGCTTCTTCTTTAAATCTCTAGTTGTCGGACTTCCAATTGGCTAGGTTTCAGGTGGTTCTGAATAATGATTGTTCTGTAGTTTAGTTGTAATTTTGATGTCCTTGATCTTTTTTGTGACCTCTCCTCTCCCCCCGAAAGTTTGTAGGATCTTCTCTGTGGCTCCAGTGTTCTAGAATTTTATGACAATGTGTCTTTGATGTATTGTACTGAGCCTTTCGAATTTGAAAACTCAGTCCCTAAATCTTGGAAAATTTTTTTGAATTGTTTCACTGATGATATCTCCTCTCTTTCTCTTTCTCTCTCTCTCTCTCTCTCTCTCTCTCTCTCTCTCTCTCTCTCTCTCTCTCCTTTCTGTTTTATCTTTTTGTTACTTGTGTATTCAACCTTTGGACTAATCCTCTACTTTTAAATAAAAACTTCTTTTCCTATTTTCTAGGTGTTTCTCCTTCTGTCCTACTTTTTGAGAGATTTTGTCAACTTTATGTTGAGTGTTTTATATTTTCTACTATGTTTCCAAAAAGTGTTTTGTTCTCAGAATATTCTTTTTAAAAAAAGTATCCTATTCTTCTTTTATGATTACAATATTTTTCTATTATCTCTCTGAGGAAATTAAGAACAGCTTTTCTTTGTCTGTTTTAACATTACCTTCTCCCTTATTAAGTTTGTTTTCTCTGGTTGATTTTTACCTGTCTGTTTTGATCGCTTAGATAGCACTTTGTGTATAGCCCTTTCCTAAGTTAATTTGCTGGTTAACTAATGTCTGCAGGTCTTCCATTGCTCCAAACATAAAAAGTTGAGCAGTTCTGGCCAATGAATGTGACAAAAGCAACTCATTAAGGTAGTGTCTCTCAAAGTATACTCCTTAAGACACTAGTTATCATAGATTTTCACTTTTAAAAATAGTCCCTCAAATAATTTTGGGAAATGCTAGTTTAATCAAAGTTAAACAGATTTCTTTGCCACAATACTTCTTAGAGCCTTAATGATATTCATGTAAGAGAATGCTATATGCAATACAGGATTTCCAAACTTATTTGATCACAGAACCCATCTTTTAAAATGAATCCCAAAGGATGAGTGTTCTGTAGAACATGCTTTGAGAAGCACTGCATTGGGAAGACATTATTCTCTGAGCTTGATAACCAATGGCTGAAACTATAGCACCTCAAAAGTCAGATAATATGAAAGGAAAATAAATAAAAGGCCAAATCTGGTGTGAAGCCTCGAGGTCCTATTAGTTACAGCTAACATTGCTATTTCTTTATCTCATAAAAGTGCTTTTTATGGGAAAAGTTTGATTCATGCTACCTAATATAAAATTATACTACAAGACCATAGTAATCAAAACAGCATGGTACTGACCTAGCCAGTTTGGCCCAGTGGATAGAGTGTCGGCCTGCAGACTGAAGGGTCCCGGGTTCGAGTCTGGTCGGGGGCACATTCCCAAGTTGTGAACTCAGTCCCTGGTGGGGGGCATGCAGGAGGCAGCCGATCAGTGATTCTCTCTCATCATTGATGTTTCTCCCTCTCTCTACCTCTCCCTTCCTCTCCGAAATCAATAAAAATATATTAAAAAATCAAACAGCATGGTACTGGCATAAAAACAGACATATATATCAATGGGACAGAATAGAGAGCCCAGAAATAAACCCACGACTTCATGGTCAATTAATATTTGACCAAGGAGGCAAAAACATACAATGGGCTAAAGACAGTCTATTCAATAAATTGTATTAGGAAAAATGGACAGATACTTAACCCCCCCCCCCCAAAAAAAACAACTAGACTACCTTCTTATAGCACACATAAGAATAAACTCAAAATGGATTAAAGACTTAAATGTTAAATTAGAAACCATAAAAATCCTAGAAGAAAACATTGGCAAGAAAATCTCGGACATTTCTCGTAGAAATTTTTTTCTGATATATTGCCTTAGGCAAGGGAAACAAAAGAAGAAAAAAACAAGTTGGAGTACATCAAACTAAAAAGTTTTTACAAAAGAAAATTATCACCCAGCTGATGTGGCTCAGGGGTTAAGCATCTACTCATGAACCTGGAGGTAGTGTTTTCTTTTCCCTTCCACCAATATGGAATACAGTGTCTATGAAGATGATTATGGCCTAAGAATAACAGAAAAATGAGAAGGATGGTACCTGAATGATGGCCTGGAGGAGAGGCGCTCCAACTTGGATCACTTACCTTAAAACTGCTTGTTACATAAGTCAAATAAACCTCTATCTTTAATGACAGAACTATAATTTTGACTCTCTTAATACAGCAATTTAGCATTTATACTCACTAAGACATAGTGTTAATAATAATAATTTAACATATATGTGTTATATTACAACTTACAATATGCTCACATATACATTATTTTTCTAAACGAGAAATTTTCAACTTTTTAACTTCATGGCACACATAAACTAATTACTAAAATTATGCAGCACATAGAAAAATACTTTTTTTGCCAATCTGATCCCCAAAAAAGGTATAATTTTGATTAATTCATACCAGACAGCTATTGTTGTATTGGCTGTTGCCATTTTTTATTTGAAGATCTAAGAGAAAAGAGGTCAGTGCCCTTGACTAAATCGTCAGGTATTGCATGTTTTAAAAATTCTTTTAGCACACTGGTTGAAAATCTCTGTTCTAAACCTTCCTCATTTTTATTTTGTTCCCTTTTAGTTTTTGCAAGTAGTTATTGTCTGCAAGCATGTTAATCTAAACATTGAAAACAAAGGCTTTATTTGTCTTTCCTTCCTATATAATAAAAGGCTAATATGCAAATCGACTGAACGGCGAAATGACCAGTTGCTATGATGTGCACTGACCACCAGGGGGGCAGATGCTCGACGCAGAAGCTGCCCCCAAGTGGTCAGTGCGCTCAGCCAGAAGCTGAGCTTGTGGCTGGTGAGCTCAGCAGCAGTGGCAGGAGCCTCTCCTGCTTCCACAGCAGCATTAAAGATGTATGATTGACAGGGACCGGGCCTAAACCATCAGTTGGACATCCCCCAAGCACTCCTGGACTGCAAGAGCAGTAATGGCGAACCTTTTGAGCTCAGTGTGTCAGCATTTTGAAAAACCCTAACTTAACTCTGGTGCCGTGTCACATATAGAGATTTTTTGATATTTGCAACCATAGTAAAACAAAGACTTATATTTTTTATATATTTAAATGCCATTTAACAAAGAAAAATCAACCAAAGAATGAGTTCGCGTGTCACCTCTGACACACGTGTCATGGGTTCGCCATCACTGTGCAAGAGGGTGCAGGCTGGGCTGAGGGGACCCCTCCCCCCCGCCCACACCCTGAATGCACGGATTTTGTGCACTGAGCCTCTAGTTATTTCATAATTAAGCTGGGAGGGGAAAAAGAAAACTAAGGCTAATCACAGTTATAATTTTGGGCTCACTGTTATTTTGTCTGTTTTCAAGCTACATGCCACACTGTCTAAAGGAGGTTCCTTTTTGTTAGTTTATATTTTGTTAGTTTATATTTAAACTAACAAAAACCTCCAAATATAAAATTCCCAAAATCCTAATGGTATGATTACAACTGACAGAATTGTATCTTCATGAACTATAGTATCTTTCTATGGAATAAGTGTTAAAGGATATTTATTATTCAAAATAAGTATCTGTATTTTCATGATGACACAGAGTATTTTAACAGTAATTGTTTGACGTGTAATTTTCTGGTGAAACATCCTGCTAAATGAGAGAAAATCAAGTATTTGAAGGTAACTACTGAAATATGTATGTATTATAAATACATCTTATTAAAGAACCGGACAAAATAAAGTATGACTCATTTTTGGTAAACATTTCCTAAATTTTCTTATATTATTATGGGAGTTAACTTCTGGTTTTAATCATGTATATAAGATGAATTACTATTTACTTTCTTCTTAAAGAGAATTATCTGTTTAACAGAAAGGTCTTTAAGATCTAATTAATTATCCTGTACTCTCTTGTCAGTAACTTCAGGAGCCACTGTTAAGGAAACAATTAGACATAATAAAATTTTACCACCCATGTTTCTTGTAGTTGCAATTCATAGTAGATGGTAGAAGTTCAAAGCATTCAAAACATGTTTTTATTATATCCACTTTAGAGGGGTGAAGCAAGAGCTATTAGCAAATGCTAAAGGAATTTGTCATCTAACTTAGAATGGTAAAACTACAAAGAACCTTAGAGCTCCTTCATTTCACAGATGAGGAATCAGAAGTTTGAAAATTATTTTAATTAAAGGAAGCTTCCTGAAGTGGAAAAAAAATTCTTCATGAAATTCTAGATATTGTATAATTCAAATCAAAATCCTTTCACATCATTCTGGAGGGCTGCCCTAACCATCTTTCCGCTTCATACATAGGAAAACTAAGACATAAGCAAGCTAAGCAGTTCACTTACTATCTCTATGAATCAGTGTCATAGCTGGGAATGGAAGCCAAAACTTTAAATGCTGGAACAACCTCCCAAAAGTAGGATGAGCTCATAGGGAATGGATGCTGGCTGCGGGTGAGGGGAAACCATGTTTGGGAACTCCTCACATGGAGTACTCTATTTCACAAGCCCCGTACTTGCTGAAGACTGCAAAATGCTTGCTTATCGATTTGAAATCGTTAAAAACCTCCAAGGACTACAGCATCTCAGATTCCCTACCTTCCTCTAAAAAAAGTGTCCTTGAATCCTAGGAAACTTAAAACGTGCTTTGTATTTGATGCAGTCTTACATGTCCAGCAAGTGCATACAATCTACATTTAGTTTTTATTCACATAACGGAAGGCGCCTTTGTGAAATCCTTCTTTCGGCGTTTCAAGCGAACATTTAGAGTAAGACTACTCATTGGAATCCCTCCTGTTTAGAAACGTATAAAATTCACCTTGGGACGTTATAAATACCAGTACAATAAAGTTCCCGACAGATCTCAGTACGCACACCTTTTCCCCACCAAAGCACCAATGACGATAAACTTGCAAAGAGAACTCAACCCTTTAAAAAATAATAAAACAAAGCAAAAAACCCTGAGCTGTGCCCGTGTCCGGGATGTCACATCTAGTGGTTGTACCAGACGCATTCCCACGGGTCGTGGCCGCTATTTCTGATGATCCCATTCGCGGTTGCGAGGTGCTCAAGCCATTACCGCATCCCTCTCTCCCAGCGATGCTCCGGGAGCTCACGCGGGAGCAACCGCGGGGGGCACTGCTGCTGTGCAGCCCACGGGACCGATCGCGAACTGGGGATTCCCGGGCCGCGCAGAGGGGAAGCGGCTCGGTTAGCGGAGGAAAAGGGGGGCTCCGCGGAGGGGGGCGGCCGGGCGTGTGCAGCAAGGGACGCGGAGTTTGGGGAGAAGGCAGAAGGGGAACCGAAGAGTTGGGGGTCGAAATACCAGCAGGAGCCGAGCGGGTTGGGGAAGAGGGGGGTTCGGTGAGGGTGACCCCGGTTCGGGAGAGTGAATGAATGACTTGGAAGGGGGCGCAGGAAACGGGTGCCAAAGAAAGGCGAGATCGCGGAGGAGGAAGTCGTCCCTGGAAGGGGAGGGGCGAAGGGGAAGCGAGAGTGGAGTGTCTGCACTTTCGAGGGGAAGCGCCAGAGAGCCTCCCCGGACCGGGGCTCCGGCGCCGACGCGGGGGGAAGCTAAGCAGAGCTCCCCCTGTGGGAGTGCACTGACAACCAAGGGGCAGCTCCTGCATTGAGGGTCTGCCCCCTGGTGGTCAGTGTGTGTCATAGTGACCAGTCATTCCCAGTGGTTCTGCTGTTAGCTCGATCTCCAGCAGGCGGGAGAAGAAGTCCACGCCGACGGTGGGGTCGCAGGCGGGAGAGCGCAGCCCCGGGAAGCGGCCCTGGGTGAAGCGGTGCAGGAGGCACGACTTGCCCACCGTGGAGTCC
>NW_006282604.1:136905-148912 GCF_000327345.1 Myotis davidii | reverse complement strand
GGGGCCGCACCGCGCCGGGGAGGGGCAGGAGCGGGCCGCGGGGGCTCCCGCCCCGATTTGGGGAAATCACTCTCCCCCAGCGCTCACTGGGCGCCGATGGGAAAGTGGGTGTGGTGAAGGGACGTGACAGAAGCAACAGCCAATGGGAATGGAGTACGGTCTTACTTCCAGCCAATGAAAAGTGAGGACCATTGTCTTCCACGCGTCAGGGCGGGCTTGGCAGAGTCTCGCTGTGATTTTTGAAGTCGGGAGGCCGGAACCTGGGTCGCTGCCGTTGCTGCTTCTTTAATAGGTTCTGCCAACCCTGCGGCCTCCGTTGCTGCCCGGGTTTCTGAAGGTTCTGGGTGCGGCTTCCTGCTCCCTAGTCCTGCCGAGCGTCCCTCCCAGACGTCCCGAGGGGAAGGAGTTGGAGAGCGCGATCCAAGTACATTTTCAGAGCAAGTTCTGGATGCGTCCGGAAGGGCCTTGCCTGTGGCTCCTGCTGCCCTTTTTCTCACCGTGTTCCGTACCCCAGGAGAGTGAGAAAAATGGCAAGAATCATCTCCGTATGCGCTGGGGCCCTCCAGCCCGGGAATGGAGAGGCGGAAGAAAAGTGAAACATGGCCCTAACCGGTTTGGCTCAGTGGATAGAGCATTGGCCTGTGGACTCAAGGGTCCCAGATTCAATTCCAGTAAAGGGCATGTACCTTGGTTGTAGGCACATCCCCAGTAGTGGGTGTGCAGGAGGCAGCTGATAGATGTTTCTCTCTCATGGATGTTTCTAACTCTATCCCTCTCCCTTCCTCTCTGCAAAAAGTCAATCCTATGTAATAAAAGAGAAACATGGTAATTAGTGTAGGACTGCTACCCTTCTCATTGGCTAATCAGGGTGATATGCAAATTAATTGCCAGCCAAGATGGCGGCTGGCAGCCAGGCAGCTTGAAACTAACATGAGGCTTGCTTGCTTCAGTGATGGAGGCTCCAAGGTTCCCTACCTGCCTTGCGGGGCCTCTGAGCTTGCAATTTAAGAAAAATTGTAACAAATATAGAAGCTAAACAAAACGCCAGAAACCTGCTTTCAGGATCTCAGAGCTGGAGTTGATACAGTTTCGATTATAGAACGCAAACAAACCAGATACCTGCAGCTCCGTATGTCACCCTCACACCATCACACTGTGATGCCCTTATGCTGTCACAGTCTATCACCAGGAGGATGGGTGCACAGTGGGTGTGCACGGGTTCTGGTGATGCGTGCTTGTGGAGCCATGGAAGTTGGTCTACCTGCTCCGGCCTACCTCTTTGGAACAATCCATTGAGGAACTCCTGATGGGTGGGCAAGGCCTACCACTTTGGGGAAATTGATTGCGGGGCTCCCAAACTGTGAGAGGGCACAGGCCAGGCTGAGGGACCACCCTCCCACCTGAGTGCACAAATTTTTGTGCACCGGGCCTCTAGTCTACATATATAAAAGCCTAAGTGACTGGCTGGGAGCTATGATGTGCACGGACCACCAGGGGGCAGACGCTCAACACAGGAGCAGAAACCACAAGCATGGAAACAAGGAACAAACTGATGAATCTCAGAGGGAAGGGAGGAAGGGGGAAAGAGATTAACCAAAGATCCTATAGGCGCATTAGAGGCCTGGTGCATGGATTTGTGCACCAGTGGGGTCCCTCGGCCTGCGGGGGATTGGGCAGAAACCGGCTCTCCAACATCCCCTGAGGGGTCCTGGATTGCGAGAGGGTGCAGGCCAGGCCAAAGGACTCCGCCAGTGCACGAATCTGTGCACGGGGCCTCTAGTAAAATATATTAAAAAAAGAAAAGTGAAACATGGAGTTACTCAAAAAAGACCCCATTCTTCTCCATCTCCCTCTGATTGTAAATCACAACAATCTTAAAGTGGTCTCAGCTTGTTTGGTCGGAGATCTACATCAACAACACACACTTAATTCTGGTGAGGTCTTACTGCTTTCTCATGCCTTTCTTAAGACGGGAAAATAGTGGATTCAAAGTTTATCTTTTAAAACATTTTTTGCCAAAATAGAATTTTCAACAATTCCACGTGTTTTGTTTTGTTTTCATGCCCACATCTAAACATATACTATCATTATTATCCGTCCTGTCTTGTTTTGGAGGAAGAGGATATGTTTAATTTTTGCCACCTATGGTTTTGGACTTTTTTTTCATAGATTTAAACCTCAAGTCTTCCCCTTTCCAATAATTTCTACTCCTCAGCCTATAAACATGCTCAAGTATCCACAATCCTAAAGCCAAGCAAAATATATCTCCATTATGCTTCTCAATTTTTTTAATAAATATATTTCTTTATTGATTTCAGAGAGAGAGGGGGAGAGAGATTGAAACATCAATGATGAGAGAATCATGGATCTGCTGCCTCCTGTACACTCCCCACTGGGGTGGAGCCTGCAACCCTGGCATGTGCCCTGACTGGGAATCGAACAGTGACCTCCTGGTTCCTAGGGTGACACTCAACCCGTTGAGCCATGCCAGCTGGGCAATTATGCCTCTCCTTTAGATTTTTGCCTCCTACATTATTCTTTTTCAAACATTAGGAAAGAACCATTCTCATTTCTCACCCACCAGTAGGTCTTCAGCAACTCTATCTATGTCTGATACACCCTGAAATTGCCTTTGATAAGGATATTAGGAGCTTTGCAACACGCTGCATGGTCCTGTTGTGTCCTCCCACCCCCCAATCTCTCTAGTTATTCTTCTTCTTGAGCTCCTGGTAACTCTTGTTGATTACATTCTGTTGCAAAAAGCTAAGTGGCTGGCCCTGACTGTTTTGGCTTAGTGGATAGAGCATCAGCCTGCAGACTGAAGGGTCCCAGGTTCGATTCCAGTCAAGGGCACGTACCTTGGTTGCAGGCACATCCCCAGTAGCGGGTGTGCAGGAGGCAGCTGATTGATGTTTCTCTCTCATGGATGTTTCTGACGCTCTATCTCTCTCCCTTCCTCTCTATAAGAAATCAATAAAATATACATATTTTTTAAAAAGCTAAGTGGCTGACTCAACTCTCAACCAGTTCTTGTAGTCCCCCAGTTAGGGATGGCCAACTGGAAGAGTTGGACTAATGAGACATTAGTGGGGCTGCTGGCAACATTTTTTTGCTTTTCTGAAAAGAGATTGGCACCCTTACTACCCTTCACCCTTTCTCTTTTCCTTTTCCTTCTACCTGGAAAGGGTAACAACCACCGTCTGACCATAAAGATGAGAGCTAAATGCTAAAGATGGTGGTAGGAGAGCGGGGAAGAACCTAAGTCCCTCATGGACTTGTTGATCTTTTGTACCAGCCCTGAACATCTTGCTGTTTGTGACAAATAATTCAGTACCTGTTTAAACTACTGGTGGTTGGGTTTCCTATAAGTACAACCTGAAAACTTTTATATCTTGACTTCTATAAAAACCTCTCCCAGCATGGAACAGAGTGCAGAATCTCAAAGGGAAGTTGGGGGAGGGTTAGTGGGTGGGAGGTGATCAACCAAAGACATTGTATGTGTATATGCATAACCCATGGACACAGACAATAGGGTGCTGAAGGCCTGGAGGGGGAGGGGTGCAGGATGGGCTGAAGGGGGTCAATGGGGGAAAAAGGGGACATATGTATACTTTCAACAATAAAGAATTATTAAAAAATAAAAACCTTCTCTCCTAGTTTCTTGTTCTTTTTAAACTTCTTCACTGACTTCTCTTTCTGTGACCCATTTCTTATACTACATATATTAAAGTTCCTAAGAGATCTGCATTTCCTCTCTTTATCCTCTTCCCTTTTGCCCCATTCACTTTGAGGTGTTTATGGTGACTTCATTTGCTTAAGTGACTTTGGTTACCCCCTTACCCAAACCATAGGATCTTCTGCCAACCTTAACTCTGCCTTCAGACCCACATTTCCAACTATCTCTCCTCTTAGGTGTTGGATACACATTTTAGATTCCACACATCTGTATTGGTTAGGTTTCTTTAAAACAAACTCCGTTTAGGGGGATGTAAAAAGCTGAGTGAACTTATAAGGACACAGTGAAAGTTTTGCAGAATCCACAGTAAGGAATGCAGCTGATATTGGAAAGGGATTAGAACCAGAAAAGGGAAAGCTGTAAGGAACCCAACGAGCATATCTCTCTGTTTCTCTCATATCTACTTCCTTGGAACATGTGCTCAATTCTTATTTCTCTGCGAACCAGTGTTCTCTGTTGTTTAGTCTATATGAAAGATTGAAATTGCTGTAGTTTTCCTGTTAGATATCTAGATACATCTGGAGACTGATTTCCATTTCTCTGTAGAGACAATCTAGTTGATCCAGTTTGGAAAAGGTGTTCATACCAAAGAGAGATGGCCAGTGGGATAGGAACAAATAGCAGGCCAATCCCTTTGGATGAGGTAGATGGGTTATTAGCAGTCTTGGAGAAAAGGTAGGTCAATGCCTTCCCTTTGTGTCTAAAATATCTACACTAATAAAAGAGAAATATGTAAATTGATCATCACTCCACTATACCCACCAGCCAATCAGGATGAGTATGCAAATTAACCCAACAAAGATGGTGGGTTAATTTGCATATGCAGGTGCGGAGTGAAGACTGAAGGCTCTGGCCCGAGTGAAGACTGAAGAAGACTGAAGAGGCTTGGCTTCTCTGCTGCGGCTGGAGCGGAGAAGCCAAGCCTCACTGTGGCTGCAGCGGATAAGTCTAGCCTTGAGGCTTCACTTCTCCACTGCGGTCGGATCAAAAGTCTGGGTCCCAGGTACTGGAGGAAAACTGGTGCTGGCAGCCAGGGGAAGGAAGGCCTATTGTGTGAATCTTCATGCAACGGGCCTCTAGTATTCTCTATAATGTCCCAAGAGTAGACTCAGTAGCTTTCTTGCCATGTTTTCTTTTCCTATATATTTACAGGTTGCTTAATGGCTTTAGTATCTATTGTAGCTCCCTAGACAAGTGATTGCTTGTGGTGTTGAATTTGGAGGCTGGGGGCGTTTGTGGTGTGTATCCATCTTGGACTCCACCCTCTCTTTGTGCATATTCAGCCAATCATTAAATCCTGTTGCTTTTACCTCATCAATATCTTTCATATTTAGAATGCTCTTGAATGCCCACTGTCACTGTCTTTGTTCAGTTTCATTACTTTAGACCTTACTATTATTTGGTACAGTACCAGACACAGCCTTTGTCTGTGTGGTTCAGTTGGTTGGCACACCATCCTATACACCAAAATGTGGCAGGTTCGATTCCTGGTCAGGGTGCATACCCAGGTGCAGGTCTGATCCCTGGTAAGGGCACATATGGGAGACAGTCAATTGATGTTTCTCTCTTGCATAGATGTTTCTCTCTCCCTCTCTCCCTCTCTCCCCCTTCCTCTCTCTCAAATCAATTTTTTAAAAAGTACCAGTGGCTTAAAATACAGTTAGTCTTTTTGTATATATGGGTTTCATAACCACAGATTCAACCCACCTTGGATCGAAATTATTCAGATTTTAAAAAGTTACCTTATGGCTGGTATGTACCATGTAGTTAGACCTAGGATGCATCTGTACTGAACATGCACAGACTTGATCTTCCTTGTCATTGTTCCCTAAATGCTACAGTATAACAACTATTTACATAGCATTTACATTGTATTATGTATTATAAGTAATCTAGGGATTATTTAAAGTATATGGGAGGATGTGTGTGTGTGTGCGGGTGGGGGGGGATGGTCAAAATGTATTTCTTTTGGGTAAAAGCAAAACATTTCAAAAGCCAGTGATCTAGATGATCTCTAATGCATCTTCTGGCTTTGAGAGTCTTAAAGCACTCAGAAACTCTCCATGTGCTCTTTGTGTTTGCTACATTAAACACTAAGAGGTGCTTTATATACTCAGTATGGGTGTTGTAATACACAAGTGAGAAAACACCAAAAAGACTCTGCTCCTCTCTCAGTCTTCATCACCTTAGTAAGTGGAAGCACCATTTTAGACTTTGTGTGAGAATTAGAGAAGACGATTTCTGGGTACGGAGAGTAGAGACATGGTTTTATCAGTTATAATTTTACATTTATAAAGTGTTTCATAACCTTTTGCTACCAAGGATTAATTTGATAATAAATTCAATGAGATGTTAAAACTAGATATTTTCTTAGTGGTTCCACCAGGGAGTCATGAGATAGGCTGTTATGGGGTCCATATGAAGTGATTAAGATCCTCAGTACCCTAAATATCCGGATCTTCATAATCAGAGACAAATTAAACTAGAACCAAAGTTCTTATTGGAACTGATTAACTAGCCTCATTTAACTTTTATTTATCTAATGGGACTGTTTGAGTCAAATAGAGCTTTTGCAGAATATATGAATAGTGTGGATGGAAACAATTGCATAAAATTAGGAGTCAACTTGGAATGTATGTTCATGCCTTTTTCGATGGTCTAAAAAATTATGATTTGTGATTTTATAGTTTTTCTTTCCTGAAGAGGACAGACCATCTAAAGTGAATTAGAAATCAGTTTACACTTTTAAAAAATTTAATAATAATTTTCTAACTTGTGTGGGTATTACTTTGTTATATTTATAGTAAGGGGTGTCTGAGTGATAGAATTTCCTCTATATATACCTCCAAATTAAAAAGGTAAGACTTTACAGTCATTTCATCAGTAAGGCCTTTGTCATCTCTCAGCTGGACCAATGTTCAATTCTATAGCCTACCTCTAAACAATGATCTTCTATCAACATTCAGGAGTTTAAATGGCTTGAACAATTATGGGGAAGAAGAAAAAATCCTGAATTGACAAGAGTTTAAACTTGAAATGACTGGGAAAAAATATCCTAAATAACTACATTAGGTCATTAGTTGGAATGGAGGCTAAAAAAAAATTGAGTTATACAAAGATAAAATTACAGTTCATTTACATGAGACAGTAGATTAAAGACATGTTGTCTGCAAACACTCCAATAAACTATGCACATTCACTCAGACACAATATGCACATGAATCTCAGGACTCTTATGAGAACTAGAGACACAGTGGTAAGTGAAAAATCTACAACGTGAATGGTTGCATTCTTTCATGTTATCTCTTTGGAATGCCCGTTTTGGACTTCTTACATCAGCCAGGGGTAGCCTGTTAATTGTGCTTGTTTACCTCTAGTGCTTCAGAAGTTGTGCAGGTTAACAATTCTGTCCCACTCTGCCTGGTATATATTTTACAAATCTGTCTCCTCTTTGCTTTCTCCAATACGGTTTGCCCTGATTTTGATCCTTATCTCTTGCTAGAGTTGCTACAAGCTCAATTCCTCTTGTGTTGCCATCTCTAAAATATCCTTCATACATCATATCACTTAAAGAATCTTTCTAACATATACAATAATGTAATCATATTTTGCCTAGCTCAAACTGTTTCAAATCCCCCGATCCCCCGAATGTACACACAAACACACTGCTTAAAGAATAAAATTTAAATTAATTAGGACAGAATAAAAAATGTGCTTTAGTCACCATTGGATTTTCCTTCTACTACTACTACTTGCTCTTCCATTATTATACTTCTAGGTGCATGAAATTTGTGCATGGGTAGGGTCCCTAGGCCTGGCCAGAAATCAGGGCCGATCAGGTTCCCCGCCTCCTGGCCTCCCCACCTCCTCCTTCCCTCACACCCTCAGCGCCCCGCCACCGCCACAGGTTGCCCACCATGTTCTGCACTGCCCCCTGGTGGTGAGCACATGTCATAGTGAGTAATCGAACTCCTGGTCTCCCGGTTGAACTCCGAAGGGGACAATTTGCATATTAGCCTTTTATTATATAGGACTAGAAGCCTGTTGCACGAAGAGATTCATGCAATAGGCCTTCCCTTCCCTTGGCTGCTGGCACCAGTTTTCCTGTGGCACTCGGGACACAGGCCTTCGCTCTGGCTGGGCTCCAGCCAGAGGTCCCCCCCCCCGCCCCCAGCCGTCAGGCCTCATGGCTCTGCTGATCCCGGGGCCATCAGGCCTCACAGCTCTGCCCATCCCGGGGCCATGAGGCCTCGTGGCTCTGCTTGGTGCTGGAGCCGTGAGGCCTCATAGCTCTGCTGATCCTGGGGGGTGAGGCCTTGCGGCTCCGCTGATCCTGGGGCCCTGAGGCCTCGCTGCTCGGCGGCTCTGGGTACCTTTGGCTTCACACCACCGCTTGGAGCCTAGTATGCAAATTAACCGCCATCTTTGTTTGTGATTAATTTGCATATCACCCTGATTAGCCAATGGGAAGCATAGCAAAAGTACGGCCAATTACCCTTTTTGTCTTTTATTAGATAAGATGTGTGGCTCCTGAAATGCCATGATCTATCGCAACATCATACCCTTTGCACAGGAGAGGATTAGATTAAGCTGTGAGTGACAGAACAAAAGAAAAACAATAAAATAACCATAGTTTAAACAAGATGGAAGTTTATTCCTCTTTCATGTAAAAGAAGTATGAAGGGGTGTCCAGGACTAATAGGACAGTTTTCCAAAGGAAGGGACCCAGGCTCTGTCTGTATTGCTTGGCCATGCTCTACATGTGGTTTTACCTCCAAAGTGGCTGCGTATCCATATTCTAACAAGCCAGAAGAGGGAGTAGTGAAGTGCCCATCCTCTGAGTGATTCTTAGTGAATCCCAGAACTTTAGAGAAAGCTATTAATAAAGGGAATATCTCTTTTGGTTGGATTTGAAGTGTTGAGGCTAATGAGTGCAGCCTCCCTGCCATCATGAGGAGAGAGAAAACCTGGAGGAAACAGATTTTTAAACCCAGAAAAGAAACTAAGTTCTTTTGATATCATTTGATTCCCCAGAATCAAGCTATAGCTAAAGCAACACAGACCCTTGAATTTAAAAATTTCAGGCACAATTTGTTTTATTGAGCTTCTTTGTAGACATTGCATTTTTACAAATGGAAGGTTTGTGGCAACCCTGCATCAAGCAAGGGTATCGGTGCCATTTCCCCCAAAGCATTTGCTCACTCTGTGTCTCACGTTTTGGTAATTGTTGCAATACTTCAGACTTTTCATTATTATTATTTGTCATTGTGATCTGTGATATTATTATTGTAATTGTTTTGGGGCATCACACACTATTGAAGATGGTGAACATAATTAATAAGTGTTGTGTGTGTTCTGACTGCTCCACCAACCAGCTGTTCCCCCGTTTCTCTCCCTCTCCTCAGCCTTCCTATTCTCCCAGACACAACAATATTAAAATTAGGCCAATGAATAACTCTACAATGACCTCCACGTGTTCAAGTGAAAGGAAGAGTCAATCAACACGGCAAACTTCATTGTCTTATTTTAAGAAGTTGCCACACCCACTCTAACCTTCAGCAAACACCACCCTAATCAATAGCCATCAATACTGAAGTAAAAAGGTTACGACTAATTAAAGGCTCTGATGATAGCTAGCATTTTTAAATTTTTTTTATTTTTTTAAAATATTTTTTTTTTATATCAGAGAGGAAAGGAGAGGAGAAAGAGATAGAAACAAAAATGATGAGAGAGAATCATTGATTGGTTGCCTCCTGCATGCCCCACACTTGGGATTAAGCCGGCAACCTGGGCATATGCCCTGGCTAGGAAATCAAACTGTGACCTCCTGGTGCATAGGTCTATGCTCAACCACTGAGCCATGCCAGCTGGGCAGTTAGCATTTTTTAACAATACAGTATTCTTAAATTAAGGTATCTATACGTGTTGTTATTTTTTAACATGATGCTATGCATACTTAATAGACTACAGTATAGTGTAAACATAACTTATATGTACTGGAAAACCAAAAACTTCTTAGGTCTCACTTTCTGGTAATATTTGCTTTATTGCAGTGGTCTGGAATCAAATTGACAATATCTCTGAGATGTGCCTAAATTATTATAAATTTAGGCCAGGGTGAAACCAAAATGCTGTGATTGGACCTGGGTTCATTGTCTCTTGAAATTGAAGAATGAGTTTATGAGCAAAGAAAATGAGCAGAAGCAAACTTTATTGAGAAATAAAGATTCCCTGCAGCAGGGAGGGGGCCCAAATGGGTTACCACTGAAACTTCTTTGTCTAGAGGTGGATATATGCCATGTTAGCTCTTGATTGGTCTTTTCAAAGTATTCTGCCTTGCCCTAAGCTGGGTTGACTCAGTGGATAGGGCACTGGCCTGTGTACTGAAGGGTCCCAGGTTTGATTCTGGTCAAGGATACTACTCCCTCTTCTGGCTTGTTAGAATATGGATACGCAGCCACTTTGGAGGTAAAACCACATGTAGAGCATGGCCAAGCAATACAGACAGAGCCTGGGTCCCTACCTTTGGAAAACTGTCCTATTAGTCCTGGACACCCCTTCATACTTCTTTTACATGAAAGAGGAATAAACTTCCATCTTGTTTAAACTGGGTTGTGGGCTCCCAGTAGGGGGTGTGCAGGAGACAGCCGATCAATGATTCTCTCTGATCATTGATGTTTCTCTCTCTCCCTCTCTCTTCCTCTCTGAAGTCAATAAAAATATATATTTAAAAAAAAGTATTCTGCCTTAATAGCATCCATACATTTTCAAGCTCACATCTGCCCCCAGCTGGGTTGCCTTAGCAATTTCCACCCATCTCCACCCCCTCCCCCGCCCCTTTCCCATCCCCCACTGCAGGTTCACCTCTAGGTCACTTTGTTTTTTTCTAGGAACATGACGCAATCAGCAGGCTATATCCTGTTTATGTCTGCAAGGTCCTGTTATTCTAGGACTTCCCAATTCTTCTCCTAAGGTCCCATCCCTGACTTATCTAGCCCTCTTGTATCTCCTCAATGGTATCTACGGTGGGTAAGAAAGAAAGACAAGAAGAACCTGGTGGCCATGGTGGTATCAATGGATAGCTGCTCTTAATGAGATGAAGAGTGTGGCAGTATGCTACCTGAGTAAAAGAGCTAGGTGGACAGCAAAGAAGTTGAGATATTAGATTTGTCATTTTGAAAGTGATAGTTTCTGGAGATGACATCCGGGATGTGACTCTGGAAAGTGGGTACCTTAGGTAGTATAGATAAAAAATGTCCACCTTAGCCGGTTTGGCTCAGTAGATAGAACATCAGCCTGCAGACTGAAGGGTCCCAGGATCGATTCTGGTCAAGGGCACATGCATGGGTTGTGCGTTCGGTACCCCATAAGGATGTGCAGGAGGCAGCCAATCAATGATTCTCTCTCATCATTGCTGTTTCTCTCTCTCCCTATTACTTCCTCTCTGAAATTAATAAAAAAAATATATATATATATTTAAAAATGTCCATGGTGATGATGAGGTCATATGAAAGTTATATTTATATTATATTGTAGTCTATTAAGTATTCAGAGCACCATGTCTAAAAAACAATGTAGAGGAGAAACCAAGATGGCGGCATAGGTAAACACCTGAAATTGCTGCCTCCCACAACCACTTCAAAAATACAACTAAAAGACAAAATGGACATCATCCAGAACCACAGGAAGCCTGGCTGAGTGGAAATTCTACAACTAGGAGGAAAGAGAAAAGCACACTGAGGCTCAGAGGAGGTGCGGAAGTAAAGTACAGAGGTACGGAGGCGTACGTGGAAAGGGCTGGCAACTGAGGACACGGCTGTCTTTTTCAATCAAGAGGGAGTCTCAAGTTCTCGACTGCTCTGAACTCCAGTTCCGGGCAAGTCTCTGGGGACCCAGATTCATACAGGGAGAAATTGGACTGTCTCGCATCGGTTGGAACTCAAGGGCGGCTTTCTCTCAGAGGTGCTTGCAGTGATTACCAGAACACTGAGATGTGGGGCCTCTTAGGGTAGGACTGACGATCTGCCATAACTGTTTGCTCCGCCCTGTTTATTCCCTGAGACCCCACTCCACCCAAGCAGTGCACAGAAGCTTTTGCAGATGAAAGGCCTGGCCCTTTGCAATCTGAAAATTACCTAACAAACTGCAGCTGGGTCAGAGAGACCCAGAACTTCCAAAAGAAGGCCCAAGACCACACAGCAACTTGCATTTCTTCACAGCTGGGCCTCATCTGGGCACCTCCAAATCCCAAACAAAGAAGAGGAATCTGCA
>NW_006282604.1:111451-133152 GCF_000327345.1 Myotis davidii | reverse complement strand
GGGGGGCACGGAAGGGGGGGGGGGGGTGGGGGAAGAGACTGGACAAAAATCTTACACCTATGGATGAGGACAGTGCGGGGGGGCGGGTAAGGGCAGAGGGTGGGGTGGGAACCGAGTGGAGTGGAGCTATGCGGGAAAAATAGGAACACCTGTAATAATCTGAACAATAAAGATTTAATTTAAAAAAATAAAATAAATAAAAAAACAATGTAGATACAATAATTTAAGAATACTTTATTGCTGCCTGGCCAGTGTGGCTCAATGGTTGAGCGTCAACCGGACACTCAAGACCTGCCCCAAAGGAAGCATTTAAAGGTGGTGTACTGGCCGGTCAATCAACGATTCTCTCTCATTATTGATGTTTCTAGCTCTCTCTCCTTCTTTCCCTTTCCCTCTGAAATTAATAAAAACATATGAAAAAAAGAATACTGTATTGCTGCCCTACCTAGGTGGTTTGGCTCAGGGGATAGAATGTTGGCCCTAAGCCTGAAGGGTCCTGGATTAGGTTCCAGTCAAGGGCATGTACCTCCTCGGTTGCAGGCTTGAGGTCCCAGACTAAAGGAGCTAAATTCTCCCTTGTCTCAGGACCCCTTGCTGTTTAGTAACACAAATCGTCCTAAGGCAAGGTAGATATACACATCAAAGAGCCAGGTTTGGTTTACAGAATCCATTGTCAGATTGGGGGATTTGCCTGTGGCTGTTCAGGTGTTTGGCCAGTAGGAGGCAATAACATGTAGATTGAGATACCCTTAGCTGTCTGGCAGTAAGCAATCATTTATGCATCCTTTTCAGGTTTGGGGAAATGCCCTCAGCCATCTCCAGAGGATTCAGCCCTGCTGTCATGCTGGAATTGGCTTCCAGCAAATATTTTATTGCTAAAAAATGCTAGCCATTATCAGAGCCTTTAACCAGTTGCAAATGCCCCTCAGTGTAAGCCAGTGACGTCATGCCTGACCTTAGTTCCGCAGGAACAGACGCTGAGAGGCCAGGGCCCAATTCTCTGCTGGCTTGGTCTTTCCTAATAATAGATCTTAGCATAAATTAGAAGAAGAAGAGACCATTCAGTCAATCTTCCATAAAATATTTGTCTCACTTTGGACAGGTGATGTGAATTCAGTTATTCTCATTGCCAAGCACTAGGAGTGTAGTTATCCTCAGGAACTAGTTCGGAATTCACTTTAGCACATAGATGGAAGGGTCTTCAAAAGCCCATGGAGTTTTGTAACTTAACATGGGCAGTTTTTACGTTAGGTGAAACTAATGCCTATCTCAGCCATTCAAAGTGAAAATACATGTCGGTTACTCAAAGAGTTAGCTTGTGTAAGTTTATGATAAAAATAAGTTAAACATTAGCATCTGTCTTTCAAGGATTTATTGAATCAAGGATTCAAATTCTTTCAAGGATTTATTTTTAGAACAGTTGAGTTTCTAGAAACATTTCTTGTCTGAAAATAGAGAGCAGATCAGTTATAGCAAAAACACTAAAACTGATTTACATTTGAGACGAAGGCTGGTATTTGTGTTTTGTTTTGTTTTATGGCTAGAGGCCCGTAATCTACCCCTCCAGGAACAGTAAGTATCGTTAAGGAGCAAATTAAAAAAAAATTTTTTAAATATATTTTTATTGATTTCAGAGAGGAAGGGAGAGGGAGAGAGCTAGAAACATCAATGATGAGAGAGAATCATTGATCGGCTGCCTCCTGCACACCCCCACAGGGGATTGAGCCCGAAACCCAGGCATGTGCCCTTGACCGGAATCGAACCTACGACTCATCATTCTGCAGGCCGACTCTCTGTCTATTGACCCAAACTGGCTAGGGCAGGAGCAAATTTAAAAAGAAAGGGACCAGTTTGTCTTTATCCCACTGGAAATTGCTATCTGATTTATCAAAAGACCATCCTACCTATGAACAGGTTATTCACAAATGAAGAAATATAATGGCCATTAAGCGCTGAAAAACTGTCTAACCTCACTAGTAATCAAGGAGATGTAAATTAAATCATCGATATGCAATTTTTACCTGTCAACTTGACAGTTTGCTAAGGATGACTAGTTTGATGATCGATCTGTCTAGTTTTTCTTTACCTCACTTTTCCCATCACTGGAAATTGAATGAATCAAAGGTCAGGGTATATAAATCATCACAATGAATTTCAAGATCATTAAAGAAAGCAATTTATTGGACTATCTGAACTGTGAAAGGAGAATAAAATTTTCCTCTAGAACCAAGCCTAAAACATTTAGAAGATTTTGCTTTACAAATATGTTCAGAGATCAATATTATTGAGGAAGAGAAAAGAGAAAGAATTGGCTCTCTTCCAATTCTAAGCCTTCTCAGATGCCAGTTATTTCTGATTGGAAGTCTACCAAAGAGTGTGCAGGACCTATTCACCTCATCAGAGCTAAATGCTTGGGCTCTGATTATTCCTTAAGAAATGATTTAGCTTTTACTACATTTTTACCAAGGAACATTTCATTATGAATAGGCAACCTGAATGTAGCCTGCATTCTTCAATAATGCATTCATGGAATTACTGCAAAAGAGTGCCCATTTATTTTTATTAAAAACGGAGACCTGGCATATTATAAAAGAGTCACTATTATGGTCCTCCCCAGAGTTAAACATATTGACTTGCATTTCCCTAACATCCTAAAGATCTCAAAATGGAGAAAAGAGAAGTTTTTTTTACCCACCAAACCACTTAAAGTATTTTCAGATGATGGTGGCTGGCCAGTCATTCTTTGAAATCTTGTCTGGTCATCCTTTCAGCCTGTCCTTGGAGGTGTTCAGGGACAGTCAACAGGATCTACATGGCTGGCTGCTACACTCTTCCCTGATCACATCACCCCACATGCTTGTATCTCTTTTCTATCTCTCCTCTTGAAATACACCTGCCCCCACCCGTACATATACAGTTTTTATTTTATTTATTTACTAGTGACCCAGTGCACAGATTCGTGCACATTGAAAGGGAATTAATTAGAAGGTGGCCAGTGGGGCAGGACTGAGTGAGATGGGCCAGACACGCCCTGGAGCCAACCTCCCGAGGTCCCTCCCTGGCACCTGGGGTGGCTCCATGGCTCAAAGGGCTTCTGTGGAGTGAGCAGAGGTCCCTCTGGCAGGTGGGGTCCCTTGGCCTGGCCTGTGGGGATTGGGCCAAAACTGGCTCTCCAACATCCCCGAGGGCTCCTGGATTGGGAGAGGGCGGTTACCCGAGAACCACCGTTGCCAAGTCATCCAGTTCTTCAGCTCCTGTGTTGAGTGTCTGCCCCCTGGTGATCAGTACACTTCATTGCTACCGGTCAGATCGTCTGCCCCCCTGTTGGTCATTGCATGTCATAGCTACCAGTTGGATGGTTGCTTAGTCTTTTATATATGTCGATTTAAACTCAATGAAACTTAAAAATTATGTTTTTTTAATTGATTTTTTAGAGAGAGTGAAGGCAAGGAGATGATGATAGATAGATAGATAGATAGATAGATAGATAGATAGATAGATAGATAAACATAGATGTGAGAGAGAAAGATGGATTGCCTGCCTCCTGCATGCCCCCTACTGGGGGATCAAGCCCAAAACCCCAGCATGTGCTCTGAGAGGAAATCAAACCAACTCACTTTCGGTGCATGGGATGACCCTCAACCAATTGACCCACATCAGCCAGGGCACACATACAGTTTTCAGAGCTGAAAGAAACCTTAAAAATTATCTAGCGTAGTGAAAGTCCATCATTTAAATGTAAATTTTTGCCAAAACGTAACAAGATATAATGGCAGTTTCAACTGAATCTCCAGTACAACAAAGAACATATTCCAAAGTAAGTCTTCTGACTAAGATTTAAAAAATTTCCAAGGGGACACACCAAAACTGGTCATTCAACTCATACACTCCTCCTATATAGAGAATATAAAAAACCCTATAAAGAGAATATAAAAAGCCATGGGTTGCTAGTGAGGAGAGGAGGGTTTTGGAGAGAGCAGATAGTGTTCTGTGAGTTCCTAACCCCCTCCCCTGAGATGCTTACCCTCATCTCAAGTGCAGGGAAAGGGCCCCAATAAGACCACTCACAAAGCTCAAAACTTACCCCCCTGCAATTTGGGGATATTGAGCTCCCCCTGAGAAATCTAGAGTGAAGGCCTTGCTGGCTATCTGTTCCAATGCAAGAACAAAGGAGAGGTTGCTCATGTGTTGGGACTCACCTGCATTTATTTTTTAATTTTTCTTTCTTTTTATAACCCGTATTTCTCTACTTCATTTGGGCAAAGGATGAGTGTTTTCTATAAATCAGAAGGAAAGCATGCATGTGAGAGAGCCAGCAGGGAAGTCTTCGGTTCCATACAGAAGGACTCTGTGGATGTACCATTGGATGCCGATGGCTGTGGCAGGAGCAGCCACCAGCTGGAGTACAGATGCAAGCACCCAGGGCAAGGGACTGACAAGTGAAAGCTTCCTGGTGACGTGGGAGTTAGGAAGAGCCCACAAAATCTGCCAACGTGCCCAGGAAAAAAGAACTGGTTTAAAACCTTCTCTGAGACCAGAGAACATTTTGCCTTATCACTGCAACAGTGCCAGTTAGGGACGGATTTTTCTGCTTCTCTTTCCATGCACTCAGACCTTGGGATGTCCAAAACCCAGCATTGGCAAGATGTGGGAGGAGAAGGAGAAGCACTAGGCCAGTGGTTCTCAAACTTCCTAACGCTGCAACCCTTTAATACAGCTCCTGATGTTGTGGTGACCCCCAACCATAAAATTATTTTCGTTGCTACTTCATAACTGTCATTTTGCTACTGTTATGAATCATCATGTAAATATCTGATATGCAGGATGTATTTTCATTGTTACAAATTGAACATAATTAAAGCATAGTGATGAATCACACAAACAATATGTAATTATATATGGGTTTGCCGATGGTCTTAGGCGACCCCTATGAAAGGGTCGTTTGACCCCCAAAGGGGTCGCCACCCACAGGTTGAGAACCGCTGCTCTAGGCAATGTAGGAGGCAGAACTGCCTTCCCCCTCTTCCCTGATTGCAGCGTTCTCACTGCAACAGGCCAGAGCTGGGGGACAGGAGAAGCCACAACTTTTTGAATCATGAAACAGGATTATTTTTATTATTGAATTGAGTGTGTGTTGTGTGACCTGGAGTGACTAAAAGAATGTCCTGAAAAGTCCATGGCTTTAGTTTTTATTTGGAGGTGAAGGATAAATTAGTGCCATAGAGTGGACTTATTTATTTACTAGAGGCCTGGTGCATGAAATTCGTGGACTGGGTAGGGGGGAAGTCTGGCCTGTGCCCTCTCTCAGTCCAGGACCCTTCAGGGAATGTCCAACTGACAGCTTAGGCCCGTGGGGAGCAGCCCTATGCCAGCAGTCGGACATCCTTAGTGCTGCCATGGAGGTGGGAGAGGCTCCTGCCACCTCTGCTGCGCTCGCCAGCCACGAGTCTGGCTTCTGGCTGAGCGGCGCTGCCCCTGTGGGAGTGCACTGACCACTAGGGGGCAGCTCCTGCATTGAGTGTCTGCCTCCTGGTGGTCAGTGCGCGTCATGATGACTGGTCGTTCCACCGTTTGGTCCATTTGCATATTAGCCTTTTATTATATAGGATATTTTTTAAAGATTAAAATAGATTTTTAGAGAGAGAAAAAAAAAACATTCACATGAGAGGGAGACATCAATCAGCTGCTTCCTGCACACCCCCTACTGGGGCTTGAGCCCGAAACTCTGACTGGAAATTGAACTAACAATCATTTCGTGCATTGAATAACACCTGATCAACTGAGCAACACCGTCTAGGGGAGAAGGAAGAGGGGAGAGGGGAGAGAGGGACAGAGAGAGAGAGAGAGGGAGAGAGAGAGAGAGAGAGAGAGAGAGAGAGAGAGAGAGAAAGCGAAAGAGAAACTAAAGAAAATATTGACTAAAGAACACCCCCAAAACCAAACAGCTGAAGTTCATCTGGGCAGATTTTAGTGCCTGCTAGGTTTCCCTTTGGACCCTGCTTTTATGTGCTGATTTGGGGTCTCTGGGGAGGACTTTTGTGGCAGCCAATGTCAGAAGCTGTCCAAGTTTGGTTCTCAGCATCCTGTTCAAAGCTTCAAGTGGCCCACAGCTTGTGGTGGCTTTCACTGGGCTTGCTCTCCCCGGGAGGAGCCGAGCTGAGCTCCCAGGCTGGCTTTTTGTCAACACAGGGCCCTAAGGCAGGTGGAGGGTGTGTGCCTGCACTATTTCCCTGTCCTCCACCGGGCCACACGGAGACACTCTTAGGGAGTCCAGTTGGGTCTACTGGAAGCCAGGAGTTCCTCTCAGCTCTTTTGTGAGAGGGAAGCTCCAGCCAGGTTCCTGGGATTGTGGGGGGGTGTCTGGGCCCCACAGCCAACCACAGACACTGCCCGAGACTGCTGCTCCCTGAGGCTGCTGACGCCTCAGCTGAGTTTGTGGCGCAGAATTGGGCAAGCTGGATTCCAGAGCGGTAATTCTTAAGGTGGGGCAAGCTGGGGAGGGGGTAAGGGGTAGGGTATTTGCCTTTCCCCAGGCTTCAGGTGTTGGGAGGGGCTTGTCGCTCTCAGGATGTCAATGGATGACTCAGCACAGGCATCCTTGCAGCCATCCTCCCAGTCACTGTCCCCAACTCCCTGCACGCCCGTCTCTCCTCAGGCAGTTCCAGTCCACACCACCCTCCCTCCGCAAAAACCTAGAGTGAGTGGCTGCGAACGAAGATCCTGTGGGCCAGTCCCTCAAAAGCAGTGGCTTTGCCTCCCCGGGGAGCTCCGTTCTGTGACCAGTTGTTGCAGAGTCGCTCAGCTCTCTGTCCAGTAGAAGCCCTGCCACTGGTCGCCGCATGGCAGTTGTGGTCGAAGCTGGCTGTCCCAGCTGGGGTGCCCTTCTGGGGTTCCAGCCCCCCTCTCTCTGGGGGAACCCTCCTTACCATTGGCCTATAGCTCCTGAGAGCTTGGCCAGCGCCTCCTGGGATCCCATCCTTCCTTCCAGTCTCAATGTGGTTTCTGTCCTTCCTTTTTGAAAAGTCTCTTTTTGGGTTGGGGGGAAGGGGAGGTAAAAGTCAATCCCCAGCCGGCATTTCAGGGTGACTACTCCCCGGTTTTATTTTAATTCCAGTTAGATTCTGGGAGGAGATGGCAGAAAGATCCTCTTATTCTGCCACTGTCTTCCAACCTCTCCATCCCTGAGGTTTTGATGTCATATTGTCATTCTCATTTGTCTTTCTCTCTTTTTTTAAAATATATTTTTATTGATTTCAGAGAGGACGGGAGAGGAGGAGAGATATAGAAACATCAATGATGAGAGGGAATCATTGATTGGTTGCCTCCTGCACGCCCCCTACTGGGGACCGAGCTCAAATCCGGCATGTGCCCTTAACTGGAATCGAATCTGTGACCATTGAATCCTCAGGCCGACACTCTGTACACCGAGCCAAACTGGCTAGGGCTCTCTCTATATTTTGATCTCACCTTGTATTTCTTCTTTGATGCAATTATTTTTCAGTAATATGTTGTTTAATCTCCATATATTTGTGGGGTGTTTTTTTTTTTACTTCCTTTTTGCAGGTGATTTCTAATTTTAAAGCATTGTGGTCAGAGAATATGCTTGGTATAATTTCAATCTTCTTTAATTTTTTGAGGCTAGTTTTGCAACCCAACATGTAGTCTATCCTTGAGAATGTTCCATGTGCACTGGAGAAGAATGTATAATTTGATGTTCTGGGATGAAAGGCTCTGTAAATATCAATGAAGTCCATTTGGTCTAGTGTGTCATTAAGGCAGACATTTCTTTATTGATTTTCTGTTTGGATGATCTATGTAGAGCTGTCCATGGAGTATTAAGGTCCCCAACTATGATTGTGTTTCTGTCAGTTTCTTCCTTTAGTTCTGTGAGTAGTTGCTTTATATATTTTGGTGCTCCCTCTTGGGTGCATATATATTAAGATGTGTTATGTCTTCTTGATGTGGTGTTCCCTTTATAATTATGAAATGTCCATCTTTGTCTCTTCTTACCCTTGTTATCTTGAAATCTATTTTGTCAGATACAAGTATGGCTACACCTGCTTTTCTATGGATCTTATTTGCTCGGAGATTCATTTTCTACCCTTTCACTTGGAGTCTAACTTTGTCTTTGCAGCTTAGTTGGGTCTCCTGAAGGCAGCATATGGTTGGGTTTTATTTTTTTCATCCAACCTCTACTCTGTGCCTCTTTATTGGTGAAGTCAGTGCATTTACGTTTAGGGAAATTGTTGATATATAAGAATTTCCCATAGCCGTTTTACCTTTTGTTTTCTGGTAGCTCTGTTGCCCACATTGGTTCTTTTCCTTTGTGTTGCTGTCTGGTGTTTTTGTTTGGTAGTATTCATACTTCTTTACTCTGTTTCCCCTTTTTTTTAAACTATGTGTCTCAATTTTGGGTTTGTCATATATGATCACCATTGGGCTATGAAAAAGAAAGTTTCATACATATAGTAGTGCTTTTTCTTTTGAATGCATCTGATCTTCATCCTCCTTTGCAAATTCAGACCTTTACTTCCTCTGCCTTTATGTTGTTGTCACAAATTATCCGTTTATGCTGTAGGTTTGCTGGTGATCATACTTGTAGTTCTGTGACCTTTTGTTCTTTGTTTCTGGTAGAATAACCCCTTGAGTACTTCATTTCACTTTCTTTTTGTTGTTGTTGTTGTTTTTAGAGAAACATCTTTTATTTGGGAAACATGTCCCAAAACATATCAGAAGTAGAATAGATTCCAGAGACTATGGCGCTGTGCACAGCCCTACCCCCTCCCTCCCCCCCAGATAACCCTGAGGGTGAACATTCCCCTTCCCTCCTTGGGCTCCTATGGGTCTAAAAAATGTTGGCAGCTCAATGTTTGTCATCTGGGTATGGGGCACCATATCCATGTCACTGATCCTAGGATGCAGTAGTGGTAGGGCCCGTGGGTCTGCCAACCCTCCTTCCACCCCAACTCAGCAAACGTTTCTGCCCCACCCCAGACTAAAATAAGGAGCAAGAGGACCCCTTCACTGAGGTGCTGAGCAGGGCTCAGTCCATCAGTGTGCTTTGAGAAACAGGGAGGCATTTTATTTGGCACTTTAAAAATAGAGTGAGCAGAACTGGAGAAGCCAGAGAAGGTACCAAAACTGGCAGGAAGAGGCCACTTGGCACTAGTGTCTTGGGAGAAAGGAAGAGGGGGATAGATGTGAGAGTAGGAGCTGAGAAACTTAGGAGGGATCCACTCCAAACGACAGAGGGATGAAATGGGCTAGAAACAAGAGAACTGCTGACTCTGGGCCTGTGTCCTCTCTACTTCCATCCCAAGCATCTGGGTACAGTACCCAATTTTAGCCTCCCCAGTGTCAGCTTGTCCCTGTGTAGTGTCTGCCAGATTCTAGCACCCAGAGTCTTCCTTAATACTAATGTCTCTTGACCATGTGTCTAGTGATTTGACCATGCCTTGTCCCTTGAGCCTGGGGACCAGGCTTTTGTCTACCTACTTCTTTCCCATTGGTCAGATTGTTCCAAAGGCTCCATCCCACCTCTCAGAGAACTCTTTGGTCCTCAATACTTCTCTTCCCCATTCCTGAGGAGGGGAGGTGGGTCAAGGGCACCTGGTACCCAATCTCCCCTGCCCCTCTTGGAGCACCCTAGACTTGGATGAAGAGTCAGCCAGTAAATAGAGCAAAGCCTTATAGGAGCAGAATGACCTTGAGGATCCTCTGCTGGGAAGTGGCCAGCTCCTGGGGCAGGATTTCCAAGAAAGTGATATAGATAAAGGTGCCAGCTGCCATGCCCTCTAGCACAGACTGGGCCAGCTGGTGCAGTGGGCCGGCTGACTCTGCCAGAGCTGCACCCAGCCCAGTGCCCAGGGGTGTCGTGCATGAGAAGAGAATGCCACAGCCAACCACCACCTTTGCTCGCAGGTGGCTCTGCAGCAGCCTCAGGGACAAGCTGAGGGCCAGCTTTCCTGATGGAGCAGCAAAGCCAGACACAGCTCCATGGCCCGAGCCGGTCTTGCTGCAGTCCCACTGCCAGCCCCTCGAACACTGAGTGCAGAGCCAGGGAGGAGACCAGTACACCGGCACGCAGGGCTGAGGGAGCTGCCAGAGCTCCGCTTGCCTGTGGGAAGCTTTGCGTGTGCCAGTGCTGTGGCCCACCATTCACTGTTCCCAGCAGCGCCCTGGTCTCCTCTCGAGGTGGTGGCACTGACTGCTCCTTGTAAACCAGCGTGATCTGCTCCATCATCAGGACCAGGAAGAAGCCCACGGCCAGGATCAACTCTTGTAGGGGAAACTGGAGCGACACACGCAGGGCTGCCAGGGCCTCATCCATGGCAGACAGGTAGTCAGGCAGCAGGGCCAGGAGACAGGTGACCGGAAACACACGCCCAGCAAAGCAGCTTACCAGGCTCAGCGCTTTCTGGCGGAAGGCTCAGGGCTTCAGGGTTAGTTCCGGGCGAGCAAAGGACACATGGGCACCAGACTGCAGATGAGAGAGGCACCAGCAGGAGCACCAAGGCCCCCAACTTCACCTCCGTCCCACGGGCACTGGGGGATCCGAGGCCACCGCCTCTGGGCGCCACATAAGAGCTCTGGTTCTCCCAGGGCCCCATGGTGGCTGTGGCTGCTCCAGTGACTCTCAGACCTCGCAGGGGTCTCACCCATGGCACCCGCTCGGTTCCAGCCTCCAGTCGGGCCTCACTTTCATTTCTAAAGGATTACTTTGCTGGACAGATCACCTTGGCTGGTAATTTCTCTCAACAGTTTGAATATCTGGTTCCACTCTCTTCTGGTTTGTAGAGTTTCTACCGAGAAGTCCAATGTAACCAAATGGGCTTTCCTTTATAGATTACTTTCTTCTTTTCCTTGGCTGCCTTGAGAATTCTTTCTTTGTCATTAATTTTTGACAGTCTTAAAACCATATGCCTTAGAGGAGACCTCTTTGGATTGAGGCAAGTAGGTATTCTGTTTGTTACAGCCAGGATCTTTTGCTTATTCTTCCATGGTCACACATAATATTCTACTTTTCACATTGCTTCCAAATGCTCTCTTACTTCTCACCTGTTCAAGATCCTAACCATAATTTAAAGCTTGGGAATAAAGGGTATTTCCCCCCTAGGAAGTCTTCTCTGAGCCTGGAATCATCTCACCTAATTCTGAATCTCTGTAGAATGTATGGCGCTTGATATTTATTGTTTTACTTTGTTAGTCAACTTTTATTATACACTAGAGGCCTGGTGCACAAAAATTCTTGCACTGGGGGTGGGGGGCGTCCCTCAGCCTGGACTGTGCCCTCTTGCAGTCTGGGACCCCTCGGGGGATGTCCACCTGCTGGCTTAGGCCTGCTCCCCAGGGGATCGGGCCTAAGTTGGCAGTCAGACATCCCTCTGGCAGCCCGGGAGCCCTCAGGGGATGTCCACTTGCCAGTGGGGAGCAGGCCTAAACTGCAGTCGGACATCCTTAGCGCTGCTGAGGAGGCAGGAGAGGCTCCCACCACCACTGCTGTCCTGGCAGTCATCAGCCTGGCTTGTGGCTGAGCAGAGCTCCCCCTGTGGGAGCGCACTGACCACCAGGGGACAGCTCCTGCATTGAGCGTCTGCCCCCTGGTGGTCAGTGTGTGTCATAGTGACCAGTCATTCCTAGTCATTCTGCTGTGAGGGTCAATTTGCATATTACCCTTTTATTATATGCCTGGTGCATGGGTGGGGGCTGCCTGGTTTGCCCTGAAGGGTGTTCTGGATCAGGGTGGGGGTCCCACTGGGGAGCCTGGCCAGCCTGGGTGAGGGGCTGAGGGCCATTTTCAGGTTGGCCACACCCCCTTCAGGGAGGGAAGGGTGTCCTGCTGGGGTGCCTGGCAAGTCTGGATGAATGGCTGATGGCTGTTTCCAGGCTGGCTATGGCCTGGAGCCACCCAAGCTCCCAGTGGAGGCTGGCTGGAAGCAGGTATCTGGGATTTATTTATCTTCTATAATTGAAACTTTGTTGCCTTTAGCGGAGGCCACAGATGGCCAAGGAAGGCGAGAAGCTTGGCTTCCTCCATCGCCAGGGCAACCAAGCCTCCTGCTTGCTCCAGCTCCATGACTGCTGGCCGCTATCTTGGTTGGGTTAATTTGCATATAGTCGCTCTGAGTGGTTGGTGGGCATGGCTTGGGGCATAGCGAAGGTACAGTCAATTTGAATGTTTCTCTTTTATTAGATTAGATGTTATATTTTGCCAATAAAGTTCTAAGTTCTTGATGCCAATATATATACATATATATACTATATACATACTAATGTCTTGAGCCTAAGCACTGCATACATTAAACCAAAAATTGGGACCTATGGTCTGTGAAAATGTGTACTTATAGGGAGAGAATACTGCTATTTGAATTGGGCCACTCATAACTTGTAGAAATCCATTAAAACTTCAAACTTTATAAGCCTTTTTGTTGATGCATTTCAATTTGTTTTCTAACAATTGAGTTTTGCAGGACAGTCAGCATGATGTTATTTTGCATATATAAGTTCAAAGTTTAACTTTAAAAAATATGTTTTTATTGGTTTTAGAGAGAAAGGAAGGAAGGGAGGGAGAGAGAGAGAGAGAAATATCAATGACAGATAAACATCATTCGGCTGCCTCCTGCTCCCTCCATACAGGGGATCAAGCCTGCAACCTGGGCATATGCCCTGACTGGAAATTGAACCGGAGATCTCTCTGTGCATGGGATGATGCTCCACCAACTGAGCCACACTGGCCAGGGCAAGTTTAACTGTTTTATTAATTTTAATTTATCTGATAATGGGAAAGCAAGTAAATCAAAGCACGAAAATAAAATATATTAAGTCTAAAAATATTCTTAGTTGATTTATTTTGACAAGTGTTTAAATTATTTAGCTGTTCTGAATTTATTTTATTTTAATTATTTATAACAATACACTGTAGTGCATTAGGGAATGTCTTGAAAAGTGTTTTGTAAAAGTGGGCAGCATCTCAGTAATAATAGCACTATAACTCTGCCATTTAATTTTTGCTGACAAGTGGGTTGAGCTTGTGAGGGTAATCATAAGAAACGTTAGGGGACAGTACCTATGCAATTGAGACAGGAAGGCACTGTATTGCCTTTTCAATTTTTTGTGCTACTATAGTTTTTCAATACTTTTTAAAACTGTCAGCAGTTAAATAAGACTTTTAGTTTATTCTTGATCTTAAAATATCATCTTTACATGCACTCAGTGCTATATGCACAAATTTCTCAAGTGCTTACCTCCTTACTTTTCAAAAGCAGTACTTTTAAATGATGTTCCATTACCTCCTAAATGTTCAAACCTCTTCTTTTTTTTTTACTCCTGCTTGGAAACTCTTTCAAAAGCACTTCAGTATTTGAACAATAATGCAATAGTGTACAATGTAAATTTTATGTGGGACAACTCTATGTAATGATCCTAGCTTCCTTATGCATTTTTCTTCGTGATGTCTTTCCCGTTGACATTTCCAGTAGAGGTGCCTCAGTTATTCCCCAGTGAGATTGAGATAAACAGAAAGGGGGCTAAAAGTTTGTTGACTTTGAGAAGAATCGGCTCTGGCTGGTGTGGCTCAGTTGTTTGAGTGTTACTCCAGATACCAAGTCATCACCAGTTCAGTTCCTGGTTGTGCGCTCAGTCCGGTGGGGAGTGTGCAGGAGGCAGCCGATTGATTTTTCTCCCTTTGTTCCCCCCTCCCTTCCTCTCTCTCTCTCTCTCTCTCTAAAAATCAATAAAACATACTTTAAAACAACAACAACAACACAAAAACCCAAGAAGAATCAATGCATGGGTTATTTAACTCCTGCCGTGGACATCACCTGTGTTTTTTGCTAACAAACACTGTGCTCAGACTACTCTTAGTGCTGGTTAATAACCCAGAAATTTGTAACCTTTAGCACTATCCAAGACTTATAATTATATCTGTGAAATACAGAAATAAATACTTACTGGAGAGATGGTCTCTGTCATGGGACAAAGGCTTTCTAATTTATGTATCGACTCTTGTGTTTCATGTAAGTGGTAACATCATGGCTTAGCACTTGACCTCCATCCTTCCTAGCACTTGATTTCCTTCCAGTGAGCTTTCCTGGTTAGCAAAGGCTGGAACGGTAAAAATTAGATTCCCAGACTTTTTTGTGGCTTTCAGATAAGAAGTCCATACCTTCAGGATGGACATTACAAACATTTACAAAAGTCGGAAGGCTAATATTTTGGATCCTACATCCAGCTTCAACAATGATCAACATTTTGCCACTCTTGTTCCATCTATCCCTCTCCACTTTTTTGTTGTTGGAATTTTAAAAAACAAATTTAAGATGTCATTTCTTTGTGCCTATAAATATTTCAGAAGGCATCTCTAACGATAAGTACCTTAAAAATATTGACAACAGCTAGGCTCTTGCAAGATGTGTATGATCACGATATGAAAGGTAGAGGTGAGGTAGAGGTCATCTGTCTGTAACGTCTACTACTGAGCATGGGTGGTGAAGACTTTTGGGTGTTTTTTGCAATAGCAGTCCAGTGTCTAGTTCACTATTGCCTAATACAGGGCCACTGCACTTCCTAGATGATTGATCTTTATCATCAAGGATATATAGTGTTGCCGCTAGCAATATAGGGGACCAAAAAAAGGAGTTTTTCTGGAATCTAGGGAGGCCTCTGGGTTGCCTCTGTGTGCCATGCCGGTGATAAATGTTAATGGAAGGCTAAGCTACCTTATACAGGCGGGACTTCTCAGGAAGTAAACAACAGCTTACATGGCATCGACTATGTGTCATTGACTCTTCTAAGCATTTCACATTTATCAACTCATCGAATGCCCGCAATAACCCTATGCTGGAGACACTTTCATTATCTTTGTTTTACAGATGAGCATCGAGGCACAGAGAGATGAAATGACATGACCAAGGTCACAGAATTAACAAGCGGCAGAGCTGGGCTTCAAACCCAGAAAATATAACTCCAGAGCCAGGCGCCTAAAAACTGCGTTTTACTAGCTATTAGTTTGGAGCATTTTACTAGGTAAGAACCAAACCAGTTGAGGGCAAAGGGAACATGGAATGAGTAACGAAGAAGCAAATTATAAGTATCAGCTATGGTTTTAGGACCTGTAGCAGAAATATGACCTGTAGTAGCAACCCATATATTTTTCCTTTCTGTTTATATATTGGTGCTCTTTGATTCATCTGCAGTTATTGTAAACAGGTCCCCTCGTAAACAATTCCTTTGCTTGCAGGCAGTGCCTCACTGCGAGTGTTTCTCTGTTTTCCTGCTTACGGCTTTCTCTGAAGTTGTTAGCGTCTGCTCAGCCCATGCACAGGGCAGCCCAGGCCGGGAGAGGCATTAATGCCGTGGGGTAACTCTCTACCCTGGGGGGTTGGAATTGTTGGATAAATGCCCATCTTCATTCTTCAGAGGGAGAACTTGGAGTTGCATTTGATCTGTGCCTCAGCGGATTCCCAGTGGAATGAGCTCCAGTTACTCCCAGTGGTAACCAGCTCAATAATGGATTCTATCACTGACTTTAGAGAGGAAGTGGGGGAGGGGGGAAGTAAGAGAGGGAGAGAGGGAGAGAGAAACATGAATGTGAGAGAAACATTGATTGGTTGCCTCCTGAATGTGCCCTGCCCAGGGATTGATCCCATAACCTGGGTATGTGCCCTGATCGGGAATTGAACTCAGGACCCTATGGTGCACAGGTTGACCCTCCAACCAACTGAGTCACAGCAGGCAGGGCACATACTCTATTGTATTTCCACCTTTCCTGCCTCACACACCCCACTCTTTTATTCCTCCTTTGTAGGATCGCCTCCCAAATAAATACATGCACTCATGTCCTGTCTTGGGTACAATATTTATACACATGAAACCATTTCCCATCATTTTTCTTCTTCCTTTCTCCTTCTTTGCGTACTATGTGTTTGTGGTTAACTTCATAATTTAGCCCCCTGCTTATAGAATATGATGGTAGGATTGGGACTAAATAAAATGAGGAATGAGCAGCACCCTGAGATGGATGCAATGATTCTTAAGAGTTCGAACCTACCCTTCTCGTGAGAGATTTCACATCTTTTTATTAGGAAGGGTAACTGCATCCTGTTAGGTAGGACAGGTTGTTTTTGCTCTTTCTGTTGTTTAGAAGGTTAAGTATGGCTATCGAGTAGCCAAAGGGCTGAATTATACAGAATATAATTCATAATTCAACCCCCATTTCCAGTGCCTTCCACTTTCCCTTCGTATACTCAGAGTCTGAAAAGTTACAAACTGCACGTTTAAGACTCCCTTGTAGTTGTGATACAATGTCCACAAGTTAGATGCATTTTGTATGCTTTAAAGGTGGGAGTGCGACAAAGGCTATGTGATAGCACTTCTAGTATTTTCCACTACCAAGTATGGGGGTGGGGTGTTGGTTTTTTTCTTCAATTCTTAGCTTTGCTGGTAGCAAGAGGCAAGGCATTGGACAGCTGACAGGCACGGAGTGAGCCGACAACCACCACGTGTGGCAGCAGAGACGTCGCGATCACCGCGGTCTCCATACTGTGCTCCAGACTGTGCAGAGGCCGCGTCCTCTGGCCAGCTAGTTCTACGGTGCTGTTCTTCCTACGAGTCATCCCTGGAAACGGGACTAGTGTCTGCTTCTCCTGGCACTCAAAATGTTTCCCTTTGTAAGCACCTAATTCTCTTATATCCTTTATGTTTAAAAATAGTTCCCAGTTACAACTGGACCCTGACTGAAAAAATTAGAATGAGACCTACCTCTAGGTGGTATCACCTCAGGGTTTATTACCAGACTCAGCTTCTGGATCAGCAGAGTTTGGACCTGAACTACTCTTTAAAAAAATAAAATAAAAATGTTAATCCTCACCTGTGGGGATTCCATTGTTTTTCTACTAAAACAGAAGCTCTTATTAAGAATCTTTAGGGCCCTGGCCAGGTAGCTCAGTTGGTTAGAGTGTCATTCTGCTATGCCAAGGTTGTGGGTTCAATCCTCAGACAGGGCCCACACAAGAATCAACCAATGAGTGCATAAATAAGTGGAACAACAAAATGGACCTTTCTCTCTCTTTATCTTTCTCAAATCAATCGATAAAAGGAGAGAATCTTTAGGTTTAGAGGCATATAAGAGATAATCTCTTTCAGTAGCCTCATTTTACTTTATTTTATTGTATGCACTATGTTTTTTCTGTTTGGTTTCCTTTTTATCTACTTTAAAAAATTGGTATAACTTAAAGTGTACATAAAAGTGTAGCTCCATGAATTTTTAAGTATGTGTACACCATGTTAACACTACTCAGGTCAAGATACAAACATTTTTTAGTACCCCAGAAAACTCTTTCATGTTCTCTCCCAGTTGATAACTCCCTATAATGTATTAGTTTTATAGGACTGCCATAGCAGGAGGTCTCAGTTTGATTCCTGGTTGTGACTCGAACCCCAGTAGCGGGTGTGCAGAAGGCAGCCGATCAATGATTCTCTCTCATCATTGATGTTTCTATCTCAGGGGTGGGCAACCTTTTTGTGAGTGCGTGCCAAAACCAGCAAAATCCTGACTCAAAATTCTTCTTCGTGCCAACCTTAATTTTTTGAGAACATGTTATGCTTACTTGATATCTCTTAAGGTGTACGTATGTGAAGAAACTTGAAGAAATGGTAAATTCATTCGAGCGACAAAAACACAATATATGATGATGAAAAATACATTTATTTTTTAATGTGTACATGTACACTGATAGTCTGACAGAAAACTTTATGACTCTGTTTGATATTATCAGTGGGACTTTTGCTGCTGCATCACTGATGACAGATTTTACATCAGGTTTATATTTCGTGACCTTCAGAGGTATGCACAAGCAACTACTTTCATCTATTAAAATAGATTAAAATAGATGTAAGTCTCCTATTACGAGACTTAACAAAATTCATCACTGAGAACAAAGATTCACAAGTGTATGTGGATGAAACCAAAACACTGGTCGGATCTAGGAAGGCAGGGAGAGTTAAGGCAGAGGCATAGAAATTGCTCTTCCCCTTTCTCATCAATCCATGTCTATGGTCTTTAAGATAACTTGTTATGTAAAATTATTTATTTAACTAAGATGCACTTACACTGAATTTATCTGAAAAATAAAAAAGTTGATATTAAGAAAAAAATTGTAAATGGAAGATTATAAGAGAGGGTTTCGCGTGCCAGCAAAAGTTACTGGCGTGCCATGTTTGGCACGCATGCCAGGGGTTGCCCACCACTGTTCTATCTCTCCCTCTCCCTTCCTCTCTGAAATCAATAAAAAATTTTTTTTTAAAAAAGAATAAAGCTCATTTTAAAAATATTTCAAGATGGCAACAGCAGAGCATGAAATCAGGCATGGGGCCCTTCTGAGCAGGGGTCCCATGTGACTGCACAGGTCATGCACATGAATTTGACCCTAGGCATTTCTAAACAATCAACTGCATGTAACATTAATAAATTTATCTACTTTATGGGAGAGAAAAAGCAAGCTAGAATTAAATTACTAGACAAAAGCATATAAAATGGAGGAGTTACAGTTCAAGTATTCTAAGGTTCTTGTATTATTTGGGGAGAATGAAGACATTTTTTAACTTTAAGTTTGCATGGCAACCATAAAAGAATAGACATAGTGGAATGTATATATGCATAACCCCAAGATACAGATAATAGTGTGGTGAAGGCCTGGGCAGGGGTGGGGGCAAGCTAGAAGAGGTCAATGGGGGAGAAAAGAGAACATATGTAATATTTTCAACAATTAAGTTTTTTTAAAAAAGTAACCTACCAAAAAAAAAAAAGAATAGATATAGCGTATATAACTTCCAAATAAGTAGAGGAGAAAAAAACATAGCCAAATCAAAAGGCAAGAAAGGGAAACAAAGTACCATTAAGTGACATAGTAATTTGATATAAATAAATCCAAATATTCCAGTAGGCAAATAGACTAAATTCCAATGAAAAGTCAAAGATTGCCAGTTTGCAAAATAAAACAAAATCCAGCTATATGCTATGTCAAGAGATGTATAAACATCATTATTATACAGACATACTGAAAGACAAAGAATGGGGAAAAAATACCCCAGGCCAATACTAAACAATAGAAAAAGAAGCTAGTAAAGATACTAATATATTAGTTTCAGGAAAAACTGACTCTAACACAAAAAGTATACAGATAAAGAGTGGCATTTCTGCTGAAACCGGTTTGGCTCAGTGGATAGAGCGTCAGCCTGCGGACTGAAAGGTCCCAGGTTCGATTCCGGTCAAGGGCATGTACCTGGGTTGCGGGCACATCCCCAGTAGGAGATGTGCAAGAGGTAGCTGATCGATGTTTCTCTCTCATCGATGTTTCTAACTATCTCTCTCCCTTCCTCTCTGAAAAAATCAATAAAAATATATTTTAAAAAAGAGTGTCATTTCATAATGATAAAAATATTCAATTCGCCAAAAATAAATAACATTTTAATAGTTGCTATGTACCTAATAAGAAAAAATTAAAGTATACAAAGCACATATTGGCAAATCTACAAGGAGAAACTGACAAAGCCCCCATCACAGAGGGATTGCTTAATGCACTGGTTTTCAAACTTCAGTATACATCAGAACCCATGGGAGGCTTATTAAAACAGGCTGTTGGGCCCACCTCCAGAGCTTCTGATGTAACAGGCTGAAGGTAACCCTGGCTGGTGTGGCTCAGTTGGTTAGAGTGTCCTCCTGTACACTGAAAGGTCACAGGTTTGATTCTGGGTCAGGGCACATACCCAGGTATCAGGTTCCATCTCTGGTCAGGGCAAGTGAGGGAAGCAAGGGTGTTTCTTATCTCATAACGATGTCCCTCCCTCCTCCCTCTCTTTCTCCCTTCCTCTCTCAAATCAACAAAAAGCACGTCCTTGGGTGAGGATTAAAAAAAAAAAGGCTGAAGGTGGAGTCTCAGAATTTCCACTTCTAACAAGTTCCAAAGTATTGTTGATGGTTTTGGTACCAGAATCACTGGTTTCAATAATGGATAGGTCAAACACAAAAAAATCAGTAGGAGATGGAATATTTGAAAAGCACAATTATTAAGCTTGATCGAATGGACATATTAGAACATTGGAGAATACACATTATTTTAAACACACTGAAACCTTTATGAAAATTGACCATTTACACTCAGTCTTAAAGCTAGGCTTGGCAAATTTCAAAGTATTGGTACCAGAGGCTACATTATCATGCAATTAAGTTAGAAATCAACTGTATAAAAATAACTGAAAAAGTCTTATTTTGCTTAGAAATTAAGGGGTGTCTTAATAACCCCTGAGCAAAGAAGAAATTATAATGGAAAGATGGAAGGAAGGGTAGAAGCATTTTCATTTCTTGAATTCCACTGATCATATCTGGAACTGTGGTCTGTATATATTTGCTTTCAACCAATAGTGGTAGATTGATTTGCAATCTGTCCTATAATAAGACAATGGTAATAATGTGAATTCTTCAAACAAAGTTGCCATCGAAGCACACAGTATTACTGATTTAGTCTGTTTAATAACAAATAATTCTGCCAATCACCCCACTGATCACCCTGCAGACGGTGACCAGTGGTGGAGGTGGGGGGCAAGCCTGCCACCCAGCTCCCAGGTGCTGAGGGAGCCAGGCGAGGAGCCCGGCCCGGATCAGTCATCCTGGAGGCAGGATGTCGGAGCAGGTGAGGGGGCGGCACCAGGCCAAGGTGGGGTGCCAGGCAGGGCTGCGAGGCTGCGAGGCTGGAGGTGCGAGCTGGGGCCCGATCTCTGCAGGCCACCCCGAGAGACCCCACCCATGCACGAATTCGTGTTCCGGGCCTCTAGCTCATCTTATAACTGAAAGCTTGTACTCTTTGACCAATATTTCCCCATTTCCCCCATTGCCTGGTAACCACCATTCTACTCCCTTTCTTCACAGAGTTTAACTCTGAGATTTGGAAGTATATTTATTTACAATTATTATCCTATATAATAAAAGCCTACTATGCTAATTGTCCCCTCGGGTGGTGGTTTGACCGGGAGTTCTACTGCTTCTTATGATGTGCGCTGACCCCAGGGGGTGGCACAGAACATGATGGGTGTTGGTGATGCGACGCTTTAATCTTTCTGGGCTTAATTTACTCACCTGAAAAAATAGTGCAAACAAGCCTATTAAAAACAGTGTGAACAAGCTAATACATGCTAATAAGCCTAGCATTTTTAGAAAGCGTGTGTGGCAGACTACATTTTCCAATGGTGGCTGCAACAATATTTCCCATCCCTCACATATAACCTCTCACATATCTCCTATCACGACGTGGGGGTTGTCTTAGTTTGTTGGGGCTGCTCTAACAAGTTAACATTGACTGTGTGCCTTAAACAACAAACCTTTATTTCTCACAGTCTGCAACAGGGAAATATGAGGCCTGGGTAGCAGCCTGGTCGGGTCCTGGCGCGAGTCCTCTCCTGGGTTGTGGACTGCCAACTTCTCATTGTATCCTCACGTGGTGGAACAAAGCCAACGGGCTCTCTGGCCTCTCACAGGGCTCAACTCTCATGCTCTAACAGTGGTTCTCAACCTTCCTAATGCCGCAACCCTTTAATACAGCTCCTCATGTTGTGGTGACCCCCCAACCACAAAATTATTTTCATTGCTACTTCATAACTGTAATTTTGCTACTGTTATGAATCGTAATGTAAATATCTGATATGCTATA
>NW_006282604.1:106192-109155 GCF_000327345.1 Myotis davidii | reverse complement strand
CAACCTTCCTAATGCCGCAACCCTTTAATACAGCTCCTCATGTTGTGGTGACCCCCCAACCACAAAATTATTTTCATTGCTACTTCATAACTGTAATTTTGCTACTGTTATGAATCGTAATGTAAATATCTGATATGCTATATGTGTTTCCCGATGGTCACGACCCACAGGTTGAGAACCGCTGCTAACCTCCGACAGTCCCCACCTCCAAATGCCATCACATCGGGAATTAGATTTCAGAACACGAAATTTGGAGGGCCACAGACATTCACTCCATAACAGTGTCTCCCCTTGTATCTCAGTTTGTGATTATGGTATTGATGGTGCTCTGTGACTTCTGAAGCCAGGACATGAAGGATGATACTGAGGGGGAAAAATCAGTCTTTAACATTTGGAAGCCGGCCATATTTTTTCTCTTATTGAGCATAAACAATCTTAAGAGTATCATCCTCAGACACGGTTGTTCTGAGACCGTGATTAAATGAGACAAAGCAAGGCCAGTTCATAATTTTATCTAACAAGGTCACTGTGCCACCCACGCAATACCAACTCTCCTTCTCTTGGTCAAAATGAGTGAGGCTATTTCTTCACCAATTGCAGTTCTATCCTTACCTTAGTCTGCTCTTTGTACAGGTAGGATAATTGAGATACCAATTGGAATTGCATCCAATCTGACAGAGTTCAATCCAGGGAGAATCAATCCCTCCTTCCTCAGATCCTCCCTCAAATAACTCAAGCACAGCCCAAATCCTTTAATAGGTTCTTTCTCTTTTTTTTATTGTCCAAAATTTTACATATGTCTCCCTTTCCCCCGATTAACACCCTCTTTTTTTAAAAAAAATATTTTTATTGATTTCAGAGAGGTAGGGAGAGGGAGAGAGAGATGGAAACACCAGTGATGAGAGAGAATCATTGATTGGCTGCCTCCCACATGCCCCACACTGGGGATTGAGCCTACAACCTGGGCATGTGCCCTGATCGGGAATCAAACTGTGACCTCCTGGTTCATAGGTCGATGCTCAACCACTGAGCCATGCCCGTTGGGCTCTAACATCCTCTTACTGAGACATCCGATGGTTCTCCCATGGGATTTGTTCTCCCTCACTGCTAGGAGTAATGAATTCAATTTGTTTAACTACATGTATATTCATGACGGTCTTTGACTGGAGTATATCAACTACATTTTTTTTTTTCTCTCTCCTAGGACACTGCTTGGGGGCGGGGTGGAGGCAGGGTAGGGAGGGAAACCAGGTGCCAGGTAAGCAGACCAATTACCCTAAAGTCACCAGGTTGTGAGGACTAAGTGGAGAGAGATAGGCTGGTCAGTCCCAGATGCTACAGCCCTAACACCCCACCCCACTGTCTCCCATCTCACCCCACCGTGGGACTTCTAGCTTCAGCTGCCTTCTGACTGGAACTGCAGGGAAGACTTGAGCCAGATCTCCTGGCCCAGACCTTCCTAAATTTCTGACCCACAGAAACCACAGAGATAATAAAATGATTGTTGTTTGAAACCACTAAGATTTTTGGGTGATTTGATACATTCAATAGGTAACTGGAACAGGATTGAAAATGTTTAGCCCGGCTGGTGTGGCTCAGTGGTTGAGTGTTGACCCATGCACCAAGAAGTTACTGGCTCGATTCCAGGTCAGGGCACATGCCTGGGTTTTGGGCTCCATTCCCCAATAGGGGATGTGCAGGAGGCAGTCGATCCATGATTCTCTCTTATTATTAATGTTTCTATATCTCTATACCTTTCCCTTTCTCTCTAAAATCAATAAAGGCATTTTAAAAAATAAGAAAATGTTTATAACATATCTGGCACACAGTAGGTGTTCAATAAGCAATAGCTGTCTTTTGGAATTTATAAGAAGGAGGTTGTTATGTACAACATCTCCAACACCCAAGTAAATTTTTTTTCCAATAAATTTTCTTTAACAAAAAACCATTGGTGCCCATGGATCCACTCAATTTATTTTAATCCTGATACCAAAATAATGTAGACTGATCAATAATCCTCAGTAAGGGGATGAATTTACTTTAGACCAATGCTAGAGCATTACTATCATCGCTACTTTTTGAGGAGGATTTTCTGTTTAGGGAAATACTACCTATCATTTAGGTCAGAACTTTAGAGTCCCTATCAGTGGTAGACTATATTTCCCAGCCTCATTTTCCTGTGGGGTGATATGTTGAGTCTAACATGTTTTGAATTAGGATTAATGTGATTTATTGAATAATATCTTAACTTAATATTTTTCAAGTTGCAAAAGTAGAATATTCCCATAGTAAGAATACAACATGAAGATTGAAGATGTGTAAGGCCATTTCTCTTTCCTTATTCTTCTCCTCACTTTTCCCACCACCACTCCCATGACCTAAACTTATATCAGTAGCCTGGACACAGGAAATATAAAGATATGTATGTAGATATATATGTACATATAAAGATACGTAGTTACTTAATTGGTGGTTTTTACTAAAATGAAATCGTGTTATATGATTATTCTGCAACTTTTCCCCCCACTTGACAGTATATCATGATCTCTACATGTTAGTGTATATGCATTTGCTTTTGTTTCCTATGGCTGCTACAACAAATTACAACCAACATAATGGCAACACAAATTTAATCCCTTACAGTTCTGGAGGTCAGAAGTCTGAAATCAGTTTTATTGGGCTATAGTTAAGGCTAGAGTTGGCAGGGCTACTTTATTTTTGAGGCTCTGAGCTTCTAGTGACTGCCTTTATTCCTTGGCTTGTGATGCCTTCTCCATCTTCAAAGCCTCTTTTGCTATCCATAGTTCCCCTTACCCATGGGGATATGGCCTAAGACCCCAGTGGATACCTGAAACCATGGATGGTACCAAATCCTATATATACACTATGTTTTTTCCTATACGAAGACAGTTTTTCACTTAAAGAAAGCACTTTTGGCATATCTGAATTGCCAGTATCATTTC
>NW_006282604.1:100843-105525 GCF_000327345.1 Myotis davidii | reverse complement strand
CACATGCACCAGGTCTCTAGTTTTTACATAAAAGGGACTGGATCAGGCATGCTGGAGTGTTTTAGTGTAGTAGTTTTCTTTTTCTTCTTTCTGTGTCCCTTAACTTTTTTTTTTTAATATATTTTATTGATTTTTTACAGAGAGGAAGGGAAAGAAATAGAGAGTTAGAAACATCGATGAGAGAGAGACATCGATCAGCTGCCTCCTGCACATCTCCTACTGGGGGTGTGCCCGCAACCCAGGTACATGCCCTTGACTGGAATCGAACCTGGGACCTTTCAGTCCGCAGGCTGACGCTCTATCCACTGAGCCAAACCGGTTTTGGCTGTCCCTTAACTTTTTAAAGATTACTTTTGTTGACATGTATCCCACCCTATTCTCCGTGCTCACTAACCATATACATATTGCCAAATAAAGAACAAATCTGATTTAGGTGAGGAGAGACTTTATCTGAAAGGATTATTGCAAGGTGTGGGGGTACTGCAATAATAGGAAGGAAACTCTTCCCTCACAGGGGGGAGTGGAATGAAAGGGTTCTTTATCGGATAGTAGATCAAAGAATGTTTTACCCTGAGGCAAACATGTTCTCAGGACAGGCCTAATAAGAAGGGGTTACTTGCTGGCTTGGACCACACTGGGTGTAAGTTCCCAGGCCTGGAGGGAGAAAAGGAATTTAACCAATTTGATTAAGGAGCACTTTATTCCTATAGGTCAGGGGCTACAGGTAGTTCAGCTAATTATTTATAAGGCAAAGGATAAAGTTGGAGAATCAGTGTCTGGCTTTGTTCTGGGTGACAAAGAGCACCTCTGGGTCTTATCTAGGTCACATGGGGAATGCTGTTCCTTTGCAGTATGCCACTTCCAAGAACACAAAAATGTAGAAGTGTGAGCGGTGAAATGGCATCTGGTATTACTGGTGGAGTTAAGCTGGACCTGGGTTCAGCAATCTTGGTACTTGGGTTCTGGCTAAGAAAGAATTCAGGTCCAAGACTCAAATAAAAGCAAAAGTTTATTTAGAAAGAGAGGTAGAAGTGAGCCATGGAAGAAGAGAACCAGTTGGGCTGTGTGGGCCCAGGAAACAAGTTACAGAAGCAAAAGAAGGACCCTTGGAGCTTAGGAGAAAGAAAGAAGGTTATACATGCCTGGAGGAAGGAGAGTGGAGAAAGGCCCCAGTGGGCATGGTCCTTCTTTTGAGGGGTTTTATCTGGAGGTCTCCACCTCAGTAGAATATTCATCAGTTTTTCAGGTGTGTCCCTTCAGGGTTCTGGTCTTCACTGACTGGTCATGGCCAGGGCAGGTGGTCATTAGTAATGGACACTGGTCCTGATGTCAGCCATGGCGTCGCCCTACCTGACCTTGCTGCTTTTCTGGGCCTGCAGCTGAGACACAACTGAGGCCTACATGTTATCTCTAGAGCTTAATACTTAAGGGAATGATCCTGCAAGGGCTTGTACGGGAGTCGTATGAAGCTGTTCTCCAGTCCCATTTATACCTCCTCTAAGGGCCTACTGTATCGCGGGCAAAATGTCAGGGGGGATAAATCACATGATCAGTGATATGGTAGGGGAAGAAAAGGTCAATCTGGGGATGAGGCCCCACCCTACAGTTGTCCATTGCTAGGCACCATGGGCTTTCTGCCTTGGTGACCTCTGTACTTGGCCTATGTTCATACTCTGCTCAGGCCCAAGACCCAAGTCTGGTCTGACCCTACTGGTCTAACACCTCCCTCTCCCGCTCCCAACACTTCCCTGTATCTTACCTTTTCATTCAAAAACAGCCAGAGAAAATCCTTTCAAGGTCTGTACAGCTCTTTTCCATTCTTTAAATGTCCTCACAATGTTTCATGACGTGGTTGTGAACCAGCACCAGATGTTAGACACATAGGGTCATACCCATCTTGGGTTCAGCAACCTTGGTACTTGAATTCTGGCTAGGAACGAATTCAGAGCCAAGATTCCAACTATAAAATTACATTTACTTATAAAATCACAGAGGTAGGCCCTAGCCCAGCCGTGGGCAAACTACGGCCTGCGGGCCAGATCCCATTTGAAATGAATAAAACTAAAAAAAAAAAAAAAGACCGTACCCTTTTATATAATGATGTTTACTTTGGATTTATATTAGTTCACACAAACACTCCATCCATGCTTTTGTTCCGGCCCTCCGGTCCAGTTTAAGAACCCATTGTGGCCCTCAAGTCAAAAAGTTTGCCCACCCCTGCAGCCAGTTTGGCTCAGTGGACAGAGCGTCTGCCTGCTGACTGAAGGGTCCAGGGTTCAATTCTGGTCAAGGGCACATGCCCGGGTTGCAGGTTGGGTCCCAGATTCGGGGGGCGGGGCAGAGTGGTGGTCAAATCAAATCACAAAGGTAGAATAAGTAATTTCTAGAAGAAATGTGCTTAGAAAACAAGTTATAGAAGTAAAGGAAGGGGCCTTGGAGCTTGGGCGTGAGAAAGCTAAGTCTGGTGGTGTTATGGGTTGGCTCAATGAGATAGACCACCGACTCAGAATTTAAATTTAAGAGCCTTTATTAAGCTGGCCAGCTGACCACAGCACCTATCTCCCACTCTGGGAGCTTCGGAGCATGTGGCAGAGATTAAGGGTGCAGTAAGATCCTTTATAGCAAAACAGTGTTAAAAAAATACAAAGCATTTCATTAGCTGTTCCTTAGAAGTTCACAGAAAGTTCATAAGCACAAAGTGGGGGTAAACAGAGTCACACCTGGCTGGAGCGTATCATAACACATTGTTTTTCTAAGACAATCTAGCAAGTTTTCTTCCATGGTTCCTAACCTTGACACAATCCTCCATATGTCAGTCCCCCCTCCCAGAACATTCACTTTCTCATGTCCCATTTCCTCCCCTTAGCACATTCTGTAACATTCTGTAACCCTTCCATGCCTCAGTTCCTCACCCTAGCACAGTGGAGAGGAGGAAGGGGGAGGAGAAAGGAAAGGCCTGGTGTGCTCCTGGGAGCACTGGTCCTCATCCTAAGGGTTGAAGGGTGAAGAGTTAGGAGATGTCCCAATGGAAGGTCTTAATAGAATATTCAGCAGCTTTCCAGGTGTGTCATTCAGGGTCTAGGTCTCACTGATTCAATCCATCAGCACCAGGGCAGGGGGTCATTATCCAATGGTATCCCTGAGGTCAGCCTTGGGGTGACTGGTCTGTGTTTTGCTGGTTTTCTGGGCCTGGAGCGAAAATACAATTGAGGCCCAGATGTTATCTCTCTGGAGGAAAGGTCAGAGGGTCCAAACTGCATGACCAGCATATGCTAGGGGAGGAAAGGTCACCCTGGGGGCGAGGTCCCACCCTACAGTTGTCTTTTGCTAGGCACCCGGGGCTTTCCACCTGGTGACCTTCTGCACCTGGCCCGTGGTCCTTGCTCGGGTCCTGCCTAACTGCCTGCCACAGTTGTACCATATTATTCAGCCATCTCTCGATGGATGACCATGTTCCTCATTTTCATTTTTCCCCCATCTCACTATAACAATCAGAAAAAAAAAATCATTTCACTTAGACTTTGGGGTTCCTGTAGCTGCTAAACTTGGGGTTCCTGAAGTTGTATTTCATTTTTCAAAATCCATTTTCTTTCGTAGAATCTCCTCGCAGAACCATCCACCTGTTTGAATTTACATTCATTTCGCTCCTCTCTCACTTCCACCTCCCCCCACCTTGCCCAAGGCAGGAGGTGGTTGGGGAAAACATGGACTCAACACCTTTTGTTTGCCTTCCTGCTCCCCTTTCCCGCAGCAGCAGGTCCCCCCGCTGAGGTCGTGCCAGTGGGAAGTCAGGAACCTGTGGGCCCAGCTCCTTGTCCCTCCGGGTCGCTGAAGCCGCGGCAGGAAGGCGTGGCCAGGCCTGGGCATCCTGGCCGAGCGCCAGGGCTGGCACGGTCCCCTGGGCTGGCAGCTCCCAGCCAACTGAACGCTGATAGGCAAGCCGCACACACCCCAGGGTGAGGAAGGAGGCACACCACAAAGACACGTTTCCGGGATCCGTTCAAGACTTTACCCACGTCTTTTGAAAAAGAAACAGAAGTAGAAGCGCCTCTAGTTGTTTTAGAACAGCGGTTCTCAACCTGTGGGTGGAGACCCCTTGGGGGTCCAACGACCCTTTCACAGGGGTCGCCTAAGGCGATCGGAAAACACATAATTACATATTTTTTTGTGATTAATCACTATGCTTTATGTTCAATTTGTAACAATGAAGATACATCCTGCATATAATATTTACATGACAATTCATAACAGTAGCAAAATTACAGTTATGAAGTAGCAACGAAAATAATTTTATGGTTGGGGGTCACCCCACATGAGGAACTGTATTAAAGGGTCGCGGCATTAGGAAGGTTGAGAACCACTGTTTTAGATGGAAAATGTGCTTTCTAAATGAGGCAGAGGGCGGGAGGCGGGAGGTGAAGGGAGGGAGGGGCCAGCCGGTTCTCTCCAGTTTGCAAAGTTCAGGCAGTGGCTACACGTCTGCCTCCCCAGCGAGCACACGCGGCACAAGCTGGTCGCGCCTGGTTAGCTGGTTTTACACCGGGACCATAAAAACCTGGGATGCGTGCTGGGTGCCACCCAACTCCGAGGCTCGCCTGCCAAGGCGGAAAAAAAGCGCCCTTTCCCCGCCGCCGCCCCGGCCCCCCTGCGGGGCTGTAATCGGCCAATGAATCCCCGTCTGG
>NW_006282604.1:74870-100380 GCF_000327345.1 Myotis davidii | reverse complement strand
GCCGGCGCGCGCGTTCCCGCTGCAGCCGAGCCGTCCGACGGGCCCTGCTGCTGCGCTGCCAGGAGTGCCCCCAAGTGAGAAATGTGGGTTAAGTTTGGTGGTGCCTCCCGGACGGGGCCTGAGCGAGGCGACACGGCCTCCTCCAGGGCCGGGGCCAGGGAAGCCTGCTTCTGCGGTCGCTGTGGGAGGTGGAAACGTGCTGAAGGGATGGATAGAGGCGCTGGGACCCAGAAAGCATTTCTGTGGCTACTGGAGGGCTTGAATCTGGAAATAGAAACAACCCAGGATCTAAATAATGAAAGCCAACGATTATTGAGCATTCCCTGGGTCAAGTACTGTGCTTAGCAATTTAAATGGATAATATCGACTGATCCTCACCACTTCAGGAGAGGGCACTATTATTATACCCACTGTGCAGATGGAGAAAGAACAAAGAAGGCTAAGCAACTTGCCTCCGGCCCTGAGATGAACTCCAAGGAATGGTGCCTGCGAGCTCCAGTCCTAACTGCAGCCTCAACCACTCCTGCCCACTGGCAGGGCTCATGAACAGGCATTTAACCCCTCCCTTCCCCCAGCCAGATTAACATGGAGAATTTCAGTGCTTGCTTTGGAAGCACAGGTACAAAGAGAATTTCTCTTTAAAGATCGTGAAAACTATGTCCTGAAAAGTCATGCCGTTTTCAAAACTTGATCAATAATGGATGTGTTTAAAGGGGAAAGTTGACCAAAAGTTACCTAGTACCAGGCAGCTGTATATGTCCTGATAAATGTAACCACAAGTTCTCAGCTGGGAGGAGGCAGTGTACTGTACGATAATGACTGAGGCCACAGATTCATTCTGGACTCAAATCCTGTCTGTGCCACTTACAGCTGGGTGACTCTGGGCAAGTTGCTCAACTTCTCTGCCCCAGTTGTCTTTGTGAAACGGAGACAGTAGCACCTGCCTTGGGGATGTTGTGAGTATTAAGTGGCTGACTGCACAGGAGCGTGCGGACAGCTTGCTCATGCTACGGTCACTCACCACGGCTCTCCACACTCACCACCAGCTCTCCACACTCACCACAGCTCTCCACACTCACCACAGCTCTCCACACTCACCACCAGCTCTCCATACTCGGTGATGGGAATATGCTCCCAGAGACGCCAGCAGCCTGGTTGTTGGGGCAGACAGTATGGCAGCTGTCATTGCTAACAAGGTTTAGCAATATTTTTTCTCTTAATGTTCTAATATTTAAAAAATTCCGGTATGCTTTACAGTCAGGAGTACCTAATAGCTTCCTAAATATGAGATTTCTTCTGCCTTTGAACACACTGCTTTTGTGTCTCCCTTGTGGATCTTTACTTCCTCCTTATGTGAGAGCTGTTTGGGCAGCTTCCATTCCTGATGGGCAAAGTCCTTAACAGCAGAATCAAGTCTTTTTCATTCCTGTATTTCCCACAAGCCTCAGCACAAGAGTGAGTGCATGGATGAGGGATGGCATTCTGCCACACACCCTGCACTCCTCCCTCTATGGGCCTCTATGTATTCGGAGGGTCTTGGGCAGGTGCCTTTCTTGGGTTGGCAGAGCTCTTCAGTTCATTACGGGCTTCGGTCTTACCTCTGGCAACCAGACACTGGATTCTGGTGTGTAGTTTCTCCTTGCCTTAGCCAGCAGTCAGAAGAGTGCAGTGTACCAGATATCCAGCACTCCTTATACTCAATATTTTAAACTCTCAGCATTAAAACGTATCTCCCAGATTTGAGTTTAGCTCCACAAATCACTAACAGTGGCCAGGGGTCCATGAGGGATGGAGAGGGGTTGGTGAATTAGATGTGTCATCATCGGATGGATAGGATATAGATGGATAGTTTGTGACCACACAACCCTTTTCTACTCTTATACAAAAGCTTGGAAATGGTCCTAAATATAGGGGAAAAGTTTGGGGCCTCGAGCTAGTTCTGTTTTCATTATGGGAGGTACATATTTTTGGTAACCCCACCTACTGACATAGCTGTCTTACTAGCATTACAGATAACTTTTCTCTACGGTGAAGACTATCAGGCCTGGCTGGTGTGGTTTGGTTGAGCATTGTTCCATGCGCCAGTAGAATGCTGGTTCGATTCTGATGTTTCTATCTATCTCCACAATCAATTTTTTTTTAAAAAAAGTATCAGATTACTGCCCTGGCCAGTGTTTCTCAGTGGTTAGAATGTTGGCCTGTGCACAGAAGGGTCGTGGGTTCAACTCCCAGTCAAGGGCACACACCTGGGTTTCAGGTTTAATCCCCCACCCCTGTGTGCAGTAGACAACCAATTGATGTTTTTTTTTCTCCCCCTCTACCTCTCCCTCCCTCCCTTGTACTCTCTCTAAAAATCAATGGGAAAAATATCCTCGGGTGAGAATTAACAAACAAACAAAAGAGTATCAGATCATTCATTCTGTGGGGAGCCTGCAGGGCTATGGGTGAACCTGAGAGGGGGCGGTGAAGGATTTAGAAAAGACAGACAAGAGAAGAAAGCGGAGGCTAGGTGGGACGCTGCTCTCCGATGGAGAGACAGTGCCATGGCCTGTAAGCCAAGTCTTTATTTTATAGCCAGATTCCACGAGGTAAAGTAAGGGCGTGGTTACAATGTTCTCGTGGGTTTCGAACCTACTCAATTACATGCACCTGATCAAGCTTTGTTTACTTGCTGCACCTCCCGCAGCCCATATCACTTAGCCATGTGGGGTTACAGGTTCCGACCATAAGGTCAACCTTACAACTGTAGCCTTTGGCTATAATTGTGCTGGGACTTGCATGTGGCTTTGTCACGAGAGGATCGTGCCCTCTCATTAGTCCCAGGCTTGAACCTGTCCAAACGCTGTAGCCGCTCTCCACATCTCTCCCTTTTTCCGCCCTGTTTTTAAACACTTCCATTTACCTCATCAAAAGCTCTAGGCAAATTATGCAGCATAACCAAAACATCATGAACAAACTCTGGCTATTAATAAAACAGTAAACACAGTTACTGTTAATGTAATACAGCAACAAGAGAGAACAAAACTCTGGCTATTAATCAACACAGCAATAAGAAAGAAAACAAACTACAGATATGTTAACATTTCCAGTCTTTTAACAAAACAGCCAACACAGTAACAAGAGAAAAACCAAACCACAGAGAGGTTAAAGTTTCTTTTGCTGTTGGTGTATATCTACTCAGAGTCCTCAGACTTGGCTGCATGAGGCTTCACAGAAAACTGGCAGCTCACCAACGCTAGCATAGCCAGAAACAGGGTTGAGGGAGTAGCTTCCACTCCTCGCTTTTATACCATCTGCTGGGCCTCAGTTGCTGACTTCTTCAGCTGACCCCATGCTGGCACCTCGGTCCCTTGTGCGTAGCCTTTGTTATCTTTCACATCGCAACTCTCAGTCTTTTGAATGGAGTGACAAGGAGCCTGTCTGGGTCCACCATGGTGATGCACATCGTGCGCTGGCACCCAAATCAGCTGCTTCGCTCCCTCTGGATTCTGAGGATCAGGCTGCTTGGACGGTTGGCTTTGGGACTGAGCCAGCTGGAAAGGCACCAGTCCCAGTCAGATCAGCCCCGTCCGCGCCTGTGGAAGTCTGGTCCCTTCCTCAGCTTCTTCAGCTGTTGCTGCATGGAAACGAGCTGCCCTCGGTCCTGCAGAGCTGTAGACCTCCAATTCCGAGTCTGGCATCTCACACAGACCCAAAGTCCCAGGGAGCTATCAGGTCGCACAAGAAAGAAATAACCAAAGCCCAGAAACAATGCAAGTGAGGCAAGAGCTTGAGGCTGCTTGGACGGTTGGCTTTGGGACTGAGCCAGCTGGAAAGGCACCAGTCCCAGTCAGATCAGCCCCGTCCGCGCCTGTGGAAGTCTGGTCCCTTCCTCAGCTTCTTCAGCTGTTGCTGCATGGAAACGAGCTGCCCTCGGTCCTGCAGAGCTGTAGACCTCCAATTCCGAGTCTGGCATCTCACACAGACCCAAAGTCCCAGGGAGCTATCAGGTCGCACAAGAAAGAAATAACCAAAGCCCAGAAACAATGCAAGTGAGGCAAGAGCTTGCAATCTAGGCCCACTTCTGTGTCAGAAATAAAAGTTGCCCTAATGGGTTTGGCTCAGTGGATAGAGTGTCGGCCTGTGGACTGAAGGGTCCCAGGTTCAATTCTGGTCAAGGGCATGTACCTTGGTTCCCGGCACATCCCCAGTAGTGTGTGTGCAGGAGGCAGCTGATCGATGTTTCTCTCTCATTGATGTTTCTAACTCTATCCCTCTCCCTTCCTCTCTGTAAAAAAAAATTTAAAAAAATCAATAAAATATTAACAAAAAAAGAAATAAAACATCAACAACAGCCATTTTTTTTTTGCTTTATAGTAGCTTAACAAAATGAAGAGATTTTTACCTTATTTTCTATCTCCTATTTCTTATCTTCTATATTATTTTCTATCTTATCTATCTTATTTTCTATCTCTTATTTTCTATATTTCTTGTCTTCACTATCAGGACTTCCATTTTTTGCTTTACAGTTCCTAACAAAACTTAAGAAATTTAACAAATGCTTCAATAAGCATTGTTTTAGGGATCCCCTTCCTCAGCTTCTGAATTTCCCATGTTTTATACCCAGCGACTACCAAACCTCGCTCCCTACCTTACTTTTGCTTTCTGACCTTACTTTTGCTTTCTGCTTGCATTTCTGACCTTACTTTTGCTTTCTGACCTTACTTTTGCTTTCCACTTTTGCTTTCTGCTTGCATTTCAAGGGAGCCTCCTTTCACCTGACCACTGCAGTTCCCCGTTCTCAAGTCCCTGTTCGGGCACCATATGTGCTGAGCCGGCAGGGCCATGGGTGAACCCGAGAGGGGGCGGTGAAGGATTTAGAAAAGACAGACAAGAGAAGAAAGCTGAGGCTGGGTGGGACGCTGCTCTCTGATGGAGAGACAGTGCCATGGCCTGTAAGCTGTGTCTTTATTTTATAGCCAGATTCCACGAGGCAAAGTAAAGGTATGGTTACAACATTCTTACGGGTTTTGAATCTACTCAATTACATGCACCTGATCAAGCTTTGTTTACTTGCTGCACCTCCCGCAGCCCATATCACTTAGCCACGTGGGGCTACAGGCTTGGACCATAAGGTCAAGCTACAACTATAGCCTTTGGCTATAATTGTGCTGGGACTTGCATGTGGCTTTGTCACGAGAGGATCATGCCCTCTCGTTAGTCCCAGGCTTGAAGCTGTTCAAATGCTATAGCCGCTCTCCACATCATTCAATAAAAGTTTATGAGTAATTACTATGTGCCAGGCATCCTATATAATAAAAGCCTAATATGCTAACTGTCCAACTGTTTGACCAGTCACTATGACATGCACTGACCACCAGGGGAAGACGCTCTGACCGGTAGGTTAGCTTGCTGCTGGGGTCCAGCTGATCAGGATTGGGCAAGAATGGCTGCACATGCCTTGAAGCCCTCCTGCAGTCCCTTCCTGGCCGGCCAACCTCCCATGGTCCCTCCCTGGCTGGCCGGCCCTGTTCGGCCCCGATTGACCCCAGTTGGGACTAGGCAAGATGGCCTCGATTGCCCCAATCAGGACTGGGCCAGATGGGCTGGACATGCCCTGGAGCGCTCCCGAGGTCCCTCCTTGGCCCTGATCATGCACCGGTGGGGTCCCTCGGCCTGGCCTGCGCTCTCTCGAAATCTGGGGCCCCTTGGGGGATGGCGGAGAGCTGGTTTCGGCCCGATCCCCACAGGCCAGGCCGAGGGACCCCATCAGTGCATGAATCTGCACTGGGACTCTAGTTCATAGTAAGGACAGTTATAAGTTTCCAAGTGGACTATATCTATAATTTTGCCCTTTGCTTTTAGTGTTATGAACTCAAGTGACAAATACTGTGGTAGGAGGATATGGGTTTCTAGGAGTACCTAAAGATATATTTAATTGTATGCCATCTAGCAGTTTACATTCTAATACCTTATTCCAATTCATACATAAAAAAATGTATATTCCTTATAATGACTATCAAATTTATATTTCTAGCAAAAATCTTTAATTATTATTTGATATATTTATCCTTTCCCATTGAATAAACGGTAAGCTTTTTGAGGTCATAAATTTTATCCTATTCTTTTTTTAAAAAAATATATATTTTATTGATTTTTTACAGAGAGCTTCCTCTGTAAAAAGAGAGAGAGTTAGAAACATCGATGAGAGAGAAACATCGATCAGCTGTTTCGCAACCCAGGTACATGCCCTTGACCGGAATCGAACCCGGGACCCTTCAGTCCGCAGGCCGACACTCTATCCACTGAGCCAAACCGGTTTTCGGCTATCCTATTCTTTTTGTAGCACAATACTGGACATGTGTTCATTCATTCATTTATTTACTCATTCCTTCATTCTTTCATTCATCAAACCTTGAGTATCTGTTATGCTCTAAGTTCTAGACTAGTCTCTGGGCTACAGAGATGAATAGGATTTGGTTCCTGTTCCCAAAAGAGCTCATACTCAAATTATGGTAAGAAGTTGTGATAGGTGCTTTAGAGGTGAGCACAAAATACAGATAGCACAAACAGAAGCAGAGAGGTAAGGCTGGGGAGCTCAACAGAGAAGGTGATCAGGAGTTTGAAGCACAAAAAAGAGTTTTCCAGGTGGACTGGGTGAGGAAGGGTACTCCAGGCTTGGAGGTGCTACAGAGTTTTTCTCAAGGGACTGAAAGTAGCTTGGGGTGAGGGGGCATGGGCTTGAGGAAGAATGAATAATAGTAGTCGGTGAATTTGCACGGGCACTCCTTGTTATTGTCTAGCAAAGGGCCTGGCCCTCTCTAATCTCTAAAATCAATTTTAAAAAAATCCTTGCATAAAAGTCCAACTATAAAATAGGCGGAGTAACAGACCCAGTGAGTGCCCAAAGCCGCCAGAAGCCCATCAGCAACTACTTCCCACCTTGCCCGTAATGAACCCTGAGGATGAACAGGAACCTTGAGGAACCTCCAGAGAACCCAAAGAACTCCCCCAGTTTGCAAACCACTGCTGCAAGTGATGGGAGGAAGTGGAAATGTTTTAGCCTGAACAAGATGCAGTGAGATTTCTGCTGAAATAGTAAAGTGGGCCTGGTCTTCAGAATCAAATGAGTGATCTCAGCTCTGCCTCTCGCCAGCCATGTGCCCTAGGGCAAGTTACTTATCTGCTGTCCAAGGGACTAAGAAAACTATTTTCATAAGACTGTCTAAGGACTGATGAATTATAAGTAGAATGCCCACTACAGGGTGAATTCTCATTTGATGGCAGCTGTGGAGCCCTTTACTTTTATTTGGCCGCACTCTGGTTCCTGTGTAGTGAGATGATTTGGAGGCATGCATGGAAGGCATGACAAGAGTCCAATGAGAAATGGTAAAGCCTGAACTGAAGTGGTGACAATAGGGATTGGAGGGGAAGGTGAACTCCAGAAAATTCTGGAAGTGCTGTAGAGATGGGGAATGAATAAGCACTGGCAGCCATCTCATCTTCTTCCAAATCAGCCATAAGAAAGGAGCAAAGCAGGAATAACCCAAAGCTTGTCTAGAACTGATTTGGTTGGTAGAGGGGAGAGGGCTATAGCCTGGGGCAGAGAACAGCCAGGGCACGTAGAGAAAAAGAAAAAGTGTTTAAAGTCCACCCTTACCTCTCCTCTGTATTCCATGGGGACAATTACTGACTGTTCTTTTAACAACTCCTTGCTGTACTGAGAAGCTAATAAAAAGGTTCATCTCTGTCCAGCCAGGAATCCAAGCTCCTAGGGCTAATGAGCTAAAACCTAGAGCGATTGCCTCCTCTTTCCTCTTCCAGAGCAGCTGAGGGCAAACCCATGGTCATAGAACAGCCTGATGAAGAGGCACTGGACAATAGCAGTCGACAGGGGTTCTGTGGCACCCGAGGATCCTCCATCCCAGGGTTCACCCCTCCGTTCTACTTAAAATCACCTAGAGGGACTCAGAACCAGGCCTCACCATTGGTTCTTCCCGGTGAATAAGGGGACGGCTATGAGAATGCTCACCCCAGGTTGTTGTTCCTGGAGGCTGGGAGCTGAAAACTACCTGGGTGCCCATCACTGGACTATCATGGAAGCACAGAATTGTCTGCAGCAGTTAGTTAGGAACAATAGGCTAGATCAGTGTTTCTCAACCAGGGGTGACTTTTGTCCCCTGAAGAGACATCTGAATGTCTGGAGAGATTTTTTAATTGCCACAATGCAGAGGGGAGGAACTGGGGGGTGGAAGGGTAAGAGGGGAGTGTTATACTGGCATTAATTAATTTATTCATAATTTTGGGTAGCAGTTCTTTAACATTTAATTGGCTTGCATCAAACAACTTTATAGTGTAGGGCAATCTATTGACTTATTTAGTGGGGCCATTTGCAACTAATCCTGGAGATTTTACCAAGAAAAAACCCCACATTATTTAAAAGTCTTCATGGTGCATTTAAAACAAATGTATGGGATGATTTGCCTTCTAATAAACAACATATCACCTTTTCTTCATGATTCAGTTTCATTATTATGAAATTTATTCTGCTGAGTGGAACTAATCTGCCTAGGGGGCATTGAAGTGAGTTATTTTTTCTGACAGTCGTTACTCATGACGTCTTCCGTTACTAAACCTATCTCTGGAAGCCTGCATTCTTTCTAAATTATGACTTTTAACCTGTTAACACTGTAAACACCAGCTAACCCAGTTCCTTGGAATTGCTTGCACTGAAAATATAAAAAGCTCCTGTATAAATATTTAAATGGTTTGCATTTTAATAAACTATAGCAACTTTTAGTCCACAGATTTGGGGACTTTTTTTTTATGGATGGTTACAGGGGTCCATGTTAATTAGTCCTCAGAGAAAGTGACACTCCACAAACACTTGGTTATTTATGTTAATGATGCAGAGATAGATTCCACGAAAAACCACAGATAAGTCCCAAACTTCTTTCTAGTCATCCTTGGAAACCAGAGCATTTAAGGATCAAATCCTTATTGAGAGCTGGAGGCTAGTGTTTTGTTGTGATTTAGAGCTTCCTAAAGTGGTACTGGGATAAGCTTGCCCAAAAGTCTTTAGAACATTTCCTAAGCTTTTCACTAACTCTGGTGTCAAACCAGAGATCAAAATAATAAGCCAATGTTTCTTGAGTATAGCTTACTTCCTAGAGGAACCCACTATGTGAGGACCTCAGGATGGACTGACTCATGTCATCTTTACAATAATTTTCTGCAGCATGTCAAACTCAAAGGCTAACATGGGCCAAATAAACAAGGTTTAAGTTTACGTGGGCCGCAAAAAAACAAAAGCTTCAATTTTCACAGAAACGTAGGTTTATTTCGATAGAGACATGCTGAACACAAAGGGCTGAAATAAATGAGTAATTGCTAACATAAAATAATAGAACATTTTAATAAAATTAGTATTTTTTTCTTGAACATTAACTTACCAGATACTGAGTAACTGTACAAATTAATAAGTGTAACGCAAATAAACCTATTTTTCTTCTTCTCCGAAAGCAAAATATTTTCTTTTGCACACACCAAATAGGTCAGTCCAAATTAATGACATGGCCATCGGCCGCTAAAATATTCACTGTTAGTATTAGTGGAAGAGAAATGGTGTGCCTGCGCATAAGGCATGTAAGGGAAATGAATGCAACACTATTATAATAATCAGTCATTAGCGAACGTTGTAGTTTGTTATTAATAATTACGTATAAGAGGATATTGTAAAAATTAAGTTATGAAATTTTTATTAAAACGTTTCTTACATACTGTTTACATTGGCTGGGCTGCAAAATTATTCGTTGTGGGCTGCATGCGGCTGGCGGGCCGGGAGTTTGACATGCTTGGCATAATAGTTTGGTTGTAGGCAGAGAAATTCTTTGCACCACTGGCGGAGGTAACAAAGAAGATTTATAACTTTACAGAATTTAGGGAGGGCCCCAGTGCCAGGCCACAGAGCAGAGCAGCAGCAGGAGCCGGAGCCCAGCCGCACCAGCTTCTCCGTCTGTGCTGTTATTTCCTTCTCTGACTGCAGACAGGTTGATTATCTTCATCAGAGGATTCCTTTTTACAGCTTAAACCACAAAAAGCAAGCAAACAAAGCCCTCAAGTTTCAAAACTGTATTTTTGTTTTGATAATCCACAGGGAGGTTCATTTAGATTTTACAGTAGTTCAAAAAACAGCCCTTTGAAACTTCCTATTCCGCCTCAATGGGAAGGCCATATCAGGAATTGAACATTTTATGGGCATGGCTTCTCGCTGCCTGTTGGGAACAGGGCTGTTTTCTTGAGCGCCTGTGCCAGGCTGGAGTGGGTAGAGAGCGGGTTGGGTGGTCTGTCGCAGGGTTCTAAACTCTCATCATCCAGACCCTTGCAACATCAGTGCATTATTGCCCGATACTAAACCCATCCTTCCCTATCTATCTGCCCTTCCCCGACTCCTACACCCTCCTCAGCAGCCCTTCTCCAGCTCCTGGTCCTGGCTTTTGGAGTGTGTTCACATTGGTGCCCCTCTTAGAATTTTCACAGAAGAGTCTGGGTCAGGGTGAGGGAGGATCCTGGGGGTAGAGGCTCCGTCCTCCTTGTATGGCCTACTGTCCTCCTTGTATGGCCCACCATTTAATGTAGACCCTCCCCCATCTAGACTGTAGGACTCAGTTCCTCTGACGAGTATCCAAGAAGAATAGGGATTTGGAGATGTTTCACCCTTTCTCATTTCAGCCAATCGAAAAATCAGAGGATAGCCCTCGCTGGTTTGGCTTAGTGGATAGAGTGTCAGCCTATGGACTGAAGGTCCCGGGTTCGATTCTGATCAAGGGCATACGCCTGGCTTGCCGGCTCAATCCCCAGTAGGGGGAGTGCAGGAGGCAGCCAATCAATGATTCTCTCTCATTATTGATGTTTCTATCTCTCTCTCCCTTTCCTTCCTCTCTGAAATCAGTAAAAATATATTTTTAAAAAATCAGAGGACAGAGAGAATGTCATAAGTAGATTCTATGTCCTCTCTCTTAATTTCATTAGAACACTCCTTATTAAATTGTAGAACATATAACCAAATGGGTTGTGGTAATCAATGTCCATTGTTAGAGATGCAGGATAATTTGTATCAATTGATCTCCCTGCATGGTATCATAACCCTCAATGTTTTATATATACGTTGTTATTAGGGAGTCAATGTGTAGAATAGGAAAAATATACTTACTAATGTTCTGACTTTAGGCAAGTTATTTAACTTCTCCATTCAACTGAAACTCAGTTTCCCACTGGCAGTTATAATCTCTCACAGAATTTTTGTGAGATTTAAATGAAATAACATACAGGTTGGGGCAAAAGTACGTTTACAATTGTGAGTATGGAAGTTAATTCTTGTATTATTATTTATTAATTATTATGTTATTTTCCATATGACCAACTATAAATCTACTTTTGCCCTACCCTGTGTATAAGCATTTAATATGGCATCTGACATAGCTGTTTTTATTAAACCACCCAACTTTTGTTAGGATAATAAGGTGTTCTGAGTCCCTAATGGGTGCAAGTAGTGTACGTATGAACCACATACGTACTGTGGTTCATACAGCACTAAAATGTATGTATCATTCTATTATTTGCTACCTGTGTGATATTGGACAAGTCTAACATCTCGGTGCCTGCCTCAAGTTTCTTTATCTATAAACAGCAATAATCATAGTACCTACATCATAGGATCGTTGGGAGGATTGAATAGATGAGGACTATGAAATAAGTGTAGGTATTATTATTCATGATCATAGTAACTAAAAGTAGGAATAGTATAGTAACAATAACAATAATAACAACAGTACAAGATATTGTATGGATATGTATATAAGGAAAAGGACACAAAAATACCCATGTCACAGTTTCTGCATTTATAATCTAGTAAAGCAAATACAGCAGACATGTGAAACACTACAGGCAGAATGTGGAAAGCGGAGAAAAGAGGGTTGCAACCCAAATGCCATAGGAACCAAGAGGTCATCATTCTGGAACGTTAATGGGTGCAAGTAGTGTACGTATGAACCACACTGCTTGATTTGCTCTCCAGGTTCTATTATTTGCTACCTGTGTGATATTGGAACTAGGTACCTTTCTTACTGTTTTTCTTCCCACAATTGTTTACTTTCCTATTTCTTTAGAAAGAATAGCTTTAGAGTTTTATTTGGATTTTAATACAGTGCTATTTATTTACCATATGAATGTGGTTAAAAGTCTTGAACTTTGGCAAAATGATACCTACATTTTAGTGCTGTATGAACAACCAATAAATTAACCGATGCAAGGGCTCAGTTCAGTGACTGGTCCCTGCCTCTCTTTTTTTGTATAGGAGGCGGGTATTCATGTTTCCCCTTTATTTTTGACTCTTTAAGAGTCTTGCAGGACATAGTATATAAGAAAAAACACACACACAATTTTCACTTCTGTTGGTTTATCTAAAATTACTTCTATCATTTCTGGCTTGATGCATGGTTTTATTTTCCTCCTTGGGAAGTGATGAAACTGTTTTAATCCAGAATGGCTCCTGATTAGCTTTGTCTGCAGTAATTTTAATAGATTCTGCTCATTTGATGTGATAATCTCATTACTAAGGAAATTCATTTAGATGAATGTAAATAGTTATAGCTTTATGAGTCAAGGATTGCTTTAAAGTATCAAAAGCATAATTAGTTTATTAGTTTCTATTGCAGTCATAACAAACTAACAAAAGTGTAGAAGCTTAAAACAACACCGGTTATAATTATTTTACGGTTCTGCAGGGCAGAGATCTGACAAGGTCTCACTGGGCTAAATCAAGGTGTCAGCAGGGTTGTGTTCTTTGCTGGAGACTGTGGGTGGATTGGATTTCCTTGCCTGTCCCGCTTCCAGTGTCTACCTGCGTTTCTTGGCTCATGGCCCCTTCCTCCGCCTTCAAAGCCAGTAATCTCTCTCTTTTTCTGTGGTCACATCTTCCTCTGACGACAGTTTGGAAAGGTTGTCCTTTTAAGGACTCGTGTTTAGATTGGGTTTACCTGGATGACCCAGGATAATCTCCCCATCTCAAAGAACTTAACCATCATCGCATCTGCAAAACCCCCTTTGCCATGTAAAAGGGAAAAACTGTTTTCCTATACGCAATACTTCTGACAGCAAATGTGTGGGTTGTTTTTTTTCCCCCTCACATCAACCAGTTCTTCAACTCCCCAGACACAAACTGGATATCTTATGATTCATTTATGACACTAATTACCTGGAGATAGCACAGCCCCCACAGGGTGAGGGCTCGGTCCCACAGATCACCCTCCTACTCCCCCAACCGCCCTTGTAGACAGCAGTTTCAAGTCTCAGGTTGTCACCTTGTACTTGTGATCATTTAGGAGCCAAGACCAATATGTATGTATGTGTGTGTGTGTGTGTGTGTGTGTGTGTGTGTGTGTGTAGATATATATCTCTATATGTATATCTATATGTATGTCTATATCTATATATCTTATTAGATCACAATATCACTCCAGTTAAAGTTCCAGGGGACTGGGACATGGACTTTTTTGGAGAAGCATTATTCTGCCTACTATATTTAGCGATACAATCTAAAAATGGCTCCAATAAAAAAAAAATAGCTTTAGAGCACAGAGACCATCTGGATACTGGTAAACATGTAAGCAAAAATTCATAAAATGTCAAGGCAGTCTTTTCTCATCTCACCTAACCCACAACCTTTTACCTGTGGCCAGTGTTTGAAATAATCAACCAGTAATTGCTGAACTCTTTTCCAGTTGTACCACAGGTTGGACGAGATTTGGTAGCTGCTGATTCCTTTGAAGATGTTGCATGTCCAGGCTCAGTCATGCTGGAGAATTCCCAATGCTGGTCCCTCTGCTGGGACACGCATTCCTGTTCCCTTTCTCTTGACCTGAATAACTTGTCTCCATTCTTAAAGTCTCAGATGAAATATCACCTCACGAGTAAAGCCTTCCATGAAATCCCATCCTAATTGTCTCTTTACTGTTTTTCTTTACTTCTGCATTGTGAATTCCATGAGAGCAGGGCCTCTGTATTTCTCTGTATTCCCAAAGCCTGACACAGTGTCAGGAATCAACTAGGTACTAAAAAATATTTGCTGACTTGGAACTGGGAACCATTAAGATGATGGTAATAAGGCTCAATGTGGGCTGCTGAAGTTGCCTGCCAGTTTGCACTATTTCACTAAACAGGCAAAGAGAATTCCCACACATTCTGGTCTCTAGGCAGAGGCCTTAGAGTGGTGTAGTAACAAAGGCCATTCCAATAAAAAAAATCTACTGAGGCAATACAAGATCTGAAGCTGCTTGGTGAAGCTAGAACAAGGACAACAGAAATTACATGTTCCCACCTCTGTCAGGACACTCGTCTATGCATGGTAGCTGCCTTCCAAGCAGTTAAGACTGAGTTATTAATGGACTCCTGGACTCTTGCTGCTGTACAGACAGGGCTGGGGCAACTGGGCAGGTTTCCCTTTTCTAGAATTTACACTGCCCAGCAGAAGAGACCCCTATCACTCTGTCCTGTTTCAATATGCATTGCAACTTATTTAGCATTTTAAAGTTGAATGCTTTCTGGTGGTATTTGGGTTGACGCATTTCCAGGCTACCCTGTAGAGCTTTCTTTTTGTAGTCCATTGTAGTCCCCCCTGCTGCAGATGGACTAATAGAGGCTTCAGAAAAGCCCGTTTTTCTGGTGGCATTTTTTCTTTTTTACCTTTGCAGCAAGTCAGCCAGATAAACAAAGTTGAAAATTGACATTGATTCTGCCTTTTAGGAGCCTACAACCTACCTGGGGAGCCTGGAACATGCCAAGTAGAATACAGTGTGAGACATTTTTATTACATCAGTAACCCTCAGGGTTTTATTCCATTATAAACCCCTTTTATTAGTTTTCTGCCAGGAATTATATATTTTGAAAAATTTTGAAACTCCTTTAAATTGCGGTTGTTAAGTAATAATTAATTTATTTTCTCTCTCTTAACTAAAGCTTCTGATTAGCAAGAGAAAACGAGCGTTAATACACTTGATTGTTATAATTATAGCTGGAAGCATAGATAGGTGATGCTTTGGTTTGTCTGTACAGCCTTATCATGGGTAAATGTAGGATTTCTGTGTTGTTGTTTTTTCCCCCTTCAAAACCAACTTTTAATTATGGGAATGTTCAAGTAAAATTGGCCACTATTACCTATTGGATGTAGTGTCACCCAGTTTCAATAATTATCAACTCATCTTATTTCGTTTATACCTTTCCACCCCTTCTGGATTATCTTCAAGTCATTCTCAGGCATCATCTAACTTCACAAATAACTATCCCAGTATTCATCTCTAAAAGATAAGGACTTAAAAATAGCCACAGTGCCATTATTCCACCAAAATATAAACAATAATTCCTTAATATCATATAATTTTCTAAATAGTTTATTCAGTTTGTGAACATAGTTGGGGCTTGTGCAGGAGGCAACCAATTGATGTGTCTCTCACATTGATGAGAGGCAGCTGATCCATGTTTCTCTCATATCAATACTTCTCTCTCTCTCTCTCTCTCTCTCTCTCTCTCTCTCTCTCTCTCTCTCTCTCTCTCCCTCTCCCCCCCCTCCTTCTCCCCACCTCCTCCTCCCTCCCTTTCATTCTCTCTAACAATCAATGGATAAAAGTATCCTCAGGTGAGGATTACCAAAACATAAATAAATGAAAAACAGAAAAGGGGCCACATAGCAGACCTGACAAGCTCAGGGGCTAGACAGCAGGCCTGACAGTCAGTGAGTGAAAATACTCACAGGATGACCTGATCCTAAATTCCAAACTGGGCAGGCCATGGTGGGCAGTCAATCCCAGGCCTACAGCTTCTTTAGTTTGAAACTTCTCATTGTTATCTTGCCTGCATAGCATCTCTATTTACTGTAAATGTTAAATGCTCACTATTCTAGACCCACCAGTGTAAAAGAAGTTTGTATCTCTCCATTTTACTTTTTATCCAATTTTAGAGTTCTCCCTGTTTTGCTTTCTCCCATCTCCTTAATCTACCACCAGTGGATTTCATGTAACCTTCCTTAGCTTTTCTCCTTTGACTCGAAATGTATAAGAGTAAGTAACTGCCATTCTCAGGAACATTTTCTCAATCCGTTGAGATCTTGCTTCCGGGCATGTCCTCAGTTATTGGTGCAGATGAACTCTTATAAAGTTTTTTTCTATAGGTTTGGATTTTCTTTCATTGACAAAATCAAAATGCACACAAGGCCCATGCATTTAAAAGTTGTTATGTCTACATCTCTTTCTCCTGTAGGCTTCCCCTTATTCTTGTAGTTTATGTTTTGAACAAATAGTTCATTTGTCGTGTAGACTTTTCCATATTCTGAGTTTTGCTGATTGCATCTTTCTGGTGGGTTTTCAGTATTTCTTTCTCAGAATAATGTGTCGAAATGCATAAAATAAAACACATAGGCTTATAATAGAAACCAATTACATCCATTTATTAGAACTATTGAAAACTCTTTGTGATATGTTAATATATGTGCTTCTTTCCTTAAAAACACACACTTAAACAAGATCTCACAATGGTTCTTTAATTACCATGATTTTGGAGTAGTGATGAGAGTAAATGATATTTTGAAATTTCCACAACAGCTGTTGTATGATAGGAAAATATCTATGAATTCTTTGGTAGCAAACTCATGGGTACTGCTAGTACTGGTATAGTTTGTTGCTTCCATTTGTAATTGAAGGGAATATTACATTTTAGTTAATTATTACTGAAAATCAAGATATGGTTTTCCCCCATTCAAGTTCATAGATTCCCCAGAATATTTTCATGGACCTAGTCCATGAACACCTGTTAAAAATCCCATGGTCCTATTTATTTATTTATTTTTTGCCAGAATATTGCATAGATACTGTGTACTGCCATCACAAGCTACTAATGTTTGCTTATCTCTCTTTTTGTTATTTTTTTTTTTTTTTTTTTGCCAGAATATTGCATAGATATTGTGTACTGCCATCACAAGGTACTAATGTTTGCTTATCTCTCTTTTTGTTACATGAGGAGCTATTGAGGTTTATTGCCTAGATTCATTATTTTATTAGGGGTTATAAAATATTCTATTCCTGTCATTTCATTTTTATTTATTATCCACATTACTTCTACAAAGACACACTCCCTGTCCTTAACTCATTACTCCCATTAACTCATTACCCTGAGATGTAATTTGAATAGGAAGGGCAGGATAAATGTTTGCTCTTTCCTCCTTTATTTGCCAGTTTTCAAAATAATCTGTTGGTTCTCTAACTTCCTCCAAAGATGACCAATGAGTTTTGTTTTTTAAACAATTTTAAGTATTGCGATTAACTCATGGATTTAAACATATTGGAGGTATTTCAGTCCATTGCAATTGTTCTTATTGATGTCAGAATGCCTTTTTGTCACGACTCCACTACTCTTTGGTAGCTGTCTTGCCACTTGGTGTGACAAGGTGTACCAGGCTTCTGTTGTGCTTTCCTTGCCCAGGTCTGCAGCCACTCTCTAAGGAGGCCTGGTTCTCTTCAGTGGGAAGTATTATTTAGTTGCTGTTTTCCAGGCACAGGAGTGTTCGTGATTATTGGTGGGTCACTGTTTTGTCACAGATAGGAAATATATTTAAAAATATATAAAATGTCTTATGAGTTCGTTCTTTCACGAATGTTCAGAATTATAGTTTTTTTTAAACTTAGCCTCTTTAATCTTACACATTCATTTTCTTTCCTGTACCAAAAATTAATACATCAGTATATTTTCTTGCTTTGTTCCACAGTATATACACACAATCTTAAAATAATAATACCACCTCCAAACAAATTAAATTATTGAGTTATTTATGTATTTTAGAGAGAGAGGAAAGGAGAGAGACAAACATTGATTTGTTGTCCCACTTATTTATGCATTCATTGGTTGACTCTTGTATGTGCTTTGCCTGGGAATCAAATCCACAACCTTGGGGTATCAAGATGATGCTCTAACCAACTGAGCTATCCAGCCTGGGTATCACCTCCAAACAATTTAAGATATTTTACATTTCTTACTATTCCTATGGTATATTCTAGTAGGAATGTTCTGTTAAATTAGTGTTTTGAAATCACTTGAAACAATTCCTATTTTGTTTTACTACCAACTTAAAATATCCTTAGGTTTACTTTATGATTTGTTTTTCATTTTACATGTGGCTTTTTAAAAAATTAGTTTTTTGTTTTATAATTATGTAAAATATTTACATGGCTCAGAAGACAAATCTATGAAACATGGTATATTTAGATACATATGCCTTTTACTTTGCTCTCTTTCCTGACCTATAGGTAACTTTAAAAACAGTTTTTATCTTTATCTTTCCATTTAAAAATATCAACAAAGGCATAAATCTTAGCATCTCATATCATTTTCCTCCACATTTGCTTTCTTTTTAACTTTTTAAAACGTATATCCTGGCAGTCAGTTTATATGGTATGTGAAATATTTGCCTTGCTTTTTATAGTGCACAGTACTCCTTTGTGTTTACTCAGCTAGTTTCCTACTGTTAACCCTTTAGATTTTCTTTCGTCTTTTACTATTATGAACAGTGCATCAATGAGTAGCCTGTATATACACCTTTCATATTTTTGCCAAAGTATCCACGGAATAGATTCCTAGAAGTAAAATTTAGAAATTGCACTTCCCCTCCCCCCATAAGGACTGTATCGCTTTGCATTCTTGCCAGCAATGGTCAGAAGTACTGCTAAGCTTTTTGAAAGACGAGCTCCTGAACAGTCCATGGATTTCTGTCACCAGTTCCATGGATGCCTGGAGTTGCGAGACTTCAGAGTCGGAAGCACAGCTTTAGAGCCTTGCTCCTCAAAGTGTGGCCTGTGGACCAGCAGCAGAGGCGTCACCCGAGAGCATGTTTGAAATGCAGAATCTCAGGCTTCTCGCCAGCCTACTGAATCAGAAGATGCAATTTAGCAAGATCCTCATACACATGAAGATTTGAGAAGCACTGGTCTAGAGCTGTGCTCTTCAGTCCTTTAGCCTCCAGGCACGTGTGGCTATTTAAATGAAAATGCATTACGGTGACATAGAGTGAAAAATTGAGTTCCTCATTCACACTGGCCATATTTCAAGTGCTCAGTAGCCACTTCTCAGCTGTTTCTGTCACTGCAGTAACTTCTGTGGCACAACACAGGCCCATGGCTACGCTGTCCAATGTGATGGTCGCCTGTAGCCACATACCACTCTTTTACTTTAAATTGAAATTGATAACGCTAAAAATTCACATTTTTATTCCCATTAGCCCTATTTCAAGTGCTTAATTGCTACATAACTAGAAGCTACTGTATTGGTGCACACATTGGACATTCCCTACATCGTGGAAAGTTCTATTGGACAGCTCTGGTCACGGTGTTCCCAAAAGGCTGATGAATCAGAAGAAGGAAGGAGGGAATATTTTTTTAAAATATATATTTTATTGATTTTTTTACAGAGAGGAAGGGAGAAGGATAGAGAGTTAGAAACATCGATCAGCTGCCTCCTGCACCCTCCCTACTGGGGATGTGCCCGCAACCAAGGTACATGCCCTTGATCGGAATCGAACCAGGGACCCCTCAGTCTGCAGGCCAATGCTCTACCCACTGAGCCAAAGCGGTTAGGGCGAGGGAAGATTTGTTGGGTGCCTAAGGTGGTAGATATTTTACATAGCTGCCATCAGTAACCCTTAAACCCATCAAAACAAAAGCAGAGTTTTTGAGAGGCTAACTAATGTATTCAACTTCCTAACACTAATAAGAGATGAAGTTACTTTGGTTCAAAGTTTAATGCACTTTCTACTGTGTTTGGAAGGAATACTTTCCCAAAGGCTACCTCTGGGGTACAATCTCTACCTGCCTTTTACAAAACAAAACAAACTTAATGCAAACCACTGTTTTCACTTGCCTGCACCTATTTCTTTTTTTCTCTCATGCTTCAAATTTAAATTTAGACTCTCATTTATATCTAACTCCCAAGCTCATATTCATTTTGCTATAAATACCTTGAGTTCACATCTTAGGGTGTCCTAGCTAAGGGTGCCCTATCTTGCATTTTAACATTATGGCATCTCAATAATTAATTGCAGCATTTATTCATTAATTTAATAAACATTTACTGAGCACCTACTACACATAAGATAACACAGGGGAAAAAGGAAAACATAAATTTCCTTTCCGACATGCCTGCCTTTTAAGGTAATATTTACACATTACTACGTTTTCTATAGTTTGAAATTTGGCTTTTTTGGCCACTTTGAGTTTTGAAAGTGTCCCAATAGATCAGAATGTATGTTCTTCAAAACTGCTAGCTAGCTACTTACGCTCATTAGAATTAGGCGACACACTGATGGCTAAATTTTTGAACCATAGAAATGTAGATATGGAAAGAATATAAAGGTCAGCCAGGCTGCTACTCACTATGTGAAGAAAAGCTACTATTTGCTTTCGAGGTTTCCAGCTTGCTTCCAATATGTTTTAAAATGCTCCAGTAACCGACACTAGGTCATCTATGTGCTAAATACGAGGATCTTGTAAATGAATATTTCTTTTCAGACTTGTACTAGGATTTTTACAGAAGTGCCGGGAGTTATTCTGTACCCAGTATTTATAGGTGGCAGATGTAATGCATTTAAAAATCTCCCCAAAGAAGCTATGCTCTGTAGAAGTCTACTACCGAATCCTGCCTCTAGCTGACAAGGTGCAATCTAGCAGCAGAGATTTATGGAGACATAATGTGAAGAAAAATATATGATTTGCATCCAAACAATCTATTTTATCAGTCACCTGGAACTCTTTCTTCAAATAAAAGGGAGAGACTAATTCAGTGGTTTGCCATCCTATTGCCTGGTAGACTCATTGAGAGGGCTTTTAAAAATAGGCTGATATTTGGATCCACCTCCTGAGAACCTGATTCAGTTGGTTTGGGCTAGTCTTAATGTCGTCGTTTTTTTCTGTTTAAGCCCTCAATGATTATTTAATGTACACCCAGGTGAAGGGATACCGATCTAACCTGACATTGCAAATGAAGAAGAGCTAACGAAACGCATCCATCCCATCATTTTATATAAAACTAGTGTTTGAATTAGGCAGAAACCCTAATTCCAGCCTTCCTTCAGTCCTGAATCTATCTGGAAATTGTTTTCACATTTCTGGTCTGTGATCAGGGGTCTTTAGGTTTCCTGTAAGAAAGGCAGAGGGAAAATAAAATGCCTTCAATATTTTCTTTTTTCAATCCTTAAATTCATACACTATCTCCAAATAGTAAAGTAGTCAGCAGTGACCTTACTCAGGTTACCTTCTACCCTGTGTGCCTGCCTCTGCCCCAAATGATCCACAGCTCCTGTTCGCTCTGCTTTCTCCTGGCCGGGCTCCCCCAGTGTGAAGTCGCCTTGGGAAACATGTCCTGGAGTTGGACCACATCCTACCATTGAAGTTCACGTCAGTGGAGGTTCCGTTTGAAGCCCTGTGACAGGATATATCCCATGGTTAGATGCACAATGTTTCTGGCAGCTTCCTTTAGAGAGGGACAGGTTTTGTTAAGGCATAAAGAGTCCCTGGGTTCAGTTCACAGTTCATATGAATGGGACCTTGTGGTGGAATGCTTAAATGTGAAGCTATAAGTAACAAAAGTTGTTTTGAGGCCTCTCTCTACCAGTCTGTTTTTCTCTTCTTTCTCCTTTTGTTCAGCCTCCACTCCCTCAATCCCTTCTGCCAGAAGTGCATTCTCTAACCCCAAATCTCCATTCTCCTTTTTTTTTTTTTTTAGAAGATGGCTATACTTTATAGTTGGAGGACAGCTTGCTTAATTGGGCTGTTTTAGAATGCAAATATGAGCTTGCTGGAGGAATTTTGTCCATTTGTGAACAGGGACACACTTATTATTCTCATTTATTTCACATGTATAATGGTTTCCACGTCCATTATGGAATGTGAAAAATGGTCTAAGTTTGATCAGGTTATTGGACACTTGATTCGCTTTTCCACAACCTGTACTTTGGACACCCAACTCATCCCCTGATGCCCCCAGAAGTAGTGTAAAACTGGTGGGAGAGAAATCATGCTAGACTCCTTTCCCAACAGCAAGGTGGGGTGCAAGAATCTCTTGAAGAAAGGGTTTATTAATATGAACTCTATTATAAAATCGTAATGGAGAAGTAAAGAAGGGTATTTGGGGGAAGGAGAAAGTGATACAGAAGGTAAGAAGATGTCAACTCTAAGGGATGACCTCACTTATCATCCCAAGACCATGTGCTGTAGTGGGGGCAGCAGATGTTTAATGGTCAGAAAATTTGGGCATCAATTCTGCTCCTGTGTGATCTTAGGCAAAACACTTCCCTCTTCTGGGCCACAGTATCTTCACCTAAAAAAATGGGCCACAGCACCGAAGTTCTGCAGTTCTGAGACTTCCTTCCAGGAGAGGAGATGTTTCCCTAGATCTGATTCTTGGAAGTAAATTTGAACTCCCTCATCTAGGCCTTTCACAGCAAAGGGCACTGACTCCCTCTGCCTTTTACTTACTGTGGGACTGTGGGTGACTTTGGAGCCACTCTGAGTCTCATCTTCCCTCTGTAATAGGAGTGGAGGAAGACGACTGTTCTCAGGGTTGTGGTGAGCATTAGGTTGAGAATGTGTGCTCTGATGATGCCAACTGAACCATGGAATACAGGGAAATTGGAACCATGTCCTTGGCCAGGTACCCTTCACCACAGGTTTCTTGAGGGAAGTATGTGACTGGGGACAATGACACCTGTCTCCCAAAATGTACTTTTCCACTCGTGGCTTTGGCTCTACAGGACCATGTGGTGAATTGCTTTTGTCTAAGATAGAGCAGCCTAAAATTCAGAATCAGGGCCTTGTTCAGGAGGAAGTGAGCACAGAGGACGCTGCCAGGGATAGGTAGAGCATCCCTGGGAACCCTGCTGCCTCTGTGGGAGCAAGGTCTTAACCCTTTGCTCACCTGGGAAAAAAATTTGCTTCCCTAGCCTAACAAAATGTCTGCCTCTGGCCAGTTCCTGCTATTGTTCCTCCCCTGGAAGGGTGGGGGTTTTGGGCTTCTTCCTTTTGAGAGTACAGAGAAAACAACATGAAGGAATATAACTTTTGAAGAGCAATCTAGCAAAACAAGTAAATTTGAAGATGCTTATGCCCTGAGACTAACAATTCCACCCTTTGATGTATCTTCAAAGCAAACGGTCCCTTTAAACTTCATGGCACAAATAGAAAGTCATTATAATTGTAGGTACTCTGAGTACACTTCTTGCAGAGGATGGATGCCTTCAGTAGGCCCCAGCAGGCCATCCTGAGTCCCGACAGAGACTTTATTTTAGCACATCAGTGACGCATTTGCACCAGTTTGCAAAACAAACCCAGAAAAACTCTTAGATGTGTGCATCAGGAGACAGAAGCAAGAATGTTTGTGGAGGCTTTGTGTATAAGAGAAAAAAAGACCTAAATATCAACAAGGAATGGATAAAGTGACAAATCGTGTTGTGGAAAGGCGTGAACTAGAACTAATGCATCAATATGGATCCCTCTCTCCAACAATGTTGATTAAAACAGCCAGTTGCACCCTAACCGGTTTGGCTCAGTGGATAGAGCGTCGGCCTGTGTACTGAAGGGTCCCAGGTTCGATTCTGGTCAGGGGCATGTGCCTTGGTTGCGGGCACATCCCCAGGAGGGGGTGTGCAAGAGGCAGCTGATTGATGTTTCTCTCTCATCGATGTTTTTAACTCTCTATCCCTCTCCCTTCCTCTCTGTAAAAAATCAATAGAATATATTTTAAAAAAAAGAACTTGCAAAGGGAACCGGAAAAACACCATAAAAAAAAAATAAAAATAAAATAGCCAGTTGCAAAAGTACACATATAGTACTTTAGGGATTCTTATGTAAATATTAAAATATATAGAAATACATGGAATGATAGATGCCAAGTGGAAAACATAAGGGGGATATGTTGATGTTGCCAATATTTTCTTTCTTAAGCTGCCTAGTAGAGATATGAATACATGTTGATTATGCATATACTTTATTATATTTTAAATATCGTTTAAGAAATTTTAAAAGATTAAAACTTAAAGCTATGAGAGAGTAGTCCAAGACGAGGCTGGAGAGCTAGGCGGGGGTCAGATGGTAGGGTGCCTCAGAGGCCATTTAAAAGTTTGGCTTTCATCTGAGGGCAAAGGGGTGCTACTAAAAGGTCTGAGGTGTGGGAGGGATGCCATTAGGTGACCCTTCACACCAACTTCTGCTGTAGTGCAGATGCTGCGTGTGTGGGAGGGAGAGGAGCAGGCGGAGCAGGGGGCTTTGCTGCTGTCCTAGCTCCAGGGCACTTCCTCCTTGGAACACCATTTCCTCTTGCTTCCAGGAAGCTCTTCCTTCCCTGTTCTCTCTCTGCCTCTCTGGCCAAGCCCCTTCGTCTCCATCTACAATTCCTCTTCCTCCTCCAGCCCTTTACATGTTGCTGTTTTCAAGACTGTTTTTCTTAACCCTCTTTTCTAGTTTTAGGCCTATGTCCCGATCTCATTTATATCCCAGCTTTCAGCTACCACCTTTATGCTCATGATTCCGAAATTTATTTCTTCAGCTCGGTCCTTTTTCTCAGCTCCAAACTGCCTACTAGACATTTCTTCTCGACTGGATTCATTCTCCCTTCCAAATGTTCCTTTTCCTCCTGTTTTTGGGATATTGATGAGCCATATTGCTGTCTATCCAGTTATCTGATCCAGAAAACTGGGTATTATTCTAGACTGTTCCACCTCGCTGTTTTCAAGACTGTTTTTCTTAACCCTCTTCTAGTTTTAGGCCTATGTCCCGATCTCATTTCTATCCCAGCTTTTAGCTACCACCTTTATGCTCATGGTTCCGAAATTTATTCTTCAGCTCGGTCCTTTTTCTCAGCTCCAAACTGCCTACTAGACATTTCTTCTCGACTGGATTCATTCTCCCTTCCAAATGTGCCTTTTCCTCCTGTTTTTGGGATATTGATGAACCATATTGGTGTCTATCCAGTTATCTGATCCAGAAAACTGGATATTATTCTAGACCGCTCCATCCCTGCCACCTTTCCTGTTTATTTTGCTTTCATGTTGGAACGAAGGGTAAGGCTTAGGTGCTTTGTGCCACGATGTATGTGCTGTGACGTATCTAGAAATGCTCGATTCCCACCTTGCTAATCACTTTGCTCTCCCCTCTTCAGGCGACTGGGATGACTTCACCACCGTCCTGAGCTGGCTCCTGTTGGCTGTTCCACCCTCACTGCTGCTGTGTTTCTCTCCTAAGCTCTGTGCGGCAGCTACCCCAACCCCCTGAGGCCCCCAATGTACTGTATTGTTTCAGCTCTGTGCCTTGGGCTTCTCGACTGGATTCATTCTCCCTTCCAAATGTGCCTTTTCCTCCTGTTTTTGGGATATTGATGAACCATATTGGTGTCTATCCAGTTATCTGATCCAGAAAACTGGATATTATTCTAGACCGCTCCATCC
>NW_006282604.1:63983-74824 GCF_000327345.1 Myotis davidii | reverse complement strand
TGTGGTGTTCCTTCTGCTTGGAATGCCTTTCCTTACCGTGCTAGCTAGTGAACTCTTGAGTTTTTTGTTCTTTTAAACTAACCTATTTTCCCACTGGTCTGCCTGTGCCCTCATTGCTTGTTTACGTGCCTACTGACTAGTATTTCCAATAGTATCCGAGCTCCCGAGGCACAGAGAGAGCCTGTTCAGTTTTGTATCTTCAAACCCTGACACGTGGTAGATGCCCTACAAGTGTGTTTAGGGTTGTCCCGCCTGGCAAACTTCCCCTTTCTTTTCTGTCCTGTGCAGGGATTGTTTGGGGTTAGTTGCGTGTTACTGAAACAAATATTCCAGAGAAAAGAATATATGGCAAACTTTCAGAAGAGATATTCTGTGTTTCCTGTTTTGGCTTTTTTTTTTTTTTACTTTGTGTAAAACAGCTCTGGAAGGAAGTATTTATATGGAGAACATTTTAAATAAAAGTTGCAGTGTTCTCCGTCCTGGCCCCTAAACCTTCCAGGCACTGTTGTCTTCATCATCTCTTAAATTGTTTTGCCAATCTTCAAGCTTTTACTCTTAATGCCTTTGCTCATCTCCCAAACATCTATACATTTCCTTAATGCTTTAACAAGATAACATTAATCTCCAAACTCTTACCCCATTCCCATTCTCCTTTTCATCATTTAAAAAAAAGAGCTATTTCTGTTTGGTGCTTATCTTCTCACTCAGCCCACTGGAATCTGACTTTAGGCTTTGCCACTAACAAAAAGCTTTCCCTCAAAGATCTCTAGCGATTTCCAGCTTGCCAGGCCAACTGTGTCTCTTTAGCTGTAAGGCCACCTCTTCCCTCTGCAGTTTTGGACACTACAGTATTGATTTCTTCCTTCTTAAAATGTTTTCCCACTCTTCGCTTCTGTGTCACGGCACTCTCATAGCTTGTCTCCCTGACTATGGCATTTCATTGGAAGAGGGGGGAGAGTCTTACCTTGGGCATATATAGTCACTTCTTTATCAATTTATGTTTATTCCACAGATATTTACTGAGTGACAACCAAGTACCAGGCACTGGATATGTAGTGGAGAGCAAATCAGATATGGTCTAATTTTCTGAAGTCCAGAGTTTTCACCTTATATTTGTTACCTATTTGCTGTGCAGCAGATGACCACAAACTTAGTGGTTTCAGACAACACACATTTATTATCTCACAGTTTTTATGGATCAGGCATCTGGGCATGGCTTCAGGGTCTCACACAGGCTGCAGTCGGGTGTCGGCCAGGGCAGGGTCTCATCTGCAGCCTCGGCTGGGCAGGGACCTGCTTCCAAGCTCATTTTGGTTGGGCGGGATTCATTTCCTTGTGGACTGTTGCTCTGAGGGCCTCGGTTCCCTGCTGGTTGTTGGCCAGAGGCTACCCTCAGGTCCTTGACATGTGAGCCTCTGTATATGGCAGCTTGTTTCATTAGAGCCAGCAAGGGAGAGAACTAATAAGAGAGTTGCCTAGCGTGATGGAAGTGATGACCTTACATGATATATTCATGGAAATGACATCCTATTACTTTCATTGTGTTTTAATGGTTAGAAGTGAGTTGCAGACTCCCCCCAAACCCCCACGCAGGAGGAGGAGGTCACTTGGGGCAACAATACCAGGAAGCACAGATGCACTGGGTGCACCTTAGAGGCCACCTTTCCCAAGCCTCGTATTGTCCACCCCACCCCCCCTTCCCGCAAGGTTCCAGGCACCTCAATTTCTACTGCTCTCAAATGGAACTCACTACTCTCCCCTTGCCCCAAACCTGTTTCTCATCCTGTCTTCCTGTCCCGATCAGTAACCCCATAGGCATCCAGTCATTTAGTCTAGAAACCCAGATATCATTTCAACACCTCCTCCCGAGAGCTAATGGTGTGCTGGGCTGTGTGGAGTCTTTCATGTCATTCTCTGCTTTCTGTTCATGCTGACATGGCTTTCAGTCAGGTCTCACGATGGCCTGGGCCATTGTGTTAGCTTTCTAACTGCTTCTCTGCCTCATTCTCATCAATTCTTCTTTTCCTAACCACCAGAGTCACTTTCATAAGTCACTCTGTTCGGAACCTTCGTGCCTCCCAGCCGCCTATGGCATAAAGGCCTAATTTCTGAGTTTGCTATTCAACCTTTCATGATCTGGCCTCAACTCTTCCATTTGCCGACCACTCTCTGCCGTTGCCCTTATGCCCCAGGCTCACTGGGCCTCTTGGTGCTCCCTGAGCCCATCCCTGCCTGTGTGTGCCTCTGCATTTGGTCCTAGTTACTTCTCCCTGTATTCCCTTTTCCTTCCTTCCTCCTTCATACACTTCCAAACCTATCTGAAAACCACCTCTTCCGGGAAGCCTTCCCCAGTATCCCCTGCGGGCTGAGGCCTCACTCAGAATGAATCGGTGGCACCTGCATGCTGTCGTAGCACTCTGCTTGCACCGCTGTCCCAGGCTGCTGTTTTGCAGTGGGCTGTTCAGGTGCCCCTCTCTCTTAAAATGCTAAAGGGCAGGGTCTGGGTTTTACTCTTCTTTGGATCCAAAGTGCCAGCCTCCAGCACAGTGAATCACAATCTTGGCTGCGTGTTGGGATCACTTGGGGAGCTTCAGACATCACTGATGCCTGGAATCCACGCCAAAGGTGATGCTGTGATTGGTCTCAGGTGTAGCCTGATGTTGGCATTTTTAAAAGTGTTCTGATTGCCCGGCTGTGTGCTCGGTGGCTGAGCTTCCCCTATGAACCACGGGGTCTCCGTTCGATTCCCAGTCAGGGCACATGCCTGGGTGGTGGGCTCGATCCCCAGTGTGGGGTGTGCAGGAGGCAACCAATCAATGATTCTCTCTCAACATTGATGTTTCTATCTCCCTCTCCCTTTCTTTCTCTGAAATCAATAAAAATATATATTAAAGAAAATAATGGTGAGGGCCTTCGGTGGCGGCGAGCGGGGCAGACTGGAGCAGGCTGGAAGAGGTTATTGGGGGAAAAAGGAGGACCTGTGCAATACTTGCAACAATAGAGATAAAAAACAAAAACAAACGAACAAAAAAGGCTCTGTGATTCTAACATGTAGGTAACATTGAAAACCTCTACTTCTAGCTGAAGAAATCAAGACTAGGAGAAGGAAAGGATGAGACTCTGCTGAACATTTAATGAATAGGAAGGCCTTAAAACAAGTGAAAACTGAGTTTTTAAAAATCATGCACACCAACTCACTTCAAATAGTGTATCACACAGCTAAGTAATCAAAATGATTTCTAAATGGGTGGACAATAAAATGGGGAAATACGTATATTTGTGGTAATGAGGGAAATCAGAAATGTAAAAGAGAATAAAATCTCAAAATCCCACACTTACTCATGGACGTGGACAGCAGTGCGGTGATGGTGGGCGAGAGGAGTGGGTGGAGGTAGAAAGGGCAGAGGGGGGATAAATGGTGATGAGGAAAAAAAATCCAACACTTCAATTTTTGTACATATGAAGTAAGCAATAAAATGAAATAATGACGAAACAGGATTAACTAGCATTTCCCTTTTCGTTGAGCACTAAAGTGTATGTTGTATGTTGTGCATGTTCGTGTTTGTGTCAGAGGTATAACTTACTTGCATGTTATTTAGATTTCCTTCTTTGTTTTCTAGGAATATTTTGAAAACAATTGCCCTGGGTCAGATATTGTCCTTGTGTATATGTGGAACAGCCATCACCAGCCAGTATTTGGCAGAAAAATACGAAGTGAACACCCCCATGTTTCAGAGCTTTATCAACTATTGCTTGCTGTTTCTATTTTATACAGTGATGCTGGCATTTCAATCAGGTATGCTGAGTGTGGGAATTAACTTTTTCAGTGACCTATCTTCATTAAAAAACGTGGCTTTTAGGCATTTAAAAAATGAAACATGAGGCAAAAGTAAGAACAGGAAAAACTATTGCTGCCTTTATAAAAGTCATTAGAAAAGTATGATACCTCTGAATTCTGTGAAAGTACTGATTAGAGATTCATGCATCATCTCTGGCATTGTTGATTAAAATAAGTAGCACTAAACTGGAACAGTACAAGTTGTCAGAAAAATTAAATGTGTAAATATTATTACAAGTTAGGTTGATAAGATTAAGAGACAATATTAAGAACACTTAAAGTCAAGAACATCACTCTTCAAAGGCTGTATATGCAGCTAAGTGGAGAATGCTAAATGGAGCATCAACTGCATGTAGGTCAAATCTATGTTATGAGAGAAACAAAGGCAGGGAATTGGGAAGGAATTAACATCTTTATCACTGACTGGTTAAGTTGTTTTAGAATCATTACAGAATTATCATTTCTCAGTAGCTACACACACACAAAAAAAGGGAAAAACTAGGTTCTGACAAACATTTTTGTGCCAGACATAATTTTAATTGCTTAACTCATCTAGGTTTGGTATAAACTCATTGAAGCCTCCCAACAAGTCAAGTGAGTATTATTACTATTCCCACCTTACAGATGATCAAACTGAGGCATGTAGTACTTACATAACTTGCTCTAAGTCATATAGGTGGTAACTGGTGAGCCAGGATTCACACCTAGGCAGGCAGCCACGCTCCCCCCTCCCCCCCCTCCCGCCAGAGCCGATGCTCTCACCACCAATCTATATTAGGGACTCCTAGTCATGCTAAGAAGACTCTTCTCACAAGAAAAGAGCACGGTACTATAAAATAAATTAAGTGAGATTGAATTTAGGGATGTGAGGACAATGGGTAACTCAACCAAATCAATTGGTTGGTTGCAATACTTCTATTTTCATCGTATTTAAAACACAATAAAAGTACCATAATAAAAGCAGATTTGCTAATCCTCTTTTTAATATTTAAAAAATATTTAAATATTTAAAAATTGATTTGAGAGAGAGAGAAACATTGATGTGAGAGAGAAATATAGGCTGGCTGCCTCCTGCACACCCCCTATTGGGGACTGAGCCGGCAACCTGGACAACCTTTTAGTGCATAGGACAACACTTAACCAACTGAGCCACACTGGCCAGGGTGCTAACCCTCTTTTAATATGAACCTTAAAGCATCAATGGTTTTCCTATGTGTCAGGATAAAAAACTTACTTTGAAAGAAAATAGAAACCAGTGGTAGGAGTGGGGAAACCATCTGAAGGGTAATGTACCAAATGTGGCAAGAGCTTTAGGAGTTGGAAATAGAACTGGTATTAGCACATGGCTAGTAGGGACTTTGCTCTTCTCTGTAAGTACTGGCCTTTAGTAAATTCATGTAATTCATAAACACAGCAATACGGTCTCCCTAAGGGATGGCTGTTAGGTCCCTTCTATACCATCTCATGTCGAGGAAGACCGACTGTGCTTTCAGGATTTTCTTGTAAATTGGGTTTTAATGATACTTACCTGGCTGTGAGTCTCACTACCTTTATTTCCTTGTAGGTTATCTTACAAGAAGCCTTCTAATCTATGTTCCAACTCTGTGTCCTGTGATGCTAGATTCTCCAAAGAAGTGAATCATAGTTAACTTGAATAAATAGAACTTGGTGAATAAAAGGTGTTTCTTCACTGGTGCCACTAAATCCTTTTTTCCCAAACTTATAACTGACGTACTTTTCTCTTGAAAGCACATCTTTTTTAAAAAAAAAATTTATTTTTTTGAAAACACATCTCTTTTAATGACCAAGGCAGAGTTTCCTTTGAAGAAGCCCATGAATGGAGGTTCCATAGCCAATGAATTAATAAGAAAACATTGCATTTCCTAGGAAAATCGGTAGCTTGTCAGGAATGGCAACATCCAGACCTGTTTTAGATATTAGATTTCTGTCACAAGGAGGGAGGGAATTTAACCACTTTTCCCTACTTACTTTCTCTCTGGTGTTTTCATTGAACAATTGGTCTGTGATGACACCTTAGCTGGGTCTCATACTAGAAAAATTTGATTCTGCTGAACTGTTGTAGGAATTTGTAGGAACTATTGTACGCATTAGGAGGGGCCACTTCCAAAATACACAGTAAATATAAATAAACATGCACGGCCTCATTTTCAAGGAGCATGTACTAACTCAGATGTCTTTCAACCAGGGCCTGATAGCCTTTTACACATCTTGAAAAGAAAGTGGTGGAAGTACATCCTGCTGGGCCTAGCAGACGTGGAAGCGAATTACCTGATTGTCAAAGCGTACCAGTACACAACTCTCACCAGCGTCCAGGTGCGAGGGCGTCCTCTGACCACTTTGGCTTGTATAGTTCTTCTCTTAAGAAGAACCCGAACTCGTATGTGTTAACCTCATTTTGTGGCCAACCTGTTCACTCGAAGAAAACCTAAACACAGGTGGTTGCTATCTGTTTTCAGAGGAGCATATGCGCTAGTGAGTAAGCAGCTGGGAATTGGGGAACATGTACATGAGTTAATGAGTTCCCAAACTGCAAATGCTGTAGCGTATTAGAACAGTGTCTTCCCAAATAAGCATAAATATTTAGTTGGCAACCGATGCTGTGATGTTGACGAGAGCTCTGCTTTATACGTTGCTCACACACGGCATAGAAAGTGGCTGTACTTTGTGCTACAGAGAAGTGGGAGGTTTGCAAGTAGGTATTCAAACAAAGGAGCGATTGGAAGGAGTCTGCTAGACATCTTGGTAGAGAGGGCAGCCAAAGGCAAAGCTTATATCCTTATTTGTTTATTGGGCTTTTGCTTGATTGAAAGAAGTAGGTACCTAAATAGCAGGATTTTTCAGCCGGTGGAGTTGAGTCAGACCCATTCAGTTGCCTTTTTTAAAATTGAATTTATTGGGTGTCTGTGACTCTAATGAACAAAAGAAACTGGCAAAGAAAATAAAAACAGAGGCATGGATACATGGAACAGACTGACTGCTGTCAGAGGGGAGGAGGATGGGGGGCTGGATGAAAGAAGGTGAAGGGATTAAGCAAAAAACATATGGGAAAGGGAGTGGGAGTAGGTAGAGGGGAGCAAGGAGGGCTTAAATGGGGATGGAAAGGGACTTTGCTTTGATTGATGGGTGCATGATGCAGTTGTTGTAATGTTAGGAAGCTATGGGAAGTTTTGTAACACTGAGTCACCAGTACTAACAACAAAATGTTTTATCAATGGAGGTGAAAGCGAGATAGACGCCATTGCCAGGTTTAGACTTCACCGTTTAATGAATTTATAACTTTCTGATGCATTGTTCTTCTCACTATGTAAAACAGAGATGTTTTATTTGATCTCCAAATTTTAGGAACATAGAAAAATTGAAGTGAGATTAGACTTACTTCATTTGGAAAACATAAGGACAGATGGAAACACAGTATTTTTCCAATGTGAATATACATTAAGTGCTATTATTACCAGTATGCATTTTATTAAATGCTCTCTTTTCTGTCACATGGTGCTGAGCACGGTCCACAGCAGACCTCTTGGTTTTTGACTGGCATGAGCTTCAAAGCCCCGATGGGAAATATTTGTTGTCAGACATTATAGGAGGTACATGGAAAAACCCAGAATTTCATAAAAATTAAAACCGGAAGTTAGTTTCCTAGAGGGTGAAGTTCATCACAATTAGTATTAACTGTGCTTTAAGCAATGGGCAGGGAGAATGTAGAAAATAGCATTTTCTAGTCACATCTACCCTCATAATCTCTCACGTAATTCAATTAGTTGACTACAATTTCCAGAAACTTTGATCTCTGACTAATAATAATTAAAAGATTTGAATTGGTGCAAGGTCTAAACACAAAGGTGTGTTAAAACACTTGCCCTGGGGTTTTTGTGACTGAAGTTCATGCCTTACCAGTATATTACCCCAAATGTCTTGTAGCCTCTTAGAAAAACCTAAGCATTTGGTTGTCAAAAGTTATGTACTTAGGGCTCCAGCAAGGGGTATATTTTTATTTTCTTTATTTCCCCCCATCACCATTTATTTATTTTTAATTTTTTAACATATATTTTTATTGTTTTCAGAGTGGAGGGGAGAAGGAGAGAGAGAAACATCGATGATGAAAGAGAATCATTGATTGGCCACTTCTTGCACGCCTCACACTGGGGATTGAGCTTGCAACCCTGGCATGTGCCCTGACCGGGAATCGAACCGTGACCTTCTGGTTCATAGATTGATGATCAACCACTGAACCACGCTGGCAGGGCTAACTCAGTGTTATACTTATGCCTTCCCTCCCCCTCACGGTCTTACATAGTATCGTGCTTACTGTGGCTACACAATAATTTATAAAAATTAAATTAAAATAGGGGGACTCTTGGAACTGAAAGCATCAGAGTCACCAAGAATACATTTTGAAAGGGAGGTTCAATGTAGATAAATAGCTGGATGTGATAGATATAAGATAAGAAGTCCTGGAGTTTTGGAGTTGGGAGAGATTTGTGAGGAGATCATTTGGTCTTTCCTCTTCATGTCATATTTTGGCTTAGAGGGTGACTGGTTGTAACTCACACAGTTGGTTGGGAGCCCAGGGAGTCTGGAACTCTTACCATGACCTAGGCAGTTCCCTTTATATGGCCACTGATTGCCCACTAACATTGTTAAAAATAGAGCAAATTTAAGTTTGATTTTAAGATAAGATTCAAGGACAGGGAATCTCCTGTGAGAATTTTTAGAGCGACTTTTTCTTTTTTGCTTAAGGAACATAGTTGAGACTTTAAGTCATAACGGCCAGATTCTGCTGTGTCTTCTGGGACAGGCTATTATCATTTGCATCGTTTGAGGCTTTGTTATTCAGGCAGGCTCGATAAAGCACTTAGGAGATTAGAGTTCTGCAGCTGGAATAAATAACAAGGCAAGGCGCCCATTCCTGCACAGGCACCTGACTCCAGGAATGACACTGCAGTGAAAGACGATTAGCCAGCAACTGTGGGCAGGACCTAACAGGCTGCTGCTGGAGATTTAGGGGCCTGCCTTGTCTCAGATTAGAAAGACATAGAGAAAATCCAGGACAAGGTTAAAAACAAGAAGATATGCAAAAAACAGCAGATTGAAGAATATTATAAGGACTATCTTTTATCCTTGAATTTTCAAAATTTGTGAAGAACTGAGTGAATGAAATCTCTATTTTTCCTTGATCTTACAAGTAATTTTGGATTTGCTATCATTTTGTCACTTTTAATCCCCCTGCTTTTCAGACTGGCAATAGTAGGGTGTAGCAAATATTTTCTGGACCCAGGATCAACAGGTGATGACAAGCAAGAGTATTTGCTCTGAGCAGGTGTTTGTCTGACAAAATGGGGTTGGACTCTGTCAGGGAGATGGTGTCTTCTTGCTTTCTCATAATAACCAGTACTTTTTCATAGCTCTTACTCCAATGGCAGAAATATCTGGCTGTGTGATTATTTATGCCATGTCTGTCTAGCCCTGTGTATGCTACTGAGGGCAGGGCTGGGGGAGGGGGGGTCTCTTTTTCTCTACATTCCAGCTCCTCACAGTGTTTTCCATGCTGAAATATTTGTTGACTGAGTGAATGGGTACATGCAGGTAGGAAAGTTTGCTTATTGAGTTTAAGGATAACTCAGGAGGGAGTATAGAGGTAATTTGCACAGGCTCTTGGGCAGAATTCCTGAACTGAGCAACTATCTCTCAGACTTTTGTTTGTTTGTTTGTTAATCCTGACATGAGGATATTTTTTCCATTGATTTTTAAAGAGAAGGGAGGAAAGGGAAGGAGGGGAGATAGAAATACAGGAAACATCAATCTGAGAGAAACACATTGATTGGTTGCCTCCCATACGTGCCCCGACCAACCCACCAGAGACTAGGGATTGAACCCTCAACACAGGTAGGGGTGTATCAGGCTGGCAGGCAGAAGCGGTTAGGGGCAATCAGACAGGCAGGCAGGAGAGTGGTTGGGAGCCAGCAGTCCCGGATTGTGAGAGGGATGTCTGACTGACAATTCAGGCCTGATCCCACTGGGCAGTTGGACATCCCTCGAGGGGTCCCAAATTGGAAAAGGTGCAGACTGGGCTGCGGGAACCTCCCCTCCAGTGCACAAATTATATTTCAGAGAGGAAGAGAGAGGAAGAGTTTGATAGAAATATCAATTATGGGAGAGAATCATTCATTGGTGCCTCCCGCACTCCCCACACTGGGGATCAAACCCACAACCCAGACATGTGTCCTGACCAGGAATCAAACCGTGATCTCCTGGTTCATAGTCAATACTCAACCACTGAGCCACGCTGGCCAAACATAATTGCTAACTTTTATTATTACTTAATTACCTACCTCTTAGCTAATGAGAGGTGTTTGAAGCTGTCTGTTTCTCCTTCCATGCAGCTTTTGGATTGCTTTGGAATTCCCGTGTTGATGGCTCTCTCCTGGTTCATCCTTTATGCAAGATACAGAGTGATCCATTTCGTTGCCGTGGCTATCTGTCTGCTGGGCGTAGGAACTATGGTTGGTGCAGACATACTAGCAAGGAGAGGCAATTCAGGTAAGACTGTGACTTCTTTCTGGTGAGCAAAGGGAAGGAGGGGAGATAGAAATACAGGAAACATCAATCTGAGAGAAACACATTGATTGGTTGCCTCCCATACGTGCCCCGACCAACCCACCAGAGACTAGGGATTGAACCCTCAACACAGGTAGGTGCCCTTGACTGGGAATTGAACCTGCAACCCTTCGGTCCATAGGCCGACGTCGTAACCACAGAGCTGGCCAGGGCTATATCTCTTTGACTTTTATTTTATTTATTTACTTATTATTATTATTATTTTTTAAATGGTATTATGGTAGACAGAACTCAAAGGGCACTATATATTGTATTTTCTTTCCTGCTTTCTTTTTTTTTTTTTGTAAATACATTTTTATTGATTTCAGAGAGGAAGGGAGAGGGAGAGAGAGATAGAAACATCAATGATGAGAGAGAATCATCG
>NW_006282604.1:58108-63695 GCF_000327345.1 Myotis davidii | reverse complement strand
TTTCATTGCCGTGGCTATCTGTCTGCTGGGCGTAGGAACTATGGTTGGTGCAGACATACTAGCAAGGAGAGGCAATTCAGGTAAGACTGTGACTTCTTTCTGGTTCAGTCCCAGAGAAAAGTTTTGCTTAGGTTTTCACTTTTATTTTTTAAACACACAGTACAATGCAGGAAGCATGCCCTGGTTGACTATCTTTTCAATTTTACTTGCTTCTGGTATAGTGACCATTTCCACAAAGCTTCTACCTGCCCACAGTTCTTGTTCCTTTTTGTCACACTGGTTTTGTTTCATTTCATAAAATAAATTTCTTTATATATTTGCAATCTTCTTTTGGTCCATACATTTGGATTAGTTATTAGAAAATATACTGTAGATTCTTTTTTTTTAATCAAATAGAGACTTTGTGTCTACTCTGTTGATGAAAATACTTTGATATTCTTTGGGTCAAGGTTCAGACAATTGATGGTGTAAATCTCAAAAGGTCTATGAGTTCACCCAACCTACAAGTGACTTCAATATCTCCATTAAGAGAGAAATGACCTTGTTTACCTACCTTCCTTCCTTATCCTTTTAAATTAATTCCCTTCAATAGATTCCATTAATTTCTCATGTCATAGAATGATTTTCTGAGACCTTACATTAAGGCATATACCACTGTCTTCCAGTCTGTTAGTCTCTTGAGCAGTCACAGTATGAAAAATCACAGCAGAATTGTGCCAGAAAGTAAGAAGATCAGGAGTCTTTAAACGTCTAGAAATCAGGGTTTCTCCTTCCTTAAAATCTTAATCTTTTTTTAAAAAAATATATTTTATTGATTTTTTACAGAGAGGAAGGGAGAGAGATAGAGAGTCAGAAACATCGATGAGAGAGAAACATCGACCAGCTGCCTCCTGCACATCTCCCACTGGAGATGTGCCCGCAACCCAGGTACATGCCTTTGACCGGAGTCGAACCTGGGACCTTTCAGTCCGCAGGCTGACGCTCTATCCACTGAGCCAAACCGGTTTCGGCATAAAATCTTAATCTTAAGTGAACACTAGCCACATAAACTTCTAGGAGCAAGCTAAAGAGGTTTTCCTATTGATAATTGTTCCTTTTTGTGGCTTGTCTTTCTGTAGGCAGTGATGTACTGATGGGTGACATCTTCGTCCTGGTTGGGGCTTCCCTCTATGCCATTTCGAATGTGTGTGAAGAGTACATTGTGAAGAAGCTGAGCAGGCAGGAGTTTCTAGGAATGCTGGGCTTATTTGGAACAGTCATCAGTGGCATACAGCTGTAAGTCTAACATTTTCCTTAGAAACAAAATAAGCAAATATGTCATAAGTTATTACTTCCCAACTACTAATTTTCATTGTTTACTTGGCCCAAACTCACATTTAAAATCAGTAACTTGCTATAATGAACAACATAAACCGATGAACAAAAATAGAACCAGAGACATAGAAGCGTGGAACAGACTGTCCAGCCTATGAGGAGATCAACCAAAGGACCTATAGGCATGCATATGAGCCTAACCAATGGACACAGACAGTAGGATGGTGAGGACATTTGCTTGGGGAGAAAAAGGAGACTCATGTAATACTTTAAACAATAAAGAATTTAAACTAAAAAAATAAAATAAAACCAGTAACTTGCTACCTGTATATTAGAGGATTTTTGAAATGTTAAGAAATATGTCTCATTTTCTTACATGTGGTAGAGGCAGTACCAGTAAAGAGTCTCTTTATCAATTATTTCCAGAAGATATTAACTTCCTATCCAAAGGGAAAACACAAAGTCATATTTTTCTCCTCTAGCTGACTACTAGTGAAGAGTGCTTTAAGACAGTCAGATATGTTTATGGATCTTTTTGGTTTTATTCTTTGTCATTTAAAAGAATATTTTTATTGATTTCAGAGAGAGAGAGAGAGAGAGAGAGAGAGAGAGAGAGAGAGAAACATCAGTGATGAGAAAGAATCATTGATCGACTGTCTCCTGCACGCCCCACATTGGGGATCAAGCCTGCAACCCGGGCATATGCCCTGACTGGGAATCAGACCATGACCTCCTGGTTCATAGGTTGACGCTCAACCACTGAGCCATGCCAACTGGGCTCTTCTTTGTCATTTTTTATAAAAAAAAGATAGTTATTTTATACTCTAAGAAAAATTCAAAAGTCAATATAATTCCTCACCTTATTTGAAGTATAGCAACTAAGTGCTTATACAATAGTGAAAACTAGTGTGTGCACCTCTCTGTGACCTCTTGTTTTAACCTTAGATTGCTTATGGAATATAAGGATATTGCCAGCATTCATTGGGACTGGAAAATTGGTATGTACATAAATCATCATTCTTTTTAGTCAGTTTTAGTCAGTCTCCTTTCCTCTGACAAAGACACACATCAAGAAATAAATACTTCATTTTAATGATATTATGCATTTTTGTAAAATCACAGAGTAATTCAGTATCCAGGATAGTGGTTTGCACTGAGTTTTCTCTGAGAACTTGTAAATGAACCTCCATAGAAGTTAATTTTTAATCTTTACCTTCAGGAATAGCCTTTCTTTACCAGGAATTCTGAACAAGAGAGACCTTTGTCACATGAGCTTCCATGTGACAGATACTAGATCTGTATCTGGAGTCTTCAGACTTTTTGTGAAGGTTGCCTGCTTGATCATTCAACACCCTGTTGGATTTTTTATTTTTATTTTTATTGATTTCAGAGAGGAAGGGAGAGGGAGAGAGAGATAGAAACATCAATGATGAGAGAGAACCATCGATCAGCTGCCTCCCAGAGGCCCCCCACTGGGGATCAAGCCTACAACCCGGGCATGTGCTCTTGACCGGAATTGAACCTGGGACCCTTCAGCCTGCAGGCTGATGCTCTATCTACTGAGCCAAACCAGCCAAGGCCCCGGTTGGATTTTTGAAGTCCTTTATCTACGTCACATCTTGCTGTTCTTTTCTTTCTTTCTTTTTTTTTGAGGGTGTTGTGCGTATCATTTGCAATGCTGTTATTAACAAGGGGCTTTGTAGCTAGTATGTTATAGGACCAGCAATTTTAAATGGCAGCCAGGCCTTAAGCACGTTGACTTCGGATTTCTTCCATGTTTTCACAGCCCTGCTGTTCGTGGCATTTGCCCTGTGTATGTTCTGCCTGTACAGCTTCATGCCACTGGTGATTAAAGTTACCAGTGCCACCTCAGTGAACCTGGGCATCCTGACATCTGACCTCTACAGCCTTTTCTTTGGGCTCTTTCTCTTTGGCTATACGGTAAGTGAATAGAAACCAGGTTCACATAAGAACACTTTGTTTCGTCCCAGAGAAGTAGTAGGTTTTTTTTAAGACTTTAGACCCAAAAGTAAAACCTTCTTACCCTGCTGGCAAAAATGACATTGCACAGTCCTCACTCCCTTTGTTACTGCTTCCAAGTTGGAAAATTGGCCCAAATAAGAATTGTTTTTCTAAAAGGTGAAATGCAATGAATTTCCTTTTCGGTATGGCCCATAACACCATTGCATGGAAATGCTAACGCATGTCGCCTGGTGATAAGCAAGGAATCCCAGAGCCACTGTTGACTCTGAGAGACCATCTCAGGTTGGGCATCCTGAGCGTCCCCCCTCCAGATTTATTGAGATATAATTGACAAGTGTATGAATTTAAGGTTTACAACATGTTGATTTGATACACTTACATATTGCAAAGCCCTGCTACACAGATAGAGTCTGTGGTACCCGGTGGGAGAGAAGGAGGTCATTGTATTATCATGCATGCAGTGATGGTAATTTCATATCTGGAAGGGACCTTGAAGGTAATTCAATTTAGTGGGTTTTTCAGACTTTTTCTGTCTCCGAAGCCTCACAGCATTCCAGCGTGTAACCTGCTCCCAGTAGGAACAGCTCTTGTGACATGTAGTAATTCTCAAAAAGAGTGGGGTGGGAGGGAGTGGATCAGTGTCTTCAAGGGAAACAGGAGAGCAAAGACAGTATCTCCAGAGAGCCTGCTTCACCTTCCCTCAAAAATCACAGAATGAATGATTTTATTTTAGAAGTGAGGAAACAAAGACTGATCAGTCTTATAGTGCAGTCTTCTATTGACTGCACTTTTTTCTCTATTGTAATTAATAAGATGTGCATCTCAAGCTTATGTATTTATCAAGGTAAAGTCTCATGCATTAGAAAGAACCAAATAGGGAGATTTTTTTTCCCCCTGTACTTCACAGATAATTTCAAAACTCTTTGGATAGCAGTTCTCATACTTTTTGATATCAGGACCCTTTTAAAATGCTTAAAAATTAAGAACTGCAGGTCACTTACTTTTATATTGATCATATTAGAATTTAAAACTGAGAAACTTAAACATTTATTAACTCATTAAGAAAATAAAAAACACATGTTAGCATAAAACATTTTTTTAAAAACCTATATTGCCCAAAATAAAAATATTAGTAAAAATGGTATCAATTTACATTTAAAAAAAAATCTCTTTAATGTGTGGCTTAATGGAAAATAGCTGGAGTTCCACATCTGGTGCTTCATTCTGCCTTGTGATATCACATGTCATGTAGTCTCTGGAATATTCCATTGTGCACTTCTAAGAGAATGACGGTGAAAAAGGCAAATAGCATGTTGGTATAATTATGAAAAGAGTTTTGACCTGACAGACTTTGACCTTCCAGTCTTCGGACCACGTTTTGAGAACTGCTGCCTTAGAGAGCCGTCTTTCCTTGCGTACCTTCCGTGAATGCTTCTGGGCCTGTTTGCTGTCTTGGCAACAAACAGTTAGGGTGAACAAATAGTTGGGATGTTGGCTGTCAGCTGGTAATTTTAGTTTCAGCAGGGAATAGCAACTACATTTCTTAGTCTTTGTACAATCTTGTATCCAGGCAGAAACCTTTGGCACTGATTTTACACTACGCCCAGGAATTGGCTATGAACTCACACTGCCTAGTTCTGTGGATTCTCAGAAATTTCTACTTAAGGAGTGTAAGCTATTTTGCCTTGCCAGGTACATGTGACAGGAATCAGCTGTTATCTTTGCAAACTTGCTGGTTAAGGTATTCCTGAACTAAGACTAAAAGAGTATTTTTAGTTTTTTGTTTTTTTTTTTAAGTAGCAGCATTAAACAGTAAAAAATTTTCAAAGTGAATCAGAGTGACCCTGACAGGCTTAGATTTCTTTTCCTCTGAGAGTGAGTTGTCCTGTGGTGCTGAGCTTGCATTTCACAGAGCCGCCACTAGAAGACAATGGTGTTTCTATTCTGCAGGTCAAGGCTAGTTGTTGGCTACGGTGCCCAAAGAAAGCCGAGTTCAACAGTGTAACTAATGGCCCTGCTCATCTGTGCTTTTTTAAAAAAAATTTTTATTTTATTGTTTAAAGTATTACAAATAGTAGTGCATATGTCTCTTTTTTTTCCCCCCCATTGACCTTCCCCCAGCCTCTCCTACCCTTCAGCACATGCTGTCCATTGGTTATGCTTATATGCATGCATACAAGTCCTTTGGCTAATATCGGGGCAGGTTTATGGGAGGAATGAGGTCACATATGTAATACCTTAATCAATAAAGAAATTAAAGATTGAAAAAAAGAAACTACTTATATATCCA
>NW_006282604.1:57140-58002 GCF_000327345.1 Myotis davidii | reverse complement strand
TTTTTTCTTTTTTATTTTTTTAAATTTTATTTTTTATTACAAAGGGTATTACATATGTGTCCATTTTTTCCCCCCGCCCTAGACAGTCCCCTAGCCTCCCCTACTCCCCAGTGTCTTATGTCCATTGGTTATGCTTATATGCATGCATTCAAGTCCTTTGGTTGATCTCTTAACCCCACCCCGACAACACTCCCTAGCCTTCCCGCTGTAAACACACTGATTTAGATTTAGTAGTTTAACTTTAACTGTCCCTCATAAGTAAAATAATGTTCAAGGAGGAAGTAAGTTTAAAGAAATAAAAACTTAGAGGTAAAAGTACCCTTGTCACTACCAAACTGTTGGAATCTCCCTTAATGTAAATATTTGCTCTTTAACCGCTCTAACTGTAATATGTGAAAGTCCTTCTGTGTGCCATTTTTTTTTGGCCACATGACTTTAAACTATTCTCAAAATTGGAGACTACAAATTGTAAATTCCGTTCTAGCTGTTTTGCTTTTTGTTTCCTTGACTCTGCATGCCTAGCAGTTCACTCTTGAATCAGATCAGATTTCATCGCTCTTGGTCAAAGGTCCTTTCAAGACGGAGCAAAGAGCGGTCTTCTGTGATTTTCAGTCAGTTACAGAGGTGGAAAACCAAGCATGAAGAAGCATAAAGAAGAGCATAAAGAAGATACCTAGCATTTTAAAAATAGTTTTTAAAGACAGAATCGTAAGTCCAGTGTACCTCCAATTATTAAAATTGTAGTATCTAAACTAACTGGCTCTGATTTTTGAAAGACAGTTGAAAAAGAGGTTTAAAATTTTCTGCACTCGTCTGTGTCAGACTCTGCCTCCTTTGGAATTGATCTTGAGTAAATACCTAT
>NW_006282604.1:47448-57094 GCF_000327345.1 Myotis davidii | reverse complement strand
AGCTTGAACAACAAAATAAGTAACAGTAGTAACAGATTATAGCCAATAGAATAAAGTGAATATCCATGCATGAGTCTATATCAGTGATGGCGAACCTATGACACGCATGTCAAAGGTGACACGCAAACTCATTGTTTTGGTTTTTCTTTGTTAAATGGCATTTAGATATATAAAATAAATATCAAAAATATAAATCTTTGTTTACTATGGTTGCAAAGATCAAAAAATTTCTATATCTGACATGGCACCAGAGTTAGGGTTTTTCAAAATGCTGACACCCCGAGCTCAAAAGGTTCGCCATCACTGCCTTAAGCAGTTCTAAAGGTTCAAGGTTAAGAGGTAATTGAGCATCACCCTTGAGCCAATGGTGACCCACGGAAGCCTCCAGCTGGAGATGACCAGAAATCTACCTAATACTCATTCCAAAATCTATTTAGTTTTTTCTTCTACCTTTGAGAGTGTATCTTGCTTTTTCTTCTCTCTCTCATCTTTCTCTTCTCCTTTCCCAACCCACTCTGTTTTGTTATTGTTTTTCTTTGTTATTTCCCGATTAGAACTGTTTTTATTGGTCACACTATGGAATCTAAGCTAATTTAAAAATATTAATTGGCTTGACTAAAGTAGCGCCCCCTATTTTTAATTTACAATCAGGTTAGCAGGGCCACTTATAAATTGTGTTTGCTTGTTCCAAAGAAAAAAAACATGATCCTGGGCATTTAATTACACATTCATTATGCTGCATAGTTTCCCTAATTTTTATTACATCCTTCTTGGCCAGTCTTTCCTTATTCTCTTTCTATGTTTTATTTTTCATGCTGTTAAAAACAAATACGAATTTCCTGACACTTGAACTTTTGTATGGATCCTTAATTAAAATAAAACAAATATGCAGAGTACTTATTATCAATTTAATTAATTTATTTTTGTTCATCTTCACCCGAGGATATTTTTTCCATTGAATTTTTAGAGAGAGTGGGAAGGAGGGAAGGAGGTGGGGGAGAGAGAGAAGGAGAGAGAGAAACATCAATGTGAGAGAGACACATCGATTTGTTGCCTCCCGCATTTGCACCCCCCAGGACCAGGGATCGAACCTGCAACCTAGGTACATGCCCTTGACGGGGAATTGAACCCACAACCTTTTTTGATATACAGGATGGTGCCAGGGCTGTGCACCCACATTTTATCTGAGACCCTGTGCTCCTCTGTTTCATACCAATATTGTAAGCTGTGCCTTGGGTCTGAATTGGGCTCTCTCACCGTATCCACTCACCTTTCATTCTCTTAATTAAGTGGGACTAGGTGTGCAGTGGGGTGCGGCTAGGTTGCCACAGAAAAAGGCAAAAGTTCCATTTCCTAGAGCTGTAGGTAGCCAGGTGGCTGATCTGCCAGGGGACGATGTCAGAGACCCGGCATTTACCAACACACACACACACACACACTCACACACACTCACACACTCTCACACACACACTCGCGCACACACACACACACACACTCCCACACACACACACACACTCACATTCTCACACACACCCTCACACACACTCACACACTCTCACACACACACTCGCGCACACACACACACACACACTCCCACACACACACACACACTCACATTCTCACACACACCCTCACACACACTCACACACTCTCACACACACACTCGCGCACACACACACACACACACTCCCACACACACACACACACTCACATTCTCACACACACCCTCACACACACTCACACACTCTCACACACACACTCGCGCACACACACACACACACACACGAGGGTTTTGGCAAACGGCAGCTGCAAAGCTGTGTGCGTGCGGGAGCATAACCTCCAGCTGTTCTTCTCCTAGTTTTCGGGGCTCTACATCCTGTCTTTCGCCGTCATCATGGTGGGCTTTATTCTGTACTGCTCCACCCCCACGCGCACGGCGGAGCCGGCCGAGAGCAGCGTGCCCCCCGGCACCAGCATTGGCATCGACAACCTGGGCCTGAAGCTGGAGGAGACCCTCCAGGAGACCCACTCCGCCTTCCTGTAGCTGGAGAAGACGGGGCGCCGTCCCCCCGAGGCCTCCGGGGAAACGGGAGCTGCCGCTGGGACAGAGCAGAGCCTGCTGGCGGCCGAGTGGAACCTGGGAAATGATCGGACCGAGAGCAAACCCTCGGAGCATCGGATTGGATCCACCGGTTCGATTTTACAAAGGGACGTCCCACAAGCAGAAACACCAAGATGGAGCAGGAGCCACGGCGAGGGCTGTGCTTCTGTGTGAGGGCCAACACCGTTAGTGTCAGGAGACGGCTTGGCCCCCGTCTGGGGTCTGGGAGGCACAGCTGGGCGAGCTGGATGGGGCAGAACCCACACATGGCCCAGCCTCAGAACAGGGCTGTCGAGGCTGGCTGGTGGGCAGGAGGAGGGGCGGTCCAGGGCCGTTTGGGAGCGGGTTTCCTCTCGGTTTTGTCCTTCTGAGGCAGCCGTTGTTCACAAGCCCCAGCTGAGGTCTGGGGACTGCTTGCACGCTGCAGGAAAGCGGGTGGGCAGCCCCGAAGAATCCGAGACACAGTGAGCGCCATAGAAGCTTTGGAGTGGAGTGGGTAAACCTAGGGGCCCTCTCTTCATGGTTAAAGAGGATGCTACCCCACTTCTTACAACTATTTACGCTCCGTGAGATTTTTATGAACCTTCTTCAATGAAAGTGTTCAGAGGCAGCATCATTATGATACCAACTACCAGTGTGCAACTTTACAGAAACTGCATGTAAGCTTTTTTTTTGGATAAAAATATAATAAAAGAAATTGAGGGTAAGTGTTCATATTATTAAAAGATTTCTGATTTCATGGAAATACACCCGCTGTGGTTTTTTTGATTAACCAGTTTCCCTTGTTGGTTTTATTTTATTTAAAAAAATATTTTTATTGATTTCAGAGAGGAAAGGAGAGGGAGAGAGACACAGAAACATGGATGATGAGAGAGTATCATTGAGCCCGCAACCCGGGCATGTGCCCTGACGGGGCATGGAACCGTGACCTCTTGGTTCCTAGGTCGATCCTCAACCACTGAGCCATGCCGGCCGAGCTCCCTCGTTGATTTTAAATGTCTTAATATACTCAAGATTTCTTTACATCCAACTTTTCAGAATCATGTCTTCTGTAAGGTAAAATAAATCTATCTCTTTGGAGCTAGGCTGGTATGAAAGGAAATTCAGAGTGAGCTCACAGATAATTTGCTGGAACAAGTATTTTAATTTCTTTTTTAGAGTGAAATACCGCTCATTCTCTGAAGCCTGTTAAAACTGATGCTTGGTTTTCACCTCCTACCAATAACAACGGTCAATAAGTGAAAAAAAGTTATGTTAAAATGTAGGGCACTTTGGGGATACTTTCCGTTCGTGCACACTGATTATTTCTTAAAATACCTCCCTTAAGAATAAACGTGTATATAAAGGGATGGTGATGACTCAGGGACTCTCAGGTGACAACATCCCAGATGTCTGCCAGGCTGAGCTCAAATGTCATCTCTTCTATGGAGCCTCTCCCAGGCCGGCTGAGCGGGGCTCCTGGGTGCTTGTTCAGATCCTCCTTGTAGCTCCTGTTGAAGTGCTTGCTGGGTACCTGCCCCTCCTCACCACAGGTTGAGCTCTTCCAGGTCAACCACAGACTTTTTTCATCTTTCTGGTCCTACGGTTGTCTCATGTGTTCTGTGTTTATTAAATGAACTTTGTCGCTGGTCCCAGTCCAGAACATTTAAAGGGAAATAGACCTAAAGGAAGGCCTTATATGCAGGTGTATGTCGGTAGTAAGTTATTCTACCCCGCTCTGCTCTTTCCATCATCCCCCTTCATCCTAGTGTTGCCCCTCACCCACTCCCTCCGGAGCTGGGCAAAGTAGTTCCACTCCGGGTGTCCCCAGTTAAATAAAACCCAGAGCTCAGTGCACCAGAGCAGCAACACTGCACATCACCTTCAGCAACTAAACAACAGGGACTGCGAGCCTGTGCATCCCATTTAAATAGGTGTGTGGAGACTGGGAGTTGGCTGGGCCAGCCTGGGCAGCATGATCTTCAACATCGGGCTTATACGCACGCTTTTGAAACTCGGCACCTTCTTAAGTGGAGAACCTCCTGTAAGTTCTTTTTCAGCCCATTAGAACAGTACTCAGTTTTCAAGAATTTTGTAGCTATTGATGCCATTAAAGAAGCCCGCTGAATAGTATAATAGTTGCTAGATTGTTCCCTAGTGTGGTAGAGAGGTAATAAATTGTGTAATTGGACTGCGGTAACACTAAGAAGAGAGGGCCTGGCTAATGCCATTTTCGCTACTCGCATTTTGAAGCGAGGTTCTCTTTTGTGGACAGGTAGCTAACACTTCTCACCTTTCTGATACCAGCATCTCAGAGAATTGGTATGTCTGATCAGTGGTGTTTCCAGCAGGTTGCACTTTAACAACTATACCAAAGACCCATGACAAAAAATAATGTTTCATTTTATAGAGCCAACATAATGTCCTGTTAAATCAGTGGTTCTCAACCTTCTGGCCCTTTAAATACAGTTCCTCATGTTGTGACCCAACCATAAAATTATTTTTGTTGCTACTTCATAACTGTAATGTTGCTACTGTTATGAATCTTAATGTAAATATCTGATATGCAGGATGGCCTTAGGCGACCCCTGTGAAAGGGTCGTTCGACCGCCAAAGGGGTCGCGACCCACAGGTTGAGAACCATTGTGTTAAATCAAAGTGTTTTGGTTTAAAAGAGGGTGTTAGGGTGAGTGCCCTCGGCAGGGATCACCCTTGATGAACAGACGAAGAATGAAATCTCCAGAGAAGTGCAAACATCCTTCCTTGCGGGCCGCGTGGTTGTTGGGTAAGGGGAAAATGAAATCCAGGATTCCTTTCAGCATGACTAGCAGCTTACAGTTCGCCACTGCTTCTCTGAAACAGTGGACTCCGAGGGGGCCGTGGTTCTTGTGGACCGCTGAGCCCGCGAATGTAAGTGCATCTCTCTTGAGAGGAATTGGGTAGATTTTCGTGTGAAAACTAGCTTGATGGTGCCGTTTTCTCCGCAGCTCTGGAGCCTGCCCTTTTAAGAAGCTGCCCACATTCATCTCTGTGAGGTCTTATGTATGCCAAATCACGATTCCCTTTTCTGTCATTACGGGATGTGCCATTTTCATCCACATTTAATCACTTAGTATCTGGACGTATCCTCAGCCCTCATAAGATGTCAATAAATCATGGAAATTCGGCAGATAGCCACTTAGCTGATTAAAAGGCAAGAGATTTATGAGGAAATTAGGTAATGCTGAACATGCAGCTCTCCCACAGTCGGATGCAGGGTGTCTTGAGAAGCCTGGTGATGAAGACAAGGTATATCCAGGGAGATGAAGCCTTTTCAGAACGCCACAATTATACTTATAGGATTGAATGTCCCTAAATTTCTTCTCCCAATGCTTTCATCATGCACGTTATTCCTTGGCTTAAATATTGCCCTCTTTCAGCAATTGTAATTTACAGTGTAGATACCTTTGGGGAAGGAAATTTAGATCGAAAAGGGGAGAGCAGTGATATCAATAAAAACCATAAACCATTTGAGCAATTATTGGCTTCAACTGAGCACGACAAGCCTTCAGATGGTGCCATATCATCACCATTCATTCAACTATTAGTATTCAAGGCCTGCTCAGAGGGGAGGCCGAATTTCATACACAAGCTGTGAGGTACAGGACTCGCAGTACTGGTAGCTAGAATGTCCATTGGAATCCCACCTTCCCTGACCTGGGTTGTTTCTTTCCACCCGGTGACTGTGTTTTTCCATTTTTGCCCGAGTGTTTCACATTCTTTCATATTCCTATTCTGACTCTAGTCTTGTGATCCATGTGGGACCTTATCCACCTCGGTTGTCATGAAAAGCCTGCTAGTTCAGTGCATGCACCTTTACATGGACACACACAACACACACACACACACACACACACACACTGTTGTCACCATCACCCCCTCCTCTCTGCCCCCAACATCTTATTTCTCCAGAAATTTCTGTTGTTGATAAGACTGATTGTAGCAGCGTCAGGGAATCTGCCCCCAGCCCTGACGAACAACTAGAAGCATTCCTGTAGAACTTCATTCCCCCAGTCCACCCATTGGGTTGAGTGTATGTGATATCTTTAGTCAGACATAATTGATGTACAACATTTATTTGATCTCTGCTGTCAGTTTGGAGGGTTAGATAGCAGGGGGAGGGCCAAGGCTTGATCCCTGATCTGCTAACTAGTGTGAGACGTTCCAGAGCAGGGACATGTGGCTCAGTTGGGAGCCAAACTTGGCTGGTCAGTACAGTGCACTGTCTTGAGAACTCTTCAGTCATGATGTAGGGATATGGCTCAAGCCCAATCTCATTGTGGGGAGCAGAGCGGAGGATTCAAGGCCAGACCAGAAGACACTGGGATATAGTAGAGAGCGGGGTACTCTAATTGCCTGGAGTTCAGTGACTTCCTGCTAATCTGGGAAGAAGTCTGGTGAGGGAGGACACTCAAATAGATCTTCTCAATGGGGATCTTCTAGGGAGAAGAAAGGGGAAGGTGAGAGTCCTAGGCCCTTGGCACTAGAATGAGCTCAAGAAAGGTAACCAGGAGCACCAAAGAAAGCACTCCATTTATGTGGGGAGCAACGATGGGGTTAAGCCTCAGACTGACCTGTTGGCAAAGTCACAAACAAGTCCCAGCTTAGAGGCCACAGTCCTCTTAGCATAATTAGGCTTGACCTTATGACGCTCCCTAGATCTTATCTGGGAAGCTAATGGGCTGAGGGAGGTACAGGAAATGGCCCAAACAAGTGAAACTCACAAGAACAGTGTAACTATGGTAACCACTACCTTGTTTACCTCTGACTATAAAATAAAGGCTCAGCTTGCCGCTGGATCTTTCTCTTGGCCTCAGCCAGGCACAGGAAGATCCACGAAGACTAAAGAGAGCTATGCTGATCATCTGAACTCTGTCTCCGTGTATATCATTCTTTGCCGACTCCGTCCACACCTTTGGGAACCCCTGGCCCACTGGGGCTGGACCCTGGCACATTTAGCCTCCAACAATATGCCTGTACCCTCTGAATGTTCTTTAACCTAAAGTGGACATTTCTCCAACTCTGTCCCACCATTGCCTTAAGTTCAGTAAGCTGAACTGAAGCCCATCATGGTTTCTTTGCCTTTCCTGACGTTCATCATCTGCTCTCACTTCTGAGTCAAAATGGCACATCCTGTAATGACAGAAAAGGGAATCATTGATCGGCTGCCTCCGGCATGCCCCACACTGGAGATCTTTCCACTTCTGATTTTCATATTTTATTAACGGCATTATTCTAGTGCTGCTCAGTTCAAACACTTGAAGTTATAGGGGATTTATTCCTTACCCTTCACATCCAGCAGGGCACAAGTGTCTGCTAGTTTTTTTGGTGACTTCTCTCATGGCTGTCTGTCTGTCTGTCCCTTTTTTTTGTTTTTTCTTGTTTTTGTTTGTTTTCACATCAGCTTAAAGCCTTGTTACTTTTGCTTGGACCAGCCCTATAGCCATCTAACAACCTTGAGTCTCTGTCGATGGTTTCTTTTATTCTCTAAATATTCCTAAAGTTGTTGCAATCCGGCAAGTTCCTGCCAGGGGAACCTTTCTAAAATATCCCCAGTTGCCCCAGAAACCTTCAATGGCTCTTGATTACTCTTAGAATAAAGTCCAAGCTGAACCCAACTCACTCTGTTTTCACCATCCCAATATGGTTACCTGTTACTGTTTGTTCACATGAATTCAGCCAACAAGCATCCTCCCTGATCTATGCTCAAAGCCTTGTGGATTCTGCCTCCACATGCTTTACAGGCAGTTCTCCTTAGCTACAACTCCTCCTTCCACTTAGCCTTTGTGTACCCTGTGCTTACTTCACTCTCCAAGCTTCAGCTCAAGTCCATCCCCTCCTTCCCAGTGATGGAGTCCACAGGATCTCTCTCTTCAGAGTGCCCATTACACTTCCTCTTTTCTTCTGCTCTGTTGACACATCTGTTGACACATCAGTCATCCAGTAGCATGAACATACTGCCTTCCTTGGAATGTGCAACCTGCTGGAAACACCACTGATAAGATGTACCAATTCTCTGAGATGCTGGTATCAGAAAGGTGAGAAATGTTAGCTACCTGTCCACAAAAGAGAACCTAGCTTCAAAATGCGAGTAGTGAAAATGGCAGCAGCAAAGCCCTCTCAGTGTTACCGCAGTCCAATTACACAATTTATTACCTCTCTACAACACTAGGGAACAATCTAGCAACTATTGTACTTTTCAGAATGTGTATGATAGTTGTATGTGGAAGCTACTTGTGTTGTGCTCAGAGTTGCCCAGGAGAGGGTAAGCTGTGGACCAAGGCAGGCTGATGCTAGTGCTGGGCCTAGGGCCACTTATTGAGCGGTATGGGGCACACTGAAGCCAGCTGCTGCTTGTTTGAGAGACTTTAAGAAAGTCTGAAGCCTGAGCTAGGACACTCCATTCACATGGAAAAGTAACTGGGAATGGCTTAGATGAGCCTGCAAGTTGGGTGGGGCAGGGTCTCAGGGAATCACCAGAGCAGGGTGAACAGTGTGAGACAGGTTGATGGAGACTCAGACATGGTGCCTGTCTATAGGCACTATGGTGGGGAGGTCTCAGAAAAGGAACAATGACCTCTGCGAACACTTTTGTCTGGGAGAAAGCTGCACTCCAATTCTTGCCCTGATGTCAGACAATTTAGTTCATCCCATATGTCCCTGGATCTTTCCAAGTTGCTGACCCAGTGCTGGAGCTCAGAGGGAATGAGTCTGAGTAAATCCATGCACCGGCCCTTTGGGGGAACTGCCTTGGGACTCCAGAAGAGGGACTGCCTGGGGCTCCAGCAGCCTCCTTTCACTCAGTCACAATCCCTGCTGGTTTTGATAGCCCAAAGTTATAGGGACTTCTCTTCCTGGCAGCGGAACTCTGGGCTGAGGATCTGGGACCCTTTGCTCCTCACAGGGCACCTCTACAGTGAAGATATCCCTCCAAATTAAAAAAAATCCCAGGTGGGTGTCAGACCAGTCCATTCTGTGCCACCACCCCTCCTACTAGTCTCAATGTGGCTTCTTCTTTAAATCCCTAGTTATGGGACTTCTGTTCAGACAGATTTCTGAATGATGGTCATTCTTTAATTGTAATTTTGATGTGGTTGTGGGGGGAGGTGATACTGCATTTACCTATGCCACCATCTTGATCTTCCTCCAACTAGTTTTTATTTATGTATTTATTTGTAAATATACTAGAGGCCCAGTGCATGAACTTCATGCATGGGTAGGGTCCCTAGCTGCTGCCGGCTGCTGGCTGGGGCCTTCCTTCATTCCGTGCTGCCCCCTGGTGGTCAGCGCACATCATAGAGAGTGATTGAACTCCCAGTCTGTCGAACTCCCGAGGGGACACTTTCCACATTAGGCTTTATATATATATAAATATATATATATTTATTTATTTCAGGGAGAAAGGTAAAGGGAGATAGAGATAGAAACATCAATAATGAAAGAAAATCATTGATCGGCTGCCTCCTGCATGCCCCACATTGGAGATCGAACCCACAACCTGGGCATATGCCACGACTGAATTGAACC
>NW_006282604.1:21545-28153 GCF_000327345.1 Myotis davidii | reverse complement strand
GAAAAAGTAACTGGGAATGGCTTAGATGAGCCTGCAAGTTGGGTGGGGCAGGGTCTCAGGGAATCACCAGAGCAGGGTGAACAGTGTGAGACAGGTTGATGGAGACTCAGACATGGTGCCTGTCTATAGGCACTATGGTGGGGAGGTCTCAGAAAAGGAACAATGACCTCTGCGAACACTTTTGTCTGGGAGAAAGCTGCACTCCAATTCTTGCCCTGATGTCAGACAATTTAGTTCATCCCATATGTCCCTGGATCTTTCCAAGTTGCTGACCCAGTGCTGGAGCTCAGAGGGAATGAGTCTGAGTAAATCCATGCACCGGCCCTTTAGGAGGAACTGCCTGGGACTCCAGAAAACCTCTGTCACTCAGCCATAATTTTCCCTAGTTTCTATAGCCCAAAGTTATAGGGACTTCTCTTCCTGGCAGCGGAACTCTGGGCTGAGGATCTGGGACCCTTTGCTCCTCACAGGGCACCTCTACAGTGAAGATATCCCTCCAAATTAAAGAAAATCCCAGGTGGGTGTCAGACCAGTCCATTCTGTGCCACCACCCCTCCTACTTATATATATATAAATATATATATATTTATTTATTTCAGGGAGAAAGGTAAAGGGAGATAGAGATAGAAACATCAATAATGAAAGAAAATCATTGATCGGCTGCCTCCTGCATGCCCCACATTGGAGATCGAACCCACAACCTGGGCATATGCCACGACTGGGAATTGAACCTTGACATTCTGGTTCGTAGATTGACATTCAACCACTGAATCATGCCAGCTAGGCTCATTTGGTCTTTTTAAAAATTGTGCATTCTTTCTATTTAGACAAATGATCGATTATTGTTATGAAAAACGGAAGAAGTACAGGTAAGAATAAGGAAGTAGCAAAAATTACCCCAAATCCTACCAACCAGAGATACCATCAATAATTTAGAAAATGTTTTTCCAGATTTTTATGTATGCACATATAAAGTTTGCACACATACATACACACAAATCTATATGTATGGAACTATATAGTACATATCATTTTTAAATGTTCTTTTTTCATTCAACAAAGTGTCTTAGATATCTTTCCAAAGCAGAGAATATTGATCTTCCTGTTTAACAGCTTAACAGCTTTTCCTTGAATGGATAACCTGAGATCTGTTAAGTCACAGAACTGGACACTAGATGGCAGTGTTGAAATAAAAAAATTTTGGAAAATAAATAGTACTGGAATTTATACAGAAACAAGAGCCCCCTGGGACCTTGTTCAGCTGAATCCTATTATTGACATTCTGATAATTAATAACCGGTGAAAGGACATTTATCTGATTAAGATTGTATCACTTTGGAGGCTCCACATCCCCCTAGCTTGGGCTGCAAACATCAAGCTCCTAAGACAAAGATTTGTAAGACTGCATTCAGATTTGTTTCATCATCCATCTGTGAAAGTGAAAATTTGCCCTCTATGGAAGGAATAAATTACTTGCCATCTCTTTCACATTCTCTCTGCAGCCCCAAAACCAGATACAGCAGATGGACTGACACTCTTGCTGCTCCCCCCTTCCGCCCCCCAACACCCCCGCCAAAAAAACCCCACAACAACCCTGATCCTTGTACTCTATCCAAGGCAGCAGGAGAGCCATGTTCCATGGCAGTTAGAACCGGTTCCCTGTCTGGCTCATGGTCTCAGGGTGATGCTCACTGTGATCCATGTCTCCTGAGAATTTATACTCCCTATAGCAACTGCACGCACAGAGAGAGAGCAGGTCAGCCCAGGCCTTCAGAATCCCAGGCTTCCTTGCATCATGGTGTTTTTGTTTTTATTTATTTAATTTATTAAATATATATATTGATTTCAGAGAGGAAGGGAGAGGGAGGGAGAGATAGAAACATCAATGATGAGAGCATCATTGATCAACTGCCTCCTGGACACCCCCTACTGGGATCCAGCCTGCAAACCAAGCATATGCCCTTGACCGAAACCAAAGCCGGACCCTTCAGTCTGCAGGCCGATGCTCTAGCCACTGAGCCAAACCAGCTAGGGCATGGTGTTTTCTGCTCCAGGCCTTCACCACCCTATTACCTGTGTCCATGGGTTATGCATATATGCATACAAAGTCTTTGGCTGTGGCAGTGTTTTTTGTAAATACTTTCCAATTCTGCCCTAACCGGTTTGGCTCAGTGGATAGAGCGTCGGCCTGCAGACTGAAAGGTCCCAGGTTCGATTCCGGTCAAGGGCATGTACCTTGGTTGCGGGCACATCCCCAATAGAGGGTATGCAGGAGGCAGGTAGTCGATGTTTCTCTGTCATCGATGTTTCTAACTCTCTATCCCTCTCCCTTCCTCTCTGTAAAAAATCAATAAAATATATTAAAAAATACTTTCCAATTCTGATTCAAAGACATACCCCCCACATGCATGCACACACATGCACATGCATGCACATATATATGAATGCATGCATACATACACACACACACACACATCCCTGGCTTGGTATTTGTGCTGAATGCTCTATTCGAAAAAGTGTAAGGTGCATGTCTGGAATTTCAGCTCTGCTACTAATTGACCTTGTGATCTTGGTTAAATCCCTAACCATCTCAGTTTTGTTACATATGAGTAATAACTACAACTGACCCCATTCTGGGGTGTTATATATGTAGATTGTACATGTGCTTAGGGGTTTCCCAGCCACACCCATAAAAATGAGAAAAAATATTCTGAATTTGGTAATTTCTATTTTTAAAAACAGTTGTCTTGGGAAAAACAGCACTTTATGAGTTTCTTTACATTTATCTTATGACTTTGTTTGTATCTTGCACTGCACTGATTTCCTAAACCACTCTATGGGTAGAGGCTCCCACAAGCTTCCTACCATCAAAATACTCTGTGATTCGGGACATGAGGGTGTTTTCAGAGTCAGAGCTCAGCCACGCCACACTCACTTGCAATAACCCCATGGGTCTGTTATAGCACTGAGTCATGGACACAGGTTCCGTCTTATGAGAAGTGACTTTGTTCACACAGACTCTATGGAAAGCCACAAGAGACACTTGCTCTGCAAACTGACCTTTCTGGCTTTTACTGAAGAAAATATGTCTTAATTCAGAGCCTGGATAGGGAAAGCTTAAAGAGATGATTTGGGAAAGGCTATTATTGAAGATTTAAAGGCAATCTAGCGCTCTTCCTAGTCAAGAGCAACCAAAATGAGAGTTTAACTAGTAACCCAAATGAAGCATTATCAGTTTGATAAGATTTCATTGAATTCAAATATACTTCAATTCAACTAACAGCTTTTGAGTGCCTACTGTGGCTAGAATAGGTAATAGATGAAGTGACTGTGACTTCCTCCCTGCCTTTAGGAGATATAATCTAGAAGAGACAAACATACACTCAAGTCTCTTCTCTCTGGTAGCCCAGTAAGCCCAGGGACTTTGTATATCTTATCCATTGCCCTTTATCCTGTGCTGTGAACACAGTAGAAGCTAATTATTGTTTTTGGATGAATATACATACGATTATATATTATTATACATGAATATATATTATCCAGGCCAGGCAGAATGTGACAACTACTAACAAAGAGATAAAGAGTAATGTTACAGTGCCAATTAAAAGGAAAAAAGAAGAGTACTGAGAGAAGGATTTGAGCAGAGCTTTGAGGGATGGGTAGCATTTTTGATGGGGGGAGTGAGGGTGATAGAGAAAACATAGGCAGTAAAATCTCTGGCATTTGTCTTAGCAATATTTTTCTGATGTATTTTTTCAGGCAAGGGAAACAAAAGAAAAAATAAACCAATGGGACTACATCAAGTTAAAAGGTCTTTGCACAACAAAAGAAAACATCAACAAAACAAAAAGATAACTATTGCATGGAAGGAGATATTCACCAATGGTACAGCTGAGAAGGAGTTAATATCCAACATTTATAAAGTACTCAGACAACTCAACTCCCCAAAAATCAAACAAACAATCCAATTAAAAAATGGGCAGAAGAGCTGAATAGACACTTCTCCAAGGAGGACATACAGGTGGCCAATAGACATACGAAAAGATGCTCATAAGAGAAATGCAAATTATAACCACAATGAGAGGTCACCTCACACTTGTCAGAATGGCTATCATCAAATTCACCAACAACAAATGTTGGTGAGAATGTGGATAAAAGAGAAACTTGTTCACTGCTGGTGGGAATGCAGATTGGTGTACTTGAAAAACAGTGTGGAGGGACCTAAAAAAATTAAAAATGAAACTGCCTTATGTCCCAGCGATTCCATTTCTGGGTGTATACCCCCAAAACCCCCAAACACTATTCGAAAGAATATATGCACCCCTGTGTTCATTGCAGTGTTATTTACAATAGCCAAGATTTTGAAGCAACCCAAGTGCCTATCATGAGACAAGTGGATAAAAAGGTGGTGGCACCTAGTATAGAAAATAGAATATTACTCGTCCATGAAAGAGTAAAATCTTACCATTTGCAACAGTTTGGATGGACCTAGAGGCTATTATGCTAAGTGAAATGTCAGACATAGAAAGACAAATACCATATGATTTCACATATATGTGAAATCTAAAGAAAAAAATAAACGAACAAAATTAATACAAACTCACAGAAACAGAACAGATTGATGGTTGCCAGAGGGGAGGGGATTGGGGAACTGTGTGAAAAAGAGTGAAGGGATTAAGAGATACAAATTGGGCCCCAGCTGGTTTGGCTCAGTGGACATAGTGTCGGCCTGTGGACTGAAGGTTTGATTCTGGTCAAGGGGACATGCCAAGGTTGCAGGCTCAAACCCCAGTGGGAGGCGTGCAGGAAGCAGCCGATCAATGATTCTCTCATCATTGATGTTTCTATCTGTCTTTCCCTCTCCCTCTCTCTCTGAAATCAATAAAAAAAAAATTATATATAAAAAAAGATACAAATTGGTAGTTGCAATATAGTCATGGGGATGTAAAGTACAGACTAGGAAGGATAGTCAATAATAGTCAATTTTATATAATAAAAAACCAGAGGCGTCACGCCCGGAACGACCAGAGACCAGACCACCACGGCCCCTCACCAGGCTGGCCCCGCACCCAAGCAAGTGATTAGGGGCAATCAGGCAGGCAGGCAGAGCGGTTAGGGGAGATCAGGTAGGCAGACAGCCCCTCACAGGGCTGGCCTCGCCCCCCAGCAAAGAAAGGGAGAATCAGGCCAGCTAAGCCATCACACCCCAGCCTGTCCCCTGCAGAGGGAGGCCACTGGTGGCAAGGAGGGACCCACAGAGGGAGTTGACTGGTAGCATGGGAGGGGTGGGCAGTGCTGCACAGATGGCAAGCAGTGGCAGCGGCGGAGGTGGGGTCAGCTGCCTGCTGTTGGGGGAAGTAAAGCCCCAATAGGCCCTGATCTTAGGCCAGGCCTAGGGACCCTACCTGAGGGGTCCCGGATTGTGAGAGGGTGTAGGCCAAGCTGAGGGATCTCTCCCTTCCCCCTGAGTGCATGAATTTTCATGCACTGGGCCTCTAGTATTATAATATCTATATGGTGCCAGATGAGTACTGGAAAAATTGGCAGGGGGAAGAACACTTTGTAAAGTATATGATTATCTAACATGCATTGGAGAATCAGGCCAGCTAAGCCATCACACCCCACCGGTGGCAGGGGAGAGAGGGCAGCACTGCTCAGATGGCAAGCACTGGCAGCGGTGGGGGTGGGGCCAGCTGCCTGTAGCCAGGGGAAAGAAAGCCCCGATAGGTCCTGATCTCAGGTCAGGCCTAGGGACCCTACCTGAGGGGTCCTGAATTGTGAGAGGGTGCAGACCGGTTGAGGGACTGCCCCCCTCCCCTCAAGTGCACGAATTTTCGTGCACTGGGCCTCTAGTAAGAGAATAAAAAAGAAAAGAAGTCAGTTACAGCTCCTAGGTACCTTGAAGAAAGAACCATATTTTAAAAAATATGATCTTAAAAAAAAAATCAGACCTCTGGAGGGACAACTGTTTTGATATCTGTAGCAATTCAAACAGAAGATGCATTTCATTTTCAGAGCTAATCCTGCGACAGGTATTTCCTTAAAGCTGACTATGTAATTCTCTTAACCGTGAGTTGCTGATGTTTGCCAGACCCCACATATTACTGTTCACAGGAGCCAGAGCACTGCAAGTGACAGTTGAATGCAGCTTATAATAGTTCTCTCTGCAAAGTGCAACAACCTACTTTCTATTCTTATGATATAAACTGCCTCTTTAGCACCTATACTTTGTCAGAAGCTTAGTTTTGAAGCCTCGGCAGAGGCACAGTGTCCCAATGCAGCTGCTTACCGGGTTGTAGCCAGATCACTATTCTCCTTGGAGCCATCTTCCTCTGCATAAAGGGAAGGCAGCGTGGAACTAGTCATCAAAGTTTCCATCTCTCTAACAGAAAGAGAGAATAAAAAATAATTAATGGCTTAATTACTTCCAGTTCAAGTTTCACTAATTTAAGAGCTAGCCTTCCTTAACGTTATCACATCAGCAGCAGAATAGAAACTGACCTGATTATTTATCTTCTTGACTCGGACACATCAATTTAAACTCTATGGTTAAAGAATGGGCTTTCAGTGGACATAGCCTCAGCCTGCAGACTGAAGGGTCCCGGGAT
>NW_006282604.1:20271-20927 GCF_000327345.1 Myotis davidii | reverse complement strand
AAACAAAACAAGCTTAATAAATATCCTTAAAGAATTAGGATTGTAACGCAGGGACAAAAAGCAACCAAGAAGAACCGAGTAGACATCCCGAGTATAAGATCTTAATAATTCACGTTGGATCCAATAGGCATGTCCCTAAGCAGAATAAACACAGACAAGACTCCTGAGTGAGAATGTCAGGTCGGAACAGCTGCCCTAGTCTGCGCTTTACATCCCCGAGATGATTTGTAGCGATCGATCTGTACCTCTTAATCCCTTCACCTTTCTCACCTCTTAGGAGTATAAAGAGTTGAGACCTTGGCTCCACTCTAGTTCGCACCAAATCCTGGAGAGTTTTGTTGAAATAAATGTCTCAGCCTAAGAAGGAACTACTCCTGTCCAGGGAGCCGCATCAGCAAACTGCAACTTAGATAACTTTCATGCCCTGTAAATGCACTGCTCGACCAGAAAATTAGTATATTGTCAGCCAATCCCCGAACACCAAGCCAACTCTGGGACCTATTCTTACTTCTTTGTTCCATATCCTTAATACTGTAAAAGCTTTATGTCTTGTGCCCCATGTTGCAGTTCTTTGGACCCTTGGGAACAGAGAGAGACTGCTCTCTCTCTCTCTCTCTCTCTCATTTGTTTCTCTTAATTTTAATCCAACGATATGT
>NW_006282604.1:1968-6260 GCF_000327345.1 Myotis davidii | reverse complement strand
CTAAGCCATCACACCCCACCGGTGGCAGGGGAGAGAGGGCAGCACTGCTCAGATGGCAAGCACTCAGAGCGGTGGGGGTGGGGCCAGCTGCCTGCTGCTGGGGGAAGGAAAGCCCCAATAGGCCCTGATCTTAGGCCAGGCCTAGGGACCCTACCTGAGGGGTCCCGGATTGTGAGAGGGTGTAGGCCAAGCTGAGGTCTCTCCCTTCTCCCTTCCCCCTGAGTGCATGAATTTTCATGCACTGGGCCTCTAGTATTATAATATCTATATGGTGCCAGATGAGTACTGGAAAAATTGGCAGGGGGAAGAACACTTTGTAAAGTATATGATTATCTAACATGCATTATGTTGTACACCTGAAACTAATACAAAATAATATTGAATGTAAACTGAAATTGAAAAAAATAGATTATGATTCTGGAGAGGTTGAAATAGCCATTAGGTCAGGTATTAAATCTAGGTTTGGTGCCATGGGCTTTAGCACAAGTGACACCATTTGGGGCTTGTGGACTAAGACTTTAAAATAAAACAAGTTTAATAAATATCCTTAAAGAATTAGGATTGTAAAGCAGGGACAAAAAGCAACCAAGAAGAACCGAGTAGACATCCCGAGTATAAGATCTTAATAATTCACGTTGGATCCAATAGGCATGTCCCTAAGCAGAATAAACACAGACAAGACTCCTGAGTGAGAATGTCAGGTCGGAACAGCTGCCCTAGTCTGCGCTTTACATCCCCGAGACGATTTTGTAGCGATCGATCTGTACCTCTTGATCCCTCCACCTTTCTCACCTCTTAGGAGTATAAAGAAATGAGGCCTTGGCTCCACTCTAGTTCGCACCAAATCCTGGAGAGTTTTGCTGAAATAAATGTCTAGGCCTAAGAAGGAACTACTCCTGTCCAGGGAGCCGCATCAGCAAACTGCAACTTAGATAACTTTCATGCCCTGTAAATGCACTGCTCGACCAGAAAATTAGTATATTGTCAGCCAATCCCCGAACACCAAGCCAACTCTGGGACCTATTCTTACTCCTTTGTTCCATATCCTTAATACTGTAAAAGCTTTATGTCTTGTGCCCCATGTTGCAGTTCTTTGGACCCTTGGGAACAGAGAGAGACTGCTCTCTCTCTCTCTCTCTCTCTCATTTGTTTCTCTTCTTTTTAATCCTCACCCAAGGATACTTTTCCATTGGTTTTTAGAGAGAGTAAAAGAGAGGGAAAGACAGAAAAGTTGCCTCCTACATGAGCCCCGATGAGGGCCCGTGCCAGTGAGAAGCCTGCAGCCAAGGTCCATGCCCTTAACTGAAATCGAACCTGCGGCTTCACAGGCCAATGCTCTATCCACTGAGAAAAAACTGGCTAGGGCCTGACCTTGCTTTAAAAAAAATATTTTATTGATTTCAGAGATAAAGGGAGAAAGAGAGAGAGAGAGAGACATCAATGATTAGAGAGAATCATGGATTGGCTGCCTCCTGCACGCCCCACACTGGGGATCAAGCTCACAATCCAGGCATGTGTCCTGACTGGGAATTGAACCATGACGTCCTCGTTCATAGGTTGATGCTCAATCAGTGAGCCACACTGGCTGGGCGGGCCTTATTGATGGATATTTGGGTTCTTTCCAGCCTTTCTCTGCAATAAATAGTTTTATTCGCTAGTACTTTTAATGTGTCAAGGAAGTCCTGGCCAGTTTTAAAGCAAGAAAAAGACACAAGAGATATCAGGACTGAAAAGGAAAATAAAACAGATCTATTCAACATGCACATATAGGGGAACTAGTACAAATATTTGGCAAAATTGTTGGATATGAGGTCAACTTATGAAAAAATCAATACTGTTTCTCTAGGCCAGTAATAACAAACTTGAAAATAATATAAAAATTAAGATTATGTTGACAATAGCAATAACACTTGCACAAGGAGATGGATAATTAAAATATTGTGGGTACAGACTGAAATGGAAGCTTTTAATTAGATATTCCTGTAGGAATAGATGTGTCTTAAAAATGGTGTTGAAGTGATAGAAGTAAGAAACATTAAAATCATATTAGAAGTGCATAAACACGGGGGGTGGTGTGAGTTGGGGATCTGGACGTGGCGGGGGGTTTGTGGTGGTCGATTGAGACAAAAAGAAAAAAGAGAGAAAAAAACGCATGGAAATGAGTAACTGTGTGGTGATTGCCAGGGGGCAGAGGGTGGGGGTTGGTGGAGTAGGGTATAGGAAGTATAAATGTTGTTGGGCTGAGAGTTGACTTGGGGCAGTGAACATACAATACAGTTTATAGAAGATGTGTTGTGGAATTGTGCACCTGAAACCTGTATACTTTTGTCAATTACTGTTACCACAATGAACTCAATAAAAAGGGAAACAATAATTATAAAAAGGAAAATGTTAAAAAGTACCTAAACACGTGACACCACAAATTTCATGAGGATATATGCCTAGTTCGAACATTACATAAATTATCTTATAGTTAGTGACTTTGGGGGTCAGGAATGAAGGGAAAGAATAAAGAGGTCATGCAAAAGAGGTATTTTACACGGACTGATGATGACAATGTGTTAAGAAGCAGGATTGTGCTTAACGTAACTCGTCATCTAAGGTAAAACAAAACAAAACTAAACCAAACCTCATAAACAGACATCCCTGCAAATCCACAGGGACCAGGCTCAGGTTGCCCTGGGCAAACGGAGGTTACATAAATGGGTCCTCAGCACTCCCATGGCATGCCGAGAAGCCCAGGGCAGATTTCCCAAGCGTGTCAGTGCTCTGCTGAAAGAAATCCAACAGTTTGTTAAATCATGGTCTCTGCCCCGTAACTGAAATGGCAGGTACGGTACCACAGCATCTTGCTTCCCCCGAGATCTGAGCATAAGAAGCTCAATGCATTTTCTCGCAGGAGGCCTGGTTAGCAAAATGCTGGGGCTTTCCCACTATCATGTGGTGACTGTCACTCCACAAGATTTAAAGTGGGAAGCAACTGTGAGCGACCTTGAGTCCCAAAGATTCAGGGTTAGAACAGTTCTGCCTGGTGGAATAGTCCCAAAACACCACCCCGTGTTGGGGGAATTCACACCAGGGCCCCTCTAGAATGACGGTGTTTAAAATGTGCATACTCCTATAGAGGGCTGAGTTTCAATTGGCGTACTCTGTTTGACTAAAATGTGAGCTGCTGGCCCTGTGGTCAAAACAAAGGTATCCAGGGAGCTGTGTTCCTTTGACTCATAAGTATTATTTTTAGAAAGGGCCATCCTGTCCAGCTCTCCATCTGATACTGACGCGACTTAGCAAGATTCCATTAATTAGTCATTTTTATGATTCAACATCCTTGTCTAGAGCACTCATCAAGCGAGCAACAGAATCGTATTACCTTTGTCATGCATTGATATGTTCATTAACTCAACAAATATTTATTGAACACCAAGGACATACAGGTTGCATCAGACACACATTTCTTACTCCGTGGGTCTTGCTGTCAGGTTAGAGCAGGGGTGGGCAAACTTTTTGACTCGAGGGCCACAATGGGTTCTTAAACTGGCCCGGAGGGCCTGAACAAAAGCATGGATGTAGTGTTTGTGTGAACTAATATAAATTTAAAGTAAACATCATTACATAAAAGGGTACGGTCTTTTTTTTTTTTTTTTTAGTTTTATTCATTTCAAACGGGCCGGATGCGGCCTGCGGGCCGTAGTTTGCCCACAGCTGGGTTAGAGAGAGGAATCACATAAGGATAAAGAAGACTATGTTGCCTGGCCCGTGTTGCTTAGTGGCTGAGCATCGACCTGTGAACCATGAAGTTACGGTTTCAATTCCCCATCAGGGCACATGCCCAGGTTGTGGGCCCCATTTCAAGTGGGGGACATGCAGGAGGAGACTGATTAATGATTCTCTCTTATCATTGATGTTTCTATCACTCTCTCTCCCTCTCCCTCCCTCTCTGAAATCAATAAAAACCATATTTAAAAAAGAATAAGTCACTGAATAATAAGTATAAAATTAAACTAAAACAGGATGATGTAATAAAGAATGATGGGGCAGGTAGGCTGTGTCAGGTGGGGTGGAATGGAAAGACCTCTTTGAAGAAACAATATTTAAACAGATCTGAATAGCAAGGCGAAGGCAGTCATAGGAAGTTTTAGGGAAAAAGCACGTCAGCCTAGGGCAGTGATGCAGAGACTCAGCGGCCAGAACAAGAAAATCTGATGTGTTGGAGGAAGAGGAAGATCTTTATTGGCCAGCCATTTGGTTTTTCTATTTTGTGAATTTTCTTATTTACTCATACTATTTATTTA
>NW_006282604.1:0-1762 GCF_000327345.1 Myotis davidii | reverse complement strand
GTTTTTATTGATTATGGAGAGAGAGGAAGGGAGGAAAGACAGAGGGAAATATCGATGTAAGAGAAACATCGATTGGTTGCCTCCTGCACTCTCTCTGCAACCAAGGCATGTGCCCTTGACCGGAATCGAACCCGGGACCCTTCAATCCGCAGGCCAGTGCTCTATCCACTGAGCCAAACGGGCTAGGGCTGGCACACTTACTTTTACTGTGCTTTGCTTTACTGTGCTTCACAGGTGTTGCGATTTTTGCAAATAGAAGGCATGACCTTCCACCAGCAAAATGATCACGACCTACTTTGTTGCTATTCTCCCTTTATTATGGTGATCTGGAACCAAACCGCAATATCTCCGATGTGTGCCTTTGACAGCAACAACTAATAGTAAAATAGAAAAATTATAACAATATATTGTGATAAAAGTTATGGAAATGCAGTCTTTCTCTCAAAATATCTTACAATACTGCACTCATCCTTCTGGTGATGATGTGAGATGATAAAATACCTAAGTGAGGAAGCGAAGTGAGGTAAATGATGTAGACATTGTGCCGTAGGTTTAGGCTTCCATTCACCTTCTGACAATAGGCAATAAGCACTTTATGGCTTCTCTTGGGCATATCCGACTTGCCAGCATCACTGCTCTTTTTAAAAATTTTATCTTTAATGTTGAAAGTATTACAGACATCCTCCTCCCCCTCCCCCACCCCCCCATTGACCTCTCCATCTCGCCTTCTGCCCCAGGCCTTCCCAAACTCTTGTCTGTGTCCCTGGGCTGCTAGCATCACTACTCTTGAGCTTTGGGGCCGCTGAGTAAAATAAGGGTTACTTGCAACAGGAACAGTCGATCTGATAACTAAAACGGCTAATAAATGACCAAGGTCGGGGTTGTGGGGTAGTGTTTCGTGGATACAGTGTGGATATGCTGGGCAAAGGGATGAATCCCATTCCCAAGAGTTAGAGATTTAATCATGCTACTCAGATCGGTGTGTACTTTAAAACTTATGAGTTGTTTATTTCTGCACGTTTCCACTTAATATTTTTCGACCTTGTACACTGTATGTAACCGAGACCTCAGAAAATGAACCTGCAGATAAAGTGGGGACTAATGTATATGTTGCAAACGTTTTCTAATCTGTTCCTATACCACTGGGTGGTTAATTGAACAGAAATCCTTAATTCTGATGTAGTCAAATCTCATCAACTTTTCTCTGTATGGTTTTTGCTTTCTAGACTTGTTTAAGAAATCCTTTACTAAGTTATACGATAGTTTCTTACACTGTTTACTTGTTTTATAGATTTAACTTTCACATATAGTTATTTAATACATCTGAAATTTACCTTGATTAATTGTGTGAACATTGTTTTCCATAATAAAGCCAAAATGGTGTTTAAAAAAAGGGTCTTTTTTTTGTTGAATACCATTGCCCCCTCTAATTTGGTGTTGCCACTTCTATAAACCAAGATCTGGGCACAAGGAATGCTCATTGCTGCTGGCATGTCTTAGACATCATGAGTTCATGCTTATACCTCCAACGCCAAGTCAATACCACAGGGATCTTCCCTTCTTTGCCCATTCCATAGTTGTACCTCCTTTCTTCCACAGTGAGAACTTCGGCTTCCTCAGACATAATTACATTTACTCAGTCCTATAGCGAATATAAAACAGATTCAAAATTGTTGTCTGCATACCACTCTGAAAAACAAACTATGAAAAAGAATGAGTTCAGGATTTGTTTGCCATTCTCTCTCTCTCTCTCTCTCTCTCT
>NW_006282603.1:266416-267133 GCF_000327345.1 Myotis davidii | reverse complement strand
AATTAAAAAATAAATAAAAGCCAGTTTAAACCTAAGTATGTTATTAACACCCGGTTTGGGCTCTTAGCTTTTCTGGGTGACTTTGGACAAAACCTGTAACCTCCCTGATTGCATTTTTCTTGGCAACATGAAGGGTTGGGGCAGGCTGACCCTTGAGCTTCCTTGCATCTGAAATCCTACTTTTTTTAAAAAAAAACAAACAGTTTTTATTGATGTCGGAGAGGAAGGGAGAGGGGAGAGAGAGAGAGAAACATCCATGATGAAATATGGATCGGCTGCCTCCTGCACGCCCCCTCCTGGGGACTGAGCCCGGAACCTGGGCCTGTGCCCTTGACTGGAATCAAACCCGGGACCCTCAGTCTGCAGGGCCGATGCGCTATCCACTGGGCCACACCAGCTAGGGCTGTTCTCTTTGTATTTTATTCAGAACTCCAGGCCGGACCTGAACCCGGGCCCGTCACCTGGATCCCGTGGTTCTGGCGTTTCTGCCGCTGCAGCGCGGGGCTGGGGCCGGCTCAGACTCCTAACATCTCGGTTGAACTGGATCCGGTTGGAAAGGCTGCACTAAAATTTCCCCCGACCGCCGAGTCCCAGCGGTGACTTTTGATGCCGCCCCGGCGATGGGCCTGCATTTCATACTAATAAACACACCTGTGCTCCCCCTCTCCCCGGAAACCAAAACCCGGGAGCAGGACCCGGGCTCCGCTGGCCGGGGGG